>NC_027749.1:41504325-41510447 GCF_000695525.1 Brassica oleracea var. oleracea
AGTGTGACGGTTTCATGGCGCTCAGATTCCCAGGATACAACTGCAGCATTGTTTCTGTTTACCATCACCGAAAAACAGAATCTATCGACCCTATTTCTGTGATGTACTCTCAGACTCAAAAAAAAAAATACTAGCATAACTATTCTGAGTGGGAGAAATGTTTTTTGATTGTATGAATGTGTGTATTTTCTATAATGCTAACAAGCCCTTTTATAGAAAAATCATGAGAAGCACAAGTTTCATTTTTCAACACAGAAATGAAACCTCCATGGTGCACTAATGGAGTCTTTAATTCTTGTCAATTATTATGTGAATTTATTCCACATTTTGACCAAGAAATTAAAGTGTAAAATTATTTTTTGTTTGACCAATTCAAACTAAATAATATACTTTAAAAAGAATTTCTTTTTTATATTTTATCAATATAAAAGATCAACATATATTTGATTTAAGTTAATGAACATGAAGTCCAACTAACAAATCAAAACTCAAATCCAAAATCAAATATCTAATGTATATATTTGTCTCTTTATACAAGATTCTCAAATCACACACATTAGATCTCAATTTCTCATTCAAATAAAACTTCATTTTTGACATATGAATACCTTATTCATAATGTTCAAAAAATAGTTCCAACATATCCTTGCAGCAAGTCAAGAGTTAAAGGATCAGAAGTGTTTTGCATGGCTTCATCAGTTATGGATTGTGACTTGTTGAACAGATTTAAGACAGTTATGACAATGATCCTTATATAAAGGAGTTAATTGCAGAGTTGGAGAAGAAATTTAGAGTTCGCAAACACTTCTCAAACAATTTTTTTATGTCATTTGGGTCGACCATCCTGAAACAAATTTTATATAGTAATATAGTGAAACATTATGGTCATTCTAATTAATTTTCCATTATACTTTCCTAAGTTCCATCGCTATAGACTTTTTGTACTAAAATAATATACTACAAAACTCAACATATGTAATCAATAAAAGGGGGGGAGCTAACGCTCCCAGACACAACTTACGAAGCAGCCGCAAGATTGAAGAATTCAACATGAGCCTCTGCCTCCGGTGCTCCCCCTCCGCCTCGTCCCACTCCTGACCGCCATGATTCTTCATTCTCTCCGTTCTTCCCAAAGACCTGTCATGATGGCGACTACTCCGGCGTGTCTCCGGCCCCCTCCAGATCCACCGCCGTCGACTTGTATGTACGCTCCGCTTAAAGCTCTTTGGCCCGTCATCCCTCCAGAACCACCGGATCCCCCAGACGGTCCCCTCCTCCTCGTTCTCCAGATGGTCCTCTCTTCCGTCGTGTCTCCTTCTTCCCTCGCCGCAGTCGTCCACCTTACTCTGCTACTCGGCGCCGCTCTTCTCTGTACAAACGAAACCACCAGATCTACTCAGCCGAGCTTTGGCTCGCCAGATCTGTTCGGTTCTGCATCTATGAAGCGCCTACACCACTCCACGCAGCCTCAGATCATCTCATCTACGCTGAGAATACGTTCTGCTACGCCTCAGCCTTGTCCATCTCTGCAGTGTGTCCAAGCTGTTCCGACACAGCCTCCTTCACCTCCGCTGTCACCTCCTTTGGTCACAAAGTCTCAGTTTGCTGTTTGTTCAAACTATCCAAACCTCCGTTCAAAACATTTTATGGAGTCTGTACGTTCATGTCAAGCCTGACAGAATCTTATGAAGAGCAGTCTTGGGTGATTTCCGTCAAACTTCTAAGGTTTCAATACGGTAATATTGGATCCCGAAGTCTCTGCCTGAATTCAAGCATCGCTTTCTTTTCAACTTCCTTCGAGCACATACAGGTCGTTGCAAAGCATCTTGGTACCCAAAGGTTATGCTGGATCTTTATTTCCAAATTTAGGCATCTCAGGTCTTTCTTGCTTTCCAACTCATTTGAGATTCACATAGTCTCGTTGGGAAGCTTTTTTGGTGGTTCAGAGTGCCCTGCACTCTGCATGGCGAAGTCTTTTGAGTTTTCATCACTCAAGGTCTTCTCCGACAATTCAACGCTCATCAGAGCAATCTCCGGCAACATCCAGTCCAAAGAAATCATCGGAATCGTCTCAGACATCCGCTCGATCTCCTCTGGTTTTGCAATAATCGTGTTTTCTCGCTTTTTTAGATCGGAAAACTTGTTTGTCTACAATTTAGCTAAGCAGGCTTTACAACCTTTTCTTCTTTGTACTGAACTCTTTGGGGTTAAGCCACCGTTTTAGGCTTCTTCTCCTCTTTCTATTTTAATGTAAATTTATGTGACAAAAAAAAAAGACCATGTTTTTTTTTTTTTTTTTTTTTTTGAAAAAGGGCTTTACTATATAACTTAAATGGTCAAAATGCAATATTTGGGCTTTACCCATTACATCAAGCCTTGAAAAAATTAAGAGTTGGGCTATCCCCAAAATGGAAACACATTGAACTCGTGAGACGGAGTATGAAGAGGCACGGGGAGAGACTCGACGCCTTCAGTTACTAAACCATCGCTGAAGCATCATTGAAGAGAGGGAGGGGTTTGTCTCCCTGATGCCTGAGATTTTGTTCCTAATGAGATGATCTGCTTGGTTTGCCAAGGAAGAGACTGATCGATAGTGCCGTCGATGGATCCTATTGTTTCTTTCAGTCCATAGAAGGTAGATTGAAGCTTGCCATGCCAGGAGAACTAGTAACCTTTCGTGTTTTGCAGAGGAGATTGCTTGCATGCACCCTAATTCTGTCGACCAGATCCGAGATGGTGTCCAATGCGCCTTTGAAGATAGATCTGTCCACAGGCTCCAAGAGTAGGGGTACTCATAGTATAAGTGGTCCCTTGTTTCCATCGGCGCCTTGCAAAGTATGCAGGTCGTGTCAATTTGGATTCCCCATCCTACCATTCGATCTTTTGTTGGGCATCTATTGAGGACAGTGAACCACGTGAGGAAGTTATGGCGTGGGATACCTCGAGGATACCAAACGACAGCAGACCAAGGTACCTGAGGCTGGTGGGTCTTAATTAGATCATAAACCATTCCCGTGGAGTAGGAAGTCAGAGGCGATCCTTGCGGAGACCACTCGTAGACATCACTTTCTTCAGTTAAAGTGACTGTGGAGAGATAGACATGGAGAGATAGTTGACTTTCAGATCGAGGTTGAGGTAGGCGCCAGCGATCGTTTCTGTAGACATCATGCAGTGTTGCTGAGTGCTGGATCCCAATGTTGGAGGAGACCGGGAGGCCAAGGAATAGCCTCAGGTTGCCAAAAGGGCTCCAATTGTCAGACCAGAATCTTGTGTCTCTTCCATTGCCCGGTAAGATTTTGATCCATCGATAAGCGTAATCCCTTACTCGCAAGATCTTCTTAGTTGCTGATGAATGAGTTTGTTTCTCCTTGATGGTCCATAGATTGCTCACCCGACCAGAGAGGATGTTCTTTATGAACCACGCAACCCAAATGGAGCCTGACCTGAAGAAGAGTAACCACAACAGTTTAATAGAGCAAGCTCTATTCCAATACACCAAGTTCCTAATTCCCAGTCCACCTTCGCTTTTGGCTAAGGTAACAACCTCCCATGAAACTTTCGCCGAATGATTTCCTTCTACTGTTCCTTTCCATAGATAGGCACCAAATAAAGAATGGATAATTTTTATACACTTTTTAGGGATAGTAAATGTTGCGCACCATAAATTTGAAATGCCAGCTATGACTGTGTTGATTAGCACTAGTCTTCCCGCAAATGAGAGCTTTTTTGCAGTCCAGCTATTGATCTTGCCTTTCACTTATTGTATCAGGGGCTCGCAGTTAGCTAGGGTCAGCTTCTTTGTACACAGAGGCACTCCTAGGTATCGGATTGGGAGTGTTCCCTGAGTTAGACCGCATTGCGCTAGTATTTGCTCAACCTCAGGCTGTTGGACTACACATGCGAAGAAGCAAGTTTTCTTAAGGAGCCATCATAGAATATGAGTAAGTCATCCGCAAAGCAAAGATGAGTGAGCTTTGTTTCCTTACACGCATGGTTATAATCAAATTTCCCTTCCTCTGCAGCCTTGTCTAGGAGAAGAGATAGACAGTTCATCGCAAAGACGAAGAGGTAAGGATAGAGGGGGTAGCCTTGGCGCAGACCTCTGTTACTTCTGAAGTAGCCCTGAACCGCCCCGTTGAATCCAATCATGAAGCTCGGCGTGGTGATCCATGAATGTACCCATTGGATGAACTGCGGTGGAAGGCACATATCGTGAAGACAGTTGGAGATGAAGTTCCAGTTCACGGTGTCAAATGCCTTTGCGATGTCTACTTTCAAGGTGATTCTGCTTGGTCCCTTATCCCTGTGGTACCCATGGACTATCTCTGAGGCAAGCATCGTGTTTTCCACCAGTAGCCGACCCTGAACAAAGGCTGTTTGATTTGGTAAGATCAGTCTGGCAGCAGAGGCTTTAGCCTGTGAACTAGAATCTTTGAGATAAGCTTGTAGAGAGTGTTACAGAAGGATATTGGGCGGTAGTCACTAATTGCTGAAGCTCCAGAGTGTTTGGATACAAGTGAAAGGATCGTTGAGTTGGTGGCTAGAGGCAGGAGTCCTGAGGCAAAGAATGACTTGATCCCAGTAAGTACATCAGCTCCCACAACCGTCCAAGCTTCATTGAAGAACCCTGACGTTATGCCATCAGGACCTGGCGATTTGTTTGAATTAAGCTTGAACAAAGTTTTCCTGATGATTTCCTCCGATGGTAGCATTATCTTCTGTCCATAGTGCTAAGAAGGGCATCTGTAGTCCGAGAGACTTTGATACCAGTAGACAGAGGATGATGTGGTGGTTGGTGGTTGAGGAGCGAGGATGTTTTGAAAGTGAGAGATGGCGATTTGCCCCATTGCCATCGGGTCTGATATCTGATCTCTGTTAGCTAGACATAATGAACGAATTGAGTTGAAAAAGTTCCTCACTTGGGTCAGTCTATGGAAGAATGTTGTATTGTTATCTCCTACGTTCAGCCAGTTAATGCGCGATCGTTGTCTGAAGCAACTCTCTTCGATGGAGCGGAAGAAGTTTAGTTTTGCTGTCAGCGTTTGCTCCTCTTGAAAATTATCAGTTGATGGATCGGTAAGTTCTCTAACCTGCACAATTTGAAGCAAGCTGTTAGTTTCTCTCACTCTCTCTTGGATGTTTGAAAAATTATCTCTATTTAATTTTTTTAACAATCTTTTGATTTGTTTCAGTTTCCAGGAGAGATGAGATAGATCCACTCCAGCCCCGCCGCATTGATTCCAACCCGTTCCTACTAACCGGCAGAAGTCCGGGTGCTTAGTAAGATAGTTATAGAATTTGTAGGGTTTGGTTCCAGCTAGGGGGAGGTCAACAGCTAAGTCAAGGACGTTTGAGCAGTGGTCAGAGATTTCGGGGGCGAGAAAGCTAGCTTGGCTATGGGGGTAGGTGGCTATCCATGGGTGGTTGACAAGAAGACGGTCTAGTTTTTTGGTTATGGGGTTGGTTGGGCATTTATTGCTCCATGTGAAGCAAGGGCCAGTGTAGTGAAGGTCAAAGAGACCCAGCTGGATGAGGGTGTTGCGGAAGTCTGTCATAGGTAGGTTGATGTGGTTCACCAGGGGACTTGAGTGCTCAGAGTGATGGTGAATTTGGTTGAAATCTCCTCCAACAACCCAAGGGGGCAGTGTCAAGTTGTTGGAGTTGCTGGACATTTAGTAAATCAACCCAAAGATCAGCTCTGTCAGCATCTAAGTTCGCAGCATAGATCGCGGTGTAGGTGAATCTATAAGCATCATCAATGTTGATCTCGAATGTTAGTGATTGCCGAGACTGGTGAAGAACAGTTACATTTGCTGGCGCTTTCCAGATGATCACTATGCGGATGTCTGGGTTTTAGGCATGATCCGAGGTATAACTCCAGTCCTTGCATACTTGTGTCATCACATGGTTCAGTTGCATTTCCTTGATATGAGTTTCCAAAAAAGCTCCAAAAAATACTTGATGTTGTTCTAACCATTTATTTACAGCTAGGTGTTTGTCTGGGTCATTTAGGCCACGAATGTTCCAAAAAATGTTTTTGCACTCATAGAGACTGCAGAGAGGCCTCCTCAAGAGGAATAAGAGGCTCGTCAGCAGTAAGTGTAACTGGGGGGGGGGGAGAG
>NC_027749.1:41510544-41534603 GCF_000695525.1 Brassica oleracea var. oleracea
GGGGGGGGGGGAGAGATACTGGGATCTTGGGAGGAGATGGCGAAAAGGCTGAGAAGAAGAATTTTGAGTGGTTGAAAGGGTCAGAGGATTCAGTGTATCTTGTGGCTTTATTTAGGGTTGTATCAAGCAGGGAAAATAGGTTAAAAAGGGTAATGGAAGGGGGGAGAGTTACTTGGAGGTCTTTTGAGGGACGATTTGTGTTTAATGGGTGGGGGTCTTTTGGATTGGCTGATAGGGAGGAATGGGGAAGAGTCGTGGTCAGATTTCGAGGAAAAGACAAGGGTGGAGGTTGCAGTGAAGGAGGTTTGATTATCTGAGTTAGTGGTAGATTATGGTATGATGGAGTGGTCAGGAAATAGAATTTCACGAAGATAATTTTCAAAAGTCTGTTGATCTTCAAGGGCAGCCTACAAGGTAGGAATGGTAGCTTCTGCAATTGTTTCAAGCGTAGTATCTATGTCAACTGTAGTGTCAGCAACTGGGGAAGTTTCAATACCGGTAGTAGCTTCGAAATCTGAAGGGGTTGGCTCTTCAGTAGGCTCGGAGGGGGTGACAACAGCCACGGTATTTTCTGTGGAGGAAGATGCCTCTTCCATGGGTCCGGAACCCTCCTCATAAGGCATTTTTGCTCGGGATTGTCTGTTTCTCCACCCAGATTGGGTTTGCTTGAAGGCAATCTTTCATGATGTGTCCCAGCGCCCTGCAGTGAGAGTAGGAAGGAGACATCCAGGGGTATGATACTTCAACCGGAATGATTTCTCCATTGGATCTTTTTAGCTCAATAAGGGCAGGGAGCGGCTTAAAGAGGTCTGCTTCTATTTTTACATGCGCCAGATCCAAATCCGTGAGATTCTTTGTAAACTCATCAGTTTCCTTTGGCTCCCCTATCAGGCCTGCATTGAAGCTAAGCCTCTCAAGACTGCGCAAGTCGGGTGGGAGCCCCCTAAGATAAGCCCATAGAGGAATCGATGTGGGGTTAGATAGCGGAGCTGATTCTGCGATGCTAGTGTTCCAGTTGGACGAACATAGCAGTACCAACGTACCATATCTTTTTCTCTAGTACCTTTGCTCTAATGTAATCATTTGGGATTCTCACCAGAAAGTAGTGAGTTTTTGGGTTTGTTCTGATATCGAGCTTTATTCCTTTTCCCCACATGAAATTGAGAACGCTCTGGAGCGCTTGGTAGGATGGCATTTTGGCGAAGAAGAATCCTTGAATGAAGTCTTTATGGAGCTCAGCTCCTCTTTGAAACACTTCATCAGGAATTGTTACTTGTGGAATACCAGTTTCTGAGTAGGTCAGTGGCGCAAGTCTTTGCAATGTTTTGTTTGCTATCGCCTTAGCTTTTTGCGCATAGGATTAAGGGAGTTGGCGATTATTCTGGGTAGGAGTTTGGTCGGGAGGGGCTTTGGTCTGAGTTGTAGATCGATTGGGGAGCAGAGGCAGTGGGATGCGTTTGTTGTTGGGGGTTTTCGATTTTTGGGGAGAGGGTTTATTGAGGAGGTTTTTGGAGGCTGCAGTGGAAGGAGGAAAGGGAATTGAATTTTTTGGAATATGAAGAGTGAAACCCTTGAATGGGTCATTCACATTGGTAGTAGGAAGTAAATCAGAGTTCACCATAAGAGGGCAATCTGTAGTGGGTGGAGGATCTTGAGCCATAGGGGAGGCACAAGTAGTTTCAGAGCTTGCTTCAACCAAAACTGTAGAAGCAGTTTCGAAGGCTCGAGAAATTTACTTATTTGTCAGTGGAGGGGAAACAATAGTTGACTGCAGGGTAGGGAAATGTTCAGTGGGGGGGTATGGGAGTAGGATCGGGCGGGTCAGGAAGGGGAGACGGAAGACTACCAGCGGTGGTCGGAGGCGGAATCAAGGCGGCGGGGCGGTCGGGGGAGAACCAGAGGTTCTCTTTCTCTTTCTCATTCATATTTTTTTTTTCACGTGTGTCTCTCAGTTTCGTCTGCATCACCTTCTTCCTCCTGATACTCTTCAGAAAGAGCTTCCGTTTTTGACCAGTCTACAAGATCAACTCCAGTTCATTTCCTCTAAGGAATCACAGTAAATAACGATGTTTTCCAGTGCCGGTCGTCTCCAGAGACTTGACTATTATTTCCACAACTTGGTCCACAGTGAGAGTCTAATCTCACAATATGATCTTGCTTAAGAAAGTACAAGGTCACAAAACCACGCAAAACGACGTCGTCGGTTTGAAAGGCCTTATTATTGGGCCTTTTTGGATCCAATAATGAAAGGCTTTGGATGGGGCAAAGAGTAAAAAGAAGAGAAAGTGGAGGGCATAATAAATAAAAACAAGGAAGAGATGAGGGACACAAACCCGTAAGTCAGCAAATCGGCCTGTTGTTTGGAGAGACCGCTCAGATCGGGGATGTGTTCGAAAGAGTGACTGTCTCTGAACACAACAACACAAATAAAGAAACCCCTTTTTCGTTATTCTCCACGGGGTGCTCTGGCTCTAAGAGAAGACCACATCCCCCCGGTTAAGAGTTCTTGGTTCCACTCGTGATGGCTCTGAAGCCAGAGGAGCAGTTGAAGGAGTTCGGATCCAAGCTTGACCCACTTCCTTCCTCCAAAGATTCATTGCTCAAACTCTTCAAGGTGAATTTTTCCTCTCTAATTCTTCAGAAATTTAGCCTCTGGTGACTTCGTTTCTACCAAGTTTGGATTTTTTTCGTTTGGAGGGAGTTTTCAGCTTTAAATTTCTACAAATCTGGTCGATAGAGAAAAGTTTCAGCTTTCTGGGTAATGTTTGCTAATAGAGTTAGGGCTAGCTGACCAGCCCCTTGATATAAATTGATTTTGTAAAATTAGGTCACACATCAAAACTGGGGTCTTGCTCCATTTTAATTGGAAGGTGCATATGAATTGTACGGCCTTTTGCTAACTAGGTTTGCAATTGTTAGAATGTCAAGTTCCTAGGATTGGACTGTTAATTTTCAATGCCTGGTTGTCTTTGAGTTGTGTCTCTGTCGGAATTGAATTGCACTGTCTGTCTTCAGTTGATATTCGATAGAAGCAAGAGTTGCCCTAGTTTTCAGTATGTTATGCCTTCTATTTGATTAAGATGTTTATTTGATTGGTTGGGTTACTTTTGTGAGATACTTGTCTCCTTGTCAAGTAATTCTATTTTCTTGTCTGATGCCATTACTAAATGGTAATGATCTGTGCTAACCCCAGCCTCGTTAACTTGTTGTGTTGCTACATGCAGGAAGCTGCTGTTTGTCTTTCTGAGTTGGAGCAGTCTCCACCAGCGTCAGTGCTGCAGTCCATCCAGCCTTTTCTTGACGCAATTATTAAACCTGAAATTCTCAAGCATCAAGACAAGGATGTGAAGCTTCTAGTTGCGAGTTGTTTTTCTGAGATAACTCGTATCACAGCACCTGAAGCGCCTTACCATGATGACACTATGAGGGTCGGTGTTGTCCTGAATTTCCTCTGGAACCGTGATTACATACATATCCACTGCTGATTTTTCTTTCGTTTCTTAATCTTGTTTCAGGATATATTTCAACTGATTGTGAGTTCCTTCTCTGGGTTGGATGATGTCGGTGGACCATCATTTGGAAGGAGGGTTGTTATTCTCGAAACGGTTGCAAAATACAGGTCATGTATAGTGATGTTGGATCTGGAGTGCGATGAGCTGGTGAAAGAAGTCTTTACTACATTTCTTGATGTTGCTAGGTGGGTTTCACTTTCAACCTAGCCTTAATTCTATCTCAAATACGAGTTATAAATGAGTTTTGTGTTTATCCTCTGGTTCCTTGTATTGACAGATTGTTTTATTTCTGTATATGCAGAGATGACCATCCGGAGGTTGTTGTCTCATCAATGCAAAATATAATGATTGTTCTGTTAGAAGAGAGTGAAGATGTGCAGGAGCAGCTGTTACTAATTCTACTCTCTAGATTGGGCAGAAATAGAAGTGTGAGCATTTCTGACTTCGCTGGCTGATATTATTCTAATTAATGTTTTGTTGCTTTATGTAATAGCAGACCGCTCATTTTCTGGATTTATGATGGCAGGACGTTAGTGACGCGGCGAGAAGACTTGCTATGAAAGTCATAGAGCAGTGTGCGCCAAAAGTTGAATCTGACATAAAACAATTCCTTATCTCTTCATTGTCTGGAGATAGCCGGTTTTCCACCAGTCAAATTGACTGCCATGAGGTTATCTATGATTTGTACCGCTGTGCTCCTCAGTGCCTATCCGGAGTTGCACCCTATCTCACTGGAGAGCTTTTGGTATGTGTTGTTGTTTTGGTCTTCTGCCTCTATTATGGTTGTCAAACACCACCATGACTCTTGAACCATGCATCAGTAATTTTGTATTTTGTTTGAATAGTCACCTTTATCCTTTGGTTGTTTCAACTCCATAATGCGTACTATTAATATGTACAGGCTGATGAATTGGAAACTCGTTTGAAAGTTGTCGGATTGGTCGGAGAGTTGTTTTCCTTGCCTGGACGTGCCATCTCCGAAGAGTTCAGTTCAGTTTTTGTGGAGTTTTTGAAAAGGCTGACTGATAGAGTAGTTGAAGTTAGAATGCTCATCCTTGACCATATTAAGAAGTGTTTGCTCTCAGATCCTTCGAGAGCCGAGGCTTCCCAAATTATATGTAAGTCTTTCCTTATCGCGCCCTTAGTTTTAAATTAGAGCTCACTAATCTTAGTGTGTTAATCCTCTTGTAGCTGCTCTTAGTGACCGGCTCTTGGATTATGATGAGAATATCCGCAAACAAGTCGTTGCTGTTATTTGTGATGTGGCTGCGAGTGCACTGACGTCGATTCCAATTGACACTATAAAGTTGGTTGCTGAAAGGCTCCGAGACAAAGCTGTATGTTTTATGTATCCTGTCTTGATTTCTCAGATAGTTACATGCTAAATAATTAAAGACATTGGAACTTACATTTCTTTTTTTGTTTCTAAATCAGATACTGGTAAAGACATACACAATGGAAAGGTTGACTGAACTATACCGGGTATATTGCTTACGGTGTGCTGAAGGGAAGTTAGGCACTGGCGACTTTGATTGGATTCCTGGAAAAATTTTAAGATGTCTTTATGACAAAGATTTCAGGTATGACATTTTTCAGATATCTAAATATGTTATGAGCATTACCTTCGGCAAATAGATTTTAATATGTTCATTGTGTTGCAGATCAGATACAATTGAATATACTCTCTGCAGTTCATTGTTTCCAAGTGATTTCTCTGTTAGAGATAAAGTTAAGCACTGGATAGACATATTTTCCGGATTTGACAACGTGGAGACAAAAGCTTTAGAGAAAATACTGGAGCAGAGGCAAAGGTGGATTTGTTGATTTTACTTGGCACTTAATACTATTGCATGATCTTTAAAATATATTTTTTGGTATTGGAATTTGACCTTGTAAAATTTTCTTCTTGATCTTTAGGATACAACAAGAAATGCAAAAATACTTGGCATTCAAGCAGCTGCAACAGGTTTGCTTAAATGTGATTAAAGAGTTTTTTTTTCCTTGATTTCCGGTTGAATTTTTTTGTTTCTTTTAATATTCACCAGCTGTAACCTTATGTTCTGTCTGAACGCAGAGTGCTGATGCTCCGGAGATGCAGAAAAAGATCCAATTTGGATTCAGAGTCATGTCACGTGCATTTTCTGATCCCCCAAAGGCTGAGCAGAACTTTTTGGTTCTTGACCAACTGAAAGATGCTAATATCTGGAAGATCTTGAATAATCTACTCGATCCCAACACTAGCATAGTACAAGCGTCAAAGATTCGGGTGAGAATGACGAGAAGCTTGTACTTACATTAAGGTTTACTTTCCATGACCTTATATAGTTTGCTGTTTTAATTTGTGTGCAGGATGATATGCTTAAAATACTTTCTGAAAAGCATAGTCTCTATGAATTTCTCGGCAGTCTCTCCATAAAGTGTTCTTATCTCCTATTCAGTAAGGAATATGTGAAAGAGATGCTGTCAGAAGTCTCTGCTAGAAAGGCTTCTAAAGATAATTTGGGCATTCAATCCTGCATGGACTTCTTAGGGGTAATCACTTACCTGACATCGTTTAATCCTCTAGCTTTACAAAACTAACCACATTGATGCTTGTGCATTGATTTTGTAGCTTCTCGCAAGTTACTGTCCATCACTGTTTGACGGGGCTGAAGAAGAACTGATAGGTTTCCTTAAAGATGATGATGAAATGATAAAGGAATGTACTCTTAAAATTCTGGCGAAGGCAGGTGGTACTATTCGGGAGAATCTCATTGTGTTATCGAGGTGAAAGACTCATCTCCTTGGATATATATGTAAACATTACCAAACATGAGTTCACGTCATTTGTTAGTTTCCTACTTTTTCTGATTTATAATGTTTCCATTTAAAGTTCTGTGGACCTGTTGCTGGAGAGAATCTGTGTAGAAGGTAACCGTAAGCAGGCTAAGTATGCTGTGCAAGCACTAGCATCAATAACAAAGGATGATGGCTTGAAGGCGCTATCTGTTTTGTACAAGGTGGCAGTTCTTCATTGATACTAAGATATTGTTGATATAATTAATTAGCATGTGAAAATTCTGACATGATACTGTACTTGTAGGGACTCGTGGACATGCTGGACGACAAGAGGTATCAGCCAGCTGTTCTACAAAGCCTTGGATGCATAGCGCAGATTGCGATGCCAGTCTTTGAGACTAGAGAAACTGAAATCGTTGAGTTTATTAGAAGCAAAATCCTCAAAACCGAAAGTGTATGTATTACTTATGTTTTGTTTTCTGCAAAAGGTCACTCTGACGTTGATTTGTTTCGCAGTTTTCTTTTCATTTTTTATTGGAAGAAACTTAAACCCCTTTGCAGGAAGCAGTAGATGACGAGAAGTTATCCTGGGATGTCAAAAGTGAAATTTGTCAACTGAAGGTTGGTATATTAATATTAGTTTAAAATAGTTCTTTGCCGCACATTAGTTGATAAAGTAATTACTCTATTGTCCAATTAATTTCAAAATTCTTTTTTTCTTATTTTGTAATATAGATATATGGAATCAAGACATTGGTTAAGAGCTACTTGCCGCTCAAGGATGCTCATCTTCGCACGGGTGTTGATGACCTTCTTATATTACTGAAAAACATTCTTTCCTTTGGGGAAATATCTGAAGAGATAGACTCAAGGTTGGTAAACATCAATGCCAAACATTCTAAGATGTTCTTTTTTTCTCTTTAAAAACTGAAGGCACTCATGCTCAACCTCTCCACAGCGTTGTTGACAAAGCCCATATGAAACTAGCTGCTGCAAAGGCAATCCTCCGCCTTTCTAGACACTGGGACGATAAGATATCGATTGATATCTTCCATTTAACTCTAAAAACCCCTGAGGTACCTTCCTTCATTTTGGTCTTCCATTCGCACCTTCCAGCCTAGCCTACTTTTGATCTTGGTTCTGTTTTAACATTTCTGCTAACCCTCTCCTGTAGATAACATTTCCTATGGCTAAGAAAATATTCCTTGGGAAAGTTCATCAGTATATAAAGGATCGAGTGTTGGAGACAAAGTATGCCTGTTCATTCTTATTCGACATCACTGGATCAAGTGTACTGGTGTCAGAGGAGGTATGTCATCTCCCTTTACTTAAAACATATACGATCTTTCTGACAATGTTATCTAGCTAAACTATTCGTCGGGATTGGCATTACAGGAGAAACAGAACCTGGCTGATGTCATTCAACATTCTTACCAAACAAAAGGGCGGAAAGTCTCTGCTCAGACTGATGCAAATTCGGTTTCTCCCTACCCTCATAGTATCCTACCTTACTTGGTTCACGCACTTGCGCATCATTCTTGTCCTGACGTCGAAAAATGCAAAGATGTGAAGGAATATGAAATGATATATCGGTAATTTTTCGGTTTTACCTACTACTTTTCTGTTTCTTTACTGTAATATTTATACTTACTATTTCCAATCGCTTATTTCAGCCAATTATACTTGATCATTTCTCTGTTACTGCATAAAGAGGAAGACGGGAAGGCTGAAGATACTGACAAAGAACAGGAGTGCGTTCCCACCATTATATCTATCTTCAATAGTATAAAACAGTCGGAAGATGTCACTGATGCAACAAAGTCAAAGGTTTGTAAAAGGTTTCCTTGAGCTTGTTCTGTTAAACAGCTATGTCATGACTATATTTTATAATCATTGTAAGCATGTGGATATGTGTAACCATTTTACTTGGCCCTGTCATGGTGCCATTGGAGCTGACAGTCTCATAATTTTATATTTACAGAACTCACATGCGATCTGTGAGCTCGGGCTGTCAGTAATGAATCAGTTAACTCAGAAAGAGACTGATCTAAAAGGGGAATTCACGCCTGTATCGCTGCCTCCAACACTTTACAAACCTTCTGAAAAAACTGAAGGTGACAACTCTGGGGTAAGAAGCCAAACTTGTTCATGTTTCTGGATATTTGAATGACGAGCTTGGCAATCTGAGCTGGATAGCGTCTTTGCTTTTGTATTTACTCTTGTTAACCTCATATTTTTGTCCTGGTTTGCGTTTGCTAACCCATAACATTTTGTTTCAACAGGTTGGTGAAGAGAAATTGTGGCTAGCTGATGAAACTGTCTTGGCACACTTTAGTTCTCTCAAGTTGGAGAGTCATGCTGATTCATCTGTATATTATCCAACCTTAAAACCTGAGTTGCAATATTCAGTGATTTCTGTATTTAAAAAAAAAAATATATTTCCTTCTTTCAGGTGATACCCCAAGCTTCAGAGCACGAGGGTATGAATGATGACGAAAGTGATGACAATGAAATTCCTCTGGGTAAAATAGTAGAGCGATTGAGAGCTCAGAGAACCAAGAGTAGAGAGGGGGAAAAGAACAAATCTGTTTCAGCTGAAGATGAGAGCGGTAAAACTGATGTCGACGTTTTGAAAATGGTGAGGGAGATAAATCTGGACCACTTGCGCACGGTGGATACATTTGAGTCCAGTAATGGACACACACATTCCCCTGGCAAGAGATCAAACACAGGTGAAACGGATCAGAAGGCTACCAAAAGGAGTGCTGGGGATGGAACATCAGTAGTTTCAGTCCCTAAACGCCGGAGATCTTCTTCTGGCCATAGTCCTTTCAAGTTCTCAAATAGTGGCTCTATAAAAGAGTTGCATGAAGAGAGAGATATGGACTCGAACGATGAAAATTCAAACCGGGAAAAGAGATTAGGAAGCAGGTCTTCCCGAACGAAAAAGAAAATCTTCTCAGAAAATCATAGTGAAGATGGCAACTGCAGTGATAGGGTAAAACTCAAAACTCATCTACAGGATCAAACCGCTCATTTCATTGTACTTCTAGTCCAGTTAATTAATATGCTATTTTTTCTTTTAAACGGAAGCAGAGTAGGTCAGCAGAAAGTGGTGATAGATTGAAGTCTTCCTCTGGATCAATGCAGAACCGGAAAAGAAAAGGCGTCACAGGACTGGCTAAGGTGGCGGATCTTTACCTTCCATTGATGTTTAACAGTGTCACTTTTCTAAATAATGTTTTAAATTATTTATAGCCTTACCTGATTTCTTGTGCAGTGCTCCACAGCAGAAAAGAAAATGGTCACTGATGAGCTAATCGGTTGCAAAATAGATGTTTGGTGGCCTATGGATAAGCGGTAAGCATTTTTCTACTACGTTTCCTTGGACTGAATTTGTAAAAGTGATATCATTATAGTATTCCCTTTGGAGTCATATTTTCTTACGATGAACCCATCTGATGCAATCATTTATTTCCATCAAAATGTGATATTATTCTCTGAGTTTATCTCACCAGAAGTTGCATCTTGTGAAATCAATAGGTTTTATGAAGGCACGGTAAAATCTTATGATTCGACGAAACAGAAACATGTGGTAAGCTTTCAGCAATCTGATTCTTGTCTTTTTTCTTGCGTTAGTTGGTCCATCCAACTTTGTACTCTATCTTGTGATATCAGATACTCTATGAGGATGGAGATGTCGAAGTCCTTCGCCTCGATAAAGAACGATGGGAGCTTGTAGACTCGGGAAAGCCCACAAAGGTTCTAACATTTCCTGCTTTTTGGGCTCTGTTGTCAATCCATCTTCACTACTTCTGCTCGTCTACTTAATTAATATCCTTACACTGTTTCTACATTCTGCAGAAGACCAAGACATCAAAGCGAAGTTCTAATAAGAAAGGGTAAGACATACTCTTCATTTTAGGATGATGTATCTTCTTGTAGTCCATTCAATCTCGTTTTGTTCAGCAATCTTGTTTTTTGTTTGTTTCTTTTAGATCTTCTGGAAGTAAGCATAAGAATTCAGATGCCTTGCGAAGGGATGAAGACCCTATTCCTACCACGTAAGTGAAATGTTGTCATTATAAGTCTAGATGCGATCTCATTCTTCAGCTGTTTGGTTATACTTTTGCGTTTGTCTTTGTGTTTGTGTTAATCCTTTTGTTTCTTTTTTCCTGACTGTGTAGGCCAAAAGGGAAAAGAACCCCAAAGAAATACATAAGGCATAAGCACCCGGAAGGAACACCAGGAAGTCCCTCTTTAGAATATGAGAAGCTAGAGAGCAGAACCAAGAAAAACCGATCCATTGCCATTCCAGGTAAGTTCCATTTGACTTACTTCTTCCAATGTTATGTCCAATTTTGTTTGTTCCCCACAGTTTCTAAATCCTTTAACTTATGCCCTTTCATGCACGTATACATACGGAAACAGTGTTAGATGATCTTATTGCACAAGCAATTTTTTGTTTGTTTCTGATTTTCATTGTTTATTGGAATAATTCAGTCGGTGAAGCTGCTGAAGAAACAAATGAAAAGAAGATGGAATCAACCACAGAGCTGATGACAGAGGATCAGGAATATGGTAAGGAGGCTGGCGAAGAGAAATCAGAGTCCGAAGGAAAGTTGTCGAAAGAAGGCGAGGATGATGATGAGGAGAAAGTTGATTTAAAGGAGGCAAAAGCAGAGTCGAGTGGAAACCCTGAGGGGAAAGAAACTGATGTTGACAACTCAGATTCTGAGAAGAAACAAGAAAACAGTGATATGGAGACAGAAGCTGAAGCTGAAGCTGAAGATGATGCCGGGGATGCTGACGCTTCTGACAATGAGACTCTTGTAACCTACCTTTCTCTTAAAACTAACAGGTAGCCTACCTTTCCCCATATAACATAGTGTTCTTAATGCATGTGCAGGGAGCGTGGAGAAGCAAAGTGGTTAAGTCAAGCTCCAAGAAAGCAGCATAGGTGTGTCCTATGCCATTATGTAGAAGAAATACAGGGAATAGAATTTGCGGTGTTTGTCCCCAAGTATTGGTGGTTACTGCATTGATGTGGTGTATATGTGAGATTTGTAGGGTTAGTGATACATACTTGTTCTTTCTAACCACCATGATGGAATGAATGAATAATAGGCAAAAAACCAGCTCCTCTTAGACACCTTTATGTGCTCATGTATTGTAGTATCTATATGTGTGTTTATTTGTAGGGTTGTTTCATGTTTTTCTGTAATACTTGACCACTCCCTTATTACATTCCTAAACCCCAAAGTGCTCTCCCTTTTGAACTCAACTACTTGGCCACTTTCTTCTTCTACCTCTCCACTATTGTTGGTCCTAGATCATCTTTATGTCTACTCTGATTTATCGTTTCAGGTTTCGTTTTCTTTTTCAACATGTGAGTATTAGACAAGTAACAGTTTTACATAATGTAAAGAACGGACACAATAGAAAGGAGGAGCTTCTTTTTGCACTTAACAATGAAAAAGAAAGTTATGGTGATACCCCTGGGCCCTCACTGTGTGTTGGAGCTTTACAGATTAGACTGAGTCAAAGCGTGTCAGAGACCATTCCTGGTTCAAGCAGATGAGCAATTTTATAAATAAAAAATGGTTTTACTTTTACCCATACCTTGAACGTTGAACACAAAAAGAACTTACGGTTGTAATTAATTTATATGATAATTAGGTTCACCAAATCTCTCCAGTAATTAATTGAACTAGCTACGTTCTCCAAAAATCAAAACTTTATGCTCACGCTTTTTGGTCAAACATTCTTTAGCAACTTTGAGACTCGAGACCATCGAACTTGTCTTTATGACACAGCGTCTCTTTTCATTTAATAAATAAAAACAAATGTTACTGTAATTTGCATCATCCTCCCTCCTCTCAGCTCCATATCTAACGAAGCAAACTAGAGAAGCTGCGTCAATCTCAAGAAGAGCAAGGAACCCTCCTTTTGTATCTTTTCTTTCCAAACTGGTAAGTTTGTTCTCGTAATCTTGTGTTTCCTGGCTGTTAAAAAGCTGTGTGTCTTTTTGTCCTTTACCGTTTCTTATATACAGTAAGTTTGCAACTTTCTCAGTGAAACTTCCTTTTCAGTTAGTACCATTCTTCGCTGCTTCACTCATTCTTTATGGTTCCACTTTCTTTTACTTTCTTTTGGTTTGGTAGACTCGAGTTTCTCTGTTTACAAAGTTTGAGCCTTTGTTAATCCTCTGTGTTTCTTGATCAAGTTCTGGTTGCGATCTAGGTATCTATCTTCCTCTTGCATACTCACTAGATAGATATACCTGTAGATTAGCGGCATTTGATCTCTCTTGGTTGCTTGAAATCCACTACTAGTGTTGTTTATGGACCAAGTCCAAGTGTGAATCTTTCTATATCTTTCCTAGAGTTTGTTTTTGTGTATCAAGAAGCTGAACCAACGGAGTGATGTTTTTAATGTTTCCTTGGGAGTTTATTTCGGATTACTCGTGATTCTGGTTGTCTTATTCAATTGATTGTCTAATAAAGACATTTTCTTTATCTCTGTTTTGTCACGAGTGTGTGAAAATGCTTAGTTCTTCTAATGCTGGTAGCTTGTGTTTGTAAGGTCTGAGATGGTCGAGCCACTAGGACAGCTCCAGGTGACTGTTATTAGAGGAAAGAAACTGGCGATCCGAGACTTCAAGTCAAGTGATCCTTACGTGATAGTCAAGTTGGGAAATGAGGTAAGTTTAGTGATGTGATTATAACCATATTCAATGCTCACTGTCCTTAGTGGTTACAACTACAGTTTGTTTTTCAGAAGTGTTGTTTTACTTTATGATGCTGCCATTAGCTGATGTGATGTTGTTTTACTGTCTTGATAAAAAACAGTCAGCCAAGACCAAAGTGATCAACAATTGCTTGAACCCTGTATGGGATGAGGAACTGAGCTTTACACTCAAAGATCCTGCAGCAGTTCTCTCATTGGTATGCTTCATTATTTTCCTTTTGTGACCATGATGATGATGATGATGATGATGATGATGTTGATGTGGTTTTCAGGAAGTGTTTGACAAAGATAGGTTCAAGGCAGATGACAAGATGGGTCATGCCACTCTCAGCCTTCAACCACTCATCTCAGTAGCCAGACTAAGGCATATAGTGCACGTCTCCTCTGGCGAGACAACTCTTAGGAAAGTGTTACCGGATTCAGACAACTGCTTATCTCGTGAGAGCACAATCAGTTGCATAGACGGAGAGGTGGTGCAGAGCGTGTGGCTGAAGCTGTGCGCTGTTGAATCGGGTGAGATTGAGTTGAAGATCAAGCTGATTGATCCTCCTCGTGGAACAAAGGATCATTAGGGATTAATGAATCCAGATGTGTTGTGGTATGTTAGTTTGTAGCAAGCAATCCCTTTGTATTAGTTAAATTGCAACATGTATGGTCTTTTGTGAAACAGCTTTTAAGACTTTAAAGCTTTGACCTTTGCGCCTTGTGGTAACTCACTCACCAGCTAATAAATCTTGTAACCGTGTTTACCAATCTATGAATACATTAGACAACTTCATTGTCTGAATGGTAACTACAGGAAAAAAAACTAACATCAATATCCTATTCTCACGTTTCTTCTTTCCTTAACAAAATCTTCCAAAGAAAGGGACAAAATCAATCACGCAAACTGACATTGATCCGACGTGTAACACTTGTTCTTTTATCTCTCTTTTGTTTTGTCAACTATGAACTATTCTCTTACACGTTTCCTCGTAATCATCGAAACAAAAGCCTGATCGTCCTTATCTGCCACCAAACGGATAGGTTGATGAGTTTTACACCTCTGCACAGAACCCAAAGCTGTGATCTTTATATGAAGGTAGTATAGTTGTACTCTTTTTCTCTCTTGATTCAGGCAAATTTGCATCATCTTACTGGTGCACACTCCACTGTATAGCTGCACTTAGAAGAGCAAACATTGATCCGGCTGTTGTGGAAGAGGTCTTCTTTTGAAATGTCTTAACCGCCAATCTTGGGCAAGCACCAGCAAGACAGGCTGCACTTGGAGCTGGGATTCCCTATTCAGTTGTCTGCACCACTGTCAACAAAGTCTATGCTTCAGGAATGAAAGGTTACCTTTCATTAACAACCCTTCTTCTACTCTTGATGGATCACTGAAACCTTAGCTGTACACACATTACTGCTTTTACTTCAGCTGTAATGCTAGCGGCTCAAAGCATCCAGCTCGGTTTGAATGATGTTGTTGTGGCTGGTGGAAATGGAGAGTATGGGCTGTTCGTTTCTTCATCCGGATGAGCCATCTGGATGGAGATGAGAGTTTTGTCCGTTTTTCCATCCGGATGAGCCATCTGGATAACTCCTTGATCACGTCATGTGTCATACACCCAACATTTGATTTTTTGTGTCTAAAATTCCACCCAAGATTGTTTAAATAGAACTGAAAAGGTATGAGTGGCAAAGTACACAATCTTTCAAAAGTGATCGTCTGGAGAGTGATGCGGGAATCAATCAAAGCCTATAGCGACGAGTGCGGAGTGCACTTAGTGAGGAGGGGCTCGAAGGATATGTTGGTCGAGATGATGACACATGGGTTGAGCCAAGTCCTCAAGAGAAGTTGGTCGAGGGGTATATCGACGGGTGCGTCATATCATGATGCAATACTGTAATGTATTCCGTTGCGGCAGGGGCTATATTATGATTACACAAGAATAAGCAGACGGGTGTGTGGTGGAAGTCTTTATATCTAAGCATCTGTGTTTTAGCTTAGTATGCTATCAAGCAGGGGAGAAGATGTGACGTTCTGGTCCAAAGAGTGCATATCTCATAGGGAGGGGGGTGGGAAAGCATGGTGTGATAGACGTCCTGATGTAGTTGGTGCATATCTCGTGGGGAGAAAAGCATATCTACTATGAAGATCTAGATGGTGCACATCTCGTGGGAAAAAAAAACATATCTAGTGTGGAAGTTTCCAGTTGAGGAAACATGGTTGTTGAACTAGAAGGAAGTTGTGCTTGATCGGCACACAAAGCTAAAAGAGGGAGATTGAAGATGCAATCAAGAGCTTGTAGATGTCAATAGTTGACGAAGTTGGCGATGAAGTCATTGATGATGGATGCATTAGTCGTTACTACATAAGGCATGCAGAGTGGTGGGTTACCATGTGGATGCAAGATGCTGAGATGAAGAATGATAAGCATGTGGTTTATGCCTTGACAAAGTCGCTGACGCAGGTGGTATCAGACAGTGTCCAGTAAGCATGCGGAGTGGTAGGGACCACGTGGATGCAAAATGCTGAGTTGGAGTAGGTTAAACTTGAGGAGCAAGTTTATACCGTGGAGATAAGACAAGTGAATAAACTTGAGGATCAAGTTTATGCCTTGGAGAAATGGAATAAGTATAATTTTTAAAAGAAAGTTATACTTATTAATATGGAAGTTGTCCATATCCATAGTTCCTTTGACAAGGGTTTTGGGAACGTATGAGATCACTATAAAATAATAAAATAGCAAGGTGTCGATGAGGAATCAACAAGACTCTCGAAGCTGATTATTATAGGAAGGGTGAAAATCCCTTGGAGGAGTTCTTGGTGTCGTTCTGAGTCAGAGGCTGACGTAGCAGGTGACAAAGAGACAGAAGCTAGGTAGCTTAGAAATCTTTCAGTAGCAATTGTTAGTGTGTTAACAATTCGTGTGAAACTGTTTAAGCAATTCTTGTAAAGATTGTTTATAGTGATTTCTAATATAGCAAAAAGTGCTTGCTGAATATCCATTGTCTCTTGATTATCTGCTTCCGTACTATATTGTGTTGCTTCTTGCACTTATACTAAGAGCTGGCAACAATGTTGTTTAACTGAACTGAATCCCCGATGAAAAAAATGTGGTTGAATCCTTGTGATTCAGGTGTTAGAGAGCAAAGAAGGGAAAGTATGGAGTGGCATCAGTATGCAACCGAGGAGGAGGAGCATCAGCGCTTGTTCTTGAGTTCATGTAAGCTTCTTCTTTAACTCTGGTAAGCGTAGCATCTAGAACAAGCAAGAGATGACATGTCAATTAAAGTTTCCCAATACATACTCTTCAACTTGTTGACGTGTTGCAAGGTCGGAGAAGACAATAGGGTATTCAGCACTCTGAAGCCAATAGATGTTGTTACAGAACGCAAAGCGTGACTATGCGGTTAATATTCCGTCTCATGAGACTGCTTAACTTTGAATTTGAGAGAGATGCAATTAAAGTGGGTTAGAAATCAAATTAATATTGATATACTCTATTGTATCTTGTTGAAGCCAGTGATGTTTTACCTTTACCCACAACTCTATGAAAGAGTGATATCATAGACTAGCACTCACTCAGATTGCTTAGGGAGTTTGAGAAGTGGATTTCTTCGGCCTCTGTTTTACATTTTACAAAAACACAAAATAAATTTGGTACAAATGTCTATCCAAAGGCTCAAATAACACTATACATGAAGCTATGAGAACATTTATTTTATTTTCTTCACTTTAGAGCTGCATGGCTAGGGAGATTTGACATAGCTCACTCATCTGATCTGCTAGCACTGAAAGGAGTTCCCTCAGAGGCATCATCCTACAGTGTTTCATGGACATCCTTTCTGTCATAAGCAGGCTGGCATAGACCATTGCAGTTCTCAAACTTGTGCAGTTCCGATTCAATGGTTTTGGCTATCTCAGCTTCAGGCTCAGGAAGCCCAACGTGGAATGATCCTTGCTTTGCAGGTTCTGCGTGTCCCTGGGTCTCATAATGGTGCTTCACATAGTTGTACAGCTGTTGATGGAAGGGATGATCAAAAGAAAAACAGTCTACGCCCTCAGTGTGGTGAGACGACCCAGAGCTTCCTCTTCTACAGAAATGTGGGAGGGATGTGATGTCCATAATCTATAAAGAAGCAACAAAAATATTTAGAAAACTTTGCATTTCACACCAAGACCATAAGGAAGCATATGCACATATATACATACCTTCAATAATTCATCCCTTCCGCAACCAGATAACACATGAACCTTCTTCCTCGTCCTCTCTTGTAAAAGAGGTTTTACAACCTGTTTGTTTGAAAATAAAAGACACACATTCACAAGCTAAGTAGCTAACACCCTGAGTTACAAACAAGAAGGCTTACCTTCCAACAGGCGGAAAATATATATGGAGCGTTCACAACATAGTACGTGTTTGTCTTCTCTGGATAGTTCAGATCATCTATGGTTGATATGATAGTCACTAACTGCATCAAAATGTTAACACAAAGAAAGGTATGAAGATGAATTCAAGAACTTATTATATAACTTGGTGGTATCATTATTCATACCTTAATTTGGCTCAACGCTGAAAGTTTTAACCCTGTCATGTCTAGAACCTTGACGCAGGTGGTGATTGGCCGCCCGTTCTTCTTAGACATAGAAGGCTGTAACAGAGTTTTACACATTACAGCAAGAAAAAAACCGTTAAAAGAAAAGTTTAGCCAATTACTATGTACTTACCAGTAATACACGGTCTCTGTATTCATTGATTTGGATGTGGGATTGGACATAGTAGTGAACCTGTATGTGGAAAAAGAGAAGCACATTCATTATTTTGGTTTGTCACTTGATCTTGCGAAAACTAGGACAAAACAATGAAGCACATCTTACAGAAGCTTTGTCGAATGTGCTGAGGCCAACACCAATAGCAAAGACAGGCAAGCCCTAAACAATTAAGGTAACAACATCAAGTAAGAGTTAAGAAGAGATTTGTTTTGCTCAGAAAGAAGGCAATGAGGAATCCAATGGGTGGGGGGTACCTCTCTCGTGTAACCTGACATTCCTATGAGCTGAGAGTCCCGTACGCAACTATACAACTCACTAGGCACAATGGGTTTCTGCGGAAGCCAAAAAAACATGATCTAATGCCACACAACACAAAGCAAGGATAAGGAGATGAATGACTCACAGATAGTATACTGTCAATTTCATTATTAACCCTCCAACGTAAACATTCAACCAGCTGAAAATGAATTACGTACACAGAAACGCTGAAACCAAGACACACACTCAAAGAAACCAGATAATGAAGTGTTTGGGAGATATAAAACATACCATTGTATGAGCTTTGCTTACGTTCCAATCTCGTGCCTTCAGAAAACGACTCAAATGCTCCCTCCGGTATCCCTGATGGACACTCTGCAGATTCACAAATAAGTTTCTTTTTACTTGACTTCAGTTTCAGAAACAACAAGAATAAGAACCGGAGCATGAATGCAACAACTCTAGCTCAATCTCACGCCTAGAAAAAAATCTTAAGGGATCAACTTCAACCACTATTACAAAAAAAACCAATCACAGATCCAATGCGCCAGTATAAATGATGCAAATGCGGATCTAATCTTTAGAATCTGTTGAATGGGGGTTGACCCATTTTCAAGGAAAGAGACAAAAACAGAACATACCTCAAATGTTTTCTTCAATGGCTCCTCAACTGGTACAAATTATTACCCAATTTAGTAATTACTAATAAGAGCAGAAAGGGAAAGAGGTAAAAGAGGGAAAAGGTAAGACCTTGATCTATGAGCTCAAGGAATTCATCAATGGCTTCTTCTGAGACGACCCCCATTGTTTTTGCTCACTTCCACTGCAACCAGACAGAGTTTCCAAGATCGGCTCTTTTTTTGTCTTCCTTTTGGTCACTTTGCACCAAACTCATGAGGAGTCCATCATTAAAGGTCAAAGAGGTGGTAGGAGAGACAGACAACTCCCAACATAAATATACACCTTTTAAAACACAACGAGTGTATTAAACTCCTCCTAACTTAAAGAGCAGAACTACTTTGATAAAGACTTTGTCTTTTTTTAGATTATCAGAGTTGTATTAATATGAACTCGTAGCGGATTGGTGAGCCTTGTCTTTTATTGGTAAAAGCAAAGATCAAAACGATGGGAGGTAAAGAAATGGTGTATTCAAAGTTATCTCCTTTTTCTGAGTCAACTATATTTAAAGTTGTCTTCTTTATAAACGTTTTAGTTACTTTTTTCATTTGTTAATACTTTATACTATCAAAAAGAAAGTTTAGGGGGTGGAGATAGCATGAATGGGGTTGCTTTAGTTTATATGTTAATCAAGGGTCAGTTTCCTTGTATGGCAAAACAATGCCAAACTCTAGGCCTGGGCATAAAATCCGGAATCCGAAATCCGAACCGAACCCGAACCGAAAAACCCGATCCGTTATCCGACCCGAAACGTAAAAATACCCGAACGGGTTTTGTAGGGTGGTACAAAAAATATCTGAACCCGAAGTATTATTAACCGAACCCGAACGGGTAACCCGAAAAATCCGAAATTAATAGTCAATATAAATATTTTGAAATATATATAAGTATTCCAATTATTAAATTCAATATTTGTGGTAATATTATATATAATAATAAATATTAAAATTCTAATAAATGCTTTAAGTACACAATTAGTTATAAATAAGTATTTTATAATCTGTTCATTGAAATAAAAAGTCTACGCTCTATAAGGCAATACATATTTTTTACAAATGATGTTTGTTTTTATGCTTGATTTAACATTTTATTGTTATTTTATCAATTTTATATATGATAGA
This sequence comes from Brassica oleracea var. oleracea, assembly GCF_000695525.1. Lineage (NCBI taxonomy): Eukaryota > Viridiplantae > Streptophyta > Magnoliopsida > Brassicales > Brassicaceae > Brassica > Brassica oleracea. The sequence goes on from NC_027749.1 coordinate 41,530,401, forward strand.
TTAATTTTTATTTAATTTAGATGTTTTTCTTTATGTTTTACTTTAAAAAATTTGTTTTTTACTTTGGTTATATCCGAACCGAATCGATATAACCCGAATCCGTATGATATATGATTACTTTATGGGTTTTATGATGCAATACAATTTTGAACCGAACCCGAAGTGTTATTATCCGAACCCGATCCGTACTAATAAAATTTTAGTATGGGACTTAGAAGCATAAACCCGAAAATCCGAAAACCCGAAAAACCCGATCCGAATGCCAATGGGTACCCGAACGCCCAGGCCTACCTATCTCACACACACAAAAAAGAGATATTTCTTGTGATTTGCTAACCAAAAGCCAAGAATAAAGAGACAACCAACTTTAGCCTTCGGCTCTAACTTTGCATTGCTTTCTTCATCCATAAAGTGTGTGTTAGACACTGAATGTGACTGCGAGTTATGAATCATGGGCTGAGAGAAACACATAGGTGGTGGGTCACTTCTCTCCAGATTTATGTTTGGGCCTAGGCTATAAAAAACAAGTACAAAACTGGTCAAACATTGCCGAAACTTAACGATATTTGGGTCAAAATGATCTTCAAGGGCTGAACTTTCAAGCCTAACATAAAACATGGGAATGATTCCTAGAGAGAAAGCATCAAAGTTCAATAGCTGCTGTTAATGTATAAGGTTTGCATCTTTCTTGTTTGTAACTGCTAAGAAAGTTATGTGTTTTGACTTCGGATTATTATATATAAAGATTCCTGCTGTGGATTCGGATATTCGTGCAGCAGTTGCCAATAAACAATGAACAAAGTACGTTGACCCATACACAATTTCAAATTCTTGACCAAGATAAACTATTTTTCTAAGCTTGGATGATGCAAATTTAGTTAAAGAAATAGTTTCCAAACACATACGTGTTGATAAAACTTGTAATATGGAACTTGTCATGCTATGTAAAAGGTACAATGTTTTGAAAACTTCAGGTTTTCACAAAACTCAAAACGGCAAAATAATAATCAAGTGGTACATTCCACAAAACACATGTAAGATTGCATATAAATTAAAGGAAAGTCAGAAGGTTTTAAGCAAAACCAAGAGGTAAAAAGTCAACGACAAGAAGATGAACAATGAGATAGAAGAGGAGGGACAAGAAGATGGAAGGAGAGGAGGGCTGGAGACGGTGAGAGAGATTCAGTTTGAAGGGAGCAACAGTGGAACAGTGTCCATGAACGGCGAGGACAACGTGTATGTTGGAGTTGGTAAAGGAGACTCTAGCATGGAGGCATTACGTTGGGCTCTTGACAATCTCATCACTTCTACTTCTACTCTTCTTTACCTCATCCATGTCTTCCCTGAGACTCGCTCCATCCCTTATCCTTGTCTGTATATGTTCTCCTCTTATCTTGTGATGAAACCAACTGTGTGTTTGAACTCAAGTGTATGTATGTATGATCTTTGTGTAGTGGGGAGGCTGACGAGGGAGCAAGCGAGTCAAGAACAACTTGAAACCTTTATGTCTCAGGAAAGAGAGAAGAGAAGAACTCTGTTGAACAAGTTCATTCATGCCTGCTCTGCTTCTAAGGTCCCAACTCTTTCTCTCTTGGTATTTGATTAAGAGTGTATCAAGATAGTGAAGTAATGCAAAATACAGGTGAAGGTGGAGACAATACTGGTGGAGAGTGACTCGGTGGCAAAGGCTTTACAAGACCTCATCACTATTCTTCACATTAAAAAGCTCGTTCTTGGGATCGACAAGTCTAATGCAAGGTATCTATATATACAAGATCATTAGCCACTATTCTTTTAGTTGTCAGATGACAGGACAGTCCTCTCTGTCTGTTTATTGTAGGAAAGCAAATTCGACAAGAGGAAACAGTGTTCCTGAACTGATAATGAGGAGCACTGCAGCAGAACTGTGCGAGGTTAAGGTGATATGCCAAGGAAAAGAGATAAAGATGGAGGAGACAGTGATGGAGAGAGTCCCCTCCAAGTCCCCAAAAGTGCAGGAGAGAACTCCCTCCAAGTCTCCAAAACAGCAGCGGCTGAAGAAAGATCAATCCAATGACCCTTTTGCTTGCATTTGCTTTTTTAGTAAGCCCAAAACTAACAGTTAATGGAATGAGAGACAATGGAAGATTATATATTTGTGATGTTTTGAGTTTGGTTGAATAGAGGGAAACACAAAGTAAATACTAACTGAGGTAACTAAAGCACAGAGAAAACAAACATACAATTTCATGAGAATCTATGTAAAGAGGCAAACAAACTTGATCATCATCTTTCACAACATTAACTTTAAAGTAAGAATAGGAGTATCATCATATCTCGAACCTTAATGCTAGAAGAAATCAAATTCCAAATAGTTATCAGAGCCTTTCTCAGCATTCAGAACCAAACCTGCTGCTGTCTTCTGGCTAGATGGTGCCTCTGCAACATTAACAGGTCCACTCTCCAGCTCAACTGGCTTTGGGATCTCTGGTGGAGTGGCACAACGAATCAAAGCCCAGTTCACACCTTCGAAGAATGGGTGCTGCTTAACCTCAGTGGCTCCTCTTTTGAACCCCAGACGCTGCTGGGGCTCCTTCATGAGCAGGCCTTTGATGAGGTCTCTCGCTGCAAAGCTCACCGCGGGTGTTTCCGGGAACCGTAGAGGCTGACCCACCAAATTGAACAGTGTCTGTCTGTTTCCTGAGCCTTTGAAAGGCGTTCTCCCAAAGAGAAGCTCGTAGAGGAATATTCCAAAAGTCCACCAATCCACTGCACTCCCATGCCCTTCTCCTTTGATAATCTCCGGGGCCAAGTGCTCGTGCGTGCCCACGAACGACATGGACCGCGCATCCGTTGGCTCGGCTACCAGCTCTGGCCATGGCCTAACTTGATTTGCTGTGTCATTCTTGGATTTACGTTCCTTTTTAGACTTGCTTGAGAACAGACGTGGAGAGAAGCAAGTGGTGGTGACGGTGCAAGACGGTTGGATGCAAGAGGGCTCAATGCAGTAAACGTTTTTGCGTAACGGATCGGACTCAATGGCAGCAGATTTCACTAGTGTTGGGCTGACAAGACATCGGAGTGAGAGGTCAAAGTCAGAGAGCATTATATGTCCGTCTTCTCGAACTAGAACGTTTTCAGGCTTAAGATCACGGTACACAATCCCCAGCATGTGTACGTATTCAATAGCTAGCAATGACTCTGCTATGTAAAACCTGTCACACATTCAAAACAAAACATCTAGTCAGCTTAGAGTAAGAGTTAGAGTAAATGGCTTGATCCTAGTATGTTTTCTTTTAGGCATGCAATTTTTAACCGAACCAAACCTGCCGAACCCCATACAGAACCAAAATTTTGGTTAGTTCGGTTAGATTCGGTACGTTTTATAAAAAAAAGCTGCCGAACCCCAGACCGAACCATCTCTTTGTATCTTTCAAGAGATGTACTACACGACTTGGCTCATTACTTGATTCAAGTTGCACATATCACTCTTGTAGATTTTACGATTTGGTGCACCTGATTGTTTTTCTATGGTTAGCTTTCACATTGATGTACCTTTATCAATCCTGAGGGATTTCAACATTTATCCTGCAAGACGTGTACCCTTTTTTCCTTCTTTTGTTAAGCATTTTTTCACTGTTTACTGGCTCTTAGGGAGGGGTTTATACATTCGTTCAAGCGAAACATGTACCTCACATCAAGCAGATCTTTTCCACAATGTTCTCAGACTACAACATAATCTGAATTATATGTACACCGTAAACCAACACTTGCACTATCGTCTGCACAAATTGATTCAATGGTCAAGGTTACACACTCCAGTTGCATTTCAGATTGGCACTAATGCACTTCTCCTCTTTACCCCAACGTCTGAAACCAATCAAAAGGTTTACAAAATGTTGAAACACGTTTACAAAATGTTGGACGGTGATTACGGCTTGGACGGTGGCCGTAAATGGAAATGAGTTTATCAACTCTTGTAGGCACCTACCAATCCTCATAATCTCTATAAATACCAAGCCATGCCATCACCTCACATTCATCACAAAATCAAAATCACAAAGAGAAGTGAAGAAGAAGAACGTGAGAGAGAGGAAAAAAAAAAAAAAAATTATAATCTCTTACGGGTATTTGGGATCGGGTTGAGAGAAAATTATTTAGAGAGTTTGGGTATTTTCTCCTATTATAACGAGAAAATTATTAATCGATTTCTCCGTTATAATT
>NC_027749.1:41536994-41583199 GCF_000695525.1 Brassica oleracea var. oleracea
GAATCCTGGCAAAGAGCATTGGAATGCCGTAAAAAGGATTTTACGGTACATTAAAGGAACCTCGGATGTTGCATTATGTTATGGAGGATCAGACTTTGTTGTCAGAGGCTATGTTGATTCAGATTATGCAGGCGATCTAGATAAAAGCAAATCTACAACCGGTTATGTGTTTACACTCGCTAGCGGAGCTGTAAGTTGGGTTTCAAAACTACAGTCAATTGTGGCTACATCAACAACCGAAGCAGAGTATGTAGCAGCTACACAAGCTAGTAAAGAGGCGATGTGGTTAAAGATGGTAATGGAGGAACTCGGGCACAAACAAGAGAAAATTTCTCTTTTTTGTGACAGCCAGAGTGCTGTGCATCTTGCAAGGAATCCAGCCTTTCATTCAAAAACCAAGCACATACGAGTCCAGTATCACTTCGTTCGTGAGAAAGTGGAGGAGGGCACGGTGGATATGCAGAAGATTCATACAAAAGAAAACGTAGCAGATTTTATGACGAAAGCAGTCACTACTGACAAGTTTATTTGGTGTCGATCCTCTTGTGGCCTGAAGGAGACGTAAGCAACATGGAATGACAAGGTAGAAAGAATGGTGTGAAGATCCGATTGATCCTCAATCAAATCTTCAAGTGGGAGATTGTTAAAACACGTTTACAAAATGTTGGACGGTGATTACGGCTTGGACGGTGATTACGGCTTGGACGGTGGCCGTAAATGGAAATGAGTTTATCAACTCTTGTAGGCACCTACCAATCCTCATAATCTCTATAAATACCAAGTCATGCCATCACCTCACAATCATCACAAAATCAAAATCACAAAGAGAAGTGAAGAAGAAGAACGTGAGAGAGAAAAAAAAAAAAAAAAATTTATAATCTCTTACGGGTATTTGGGATCGGGTTGAGAGAAAATTATTTAGAGAGTTTGGGTATTTTCTCCTATTATAACGAGAAAATTATTAATCGATTTCTCCGTTATAATTGAGAGGTTGTAACTCCTATTATTTTTCTCGTAATAAATTCTTCAACCTTGTCCGTGGTTTTTACCCTTTGGGGTTTTCCACGTTAAATCCGGTGTTCTATTTATTACACTATTTCTCAAATTATTAGCTGCGACCCTGCTCTATCCGGTCCAGTTTTACAACAAGTTGATAAAACACGTTTACAAGAGTTTGACCGGATAGAGCAAGACCTGCTCTGATACCTCTTGTTGATAAAACTCTATCCTCATAATCTTCAAGTGGGAGATTGTTAAAACACGTTTACAAAATGTTGGACGGTGATTACGGCTTGGACGGTGGCCGTAAATGGAAATGAGTTTATCAACTCTTGTAGGCACCTATTTATTACACTATTTCTCAAATCAACTCCAGTTTTACAACATAATGCACTTCTCTTTGTGATTTTGATTTTGTGATGAATGTGAGGTGATGGCATGGCTTGGTATTTATAGAGATTATGAGGATTGATAGGTGCCTACACTATTTCTCAAATTATTAGCTGCGACCCTGCTCTATCCGGTCCAGTTTTACAACATAATGCACTTCTCCTCTTTACCCCAACGTCTGAAACCAATCAAAAGGAACGAACGTTCTGCCTCGAGTATATTTTTATACTATCTGTCACCATGAAAAAGACTATATATCTTTATGCCAAGACAAACCTTTAAAGTTAAAGATAAATGTCATAAGATTGTACACACGAGTTTCTCCTCAGAACAATGACACAATAATCTTCTCAATCTTGTATGTGACGTGATATGATTTAAAACCGTAGAAAATAGCGTCGGCACAGACCCGAGTGTTTTGCCTTTACACGAAACTCATATACAGTATTGTCTGGGGCCGGGTATGAAAACGACTCGTGAGGATAAAACGGAGGTTATCTTGCTCGTTTGAGGGCATAACTGTCAATGACGTAATCACATAGTCGCACCACAGTTTTGTTTTTCTTTTACCCTTTCGAACTGCATTTTACTTTGTTTTTTTTCATCACCCCATGTCTTGGCCACCGTGGTACTCTAGACTAGAGACCGAATCGAGCAAGGACGCTGCCAGGACGTCACCATGTGGCTCACCGTGAACGATCTTTGGTCTCGGACGCTGGAGGGTCCGCATATAAATTCCCCAGTGACCGGATTTCGAATCCAAGTAGCGGAACTCACAGCCGTGAACTTTTTACCAAAAAGCTAGAACATCCGGTTGCATTTTACTTTGTTCACTTATAGCTTTGTAAGTTTAATGAATGGAGAAAGTTATGAATGTTTAGATCTGTTTGCCAAGTGATTTAAAAGTAAAAGTAAAACGTTCTATTTTATTAACAACATACCAAAATATATACATCAGTTACATAGGTAAGTGTTGTATTATGAAGTCTAAAATTGATAAATTAATAGTATATTATATCATTTAGGTGTAACTAAAATACTAATTATCAATCAATTAATAAAAATTCAGCTAATATACTTTTAAATCACATTATTTGGTTATTGAACAGTTTTTTCTTGAGAAAAGAAAACTAAAACATTCTATATAACAAATAAATTACAATAATATACAGAAAAAAAATTCAACACATTTTTTAGTCATTTCATCTTTCAAATATCACATAAGTAACATAATCCATTAATTTGAGATTTTCTCTCATTTTCCTCATTTTGGAAAAAAAAATGAAGTAACTATCGGAGATTCCCTAACAAATCTTAAACCAATACTACGTATCTTATTACTTGAATTTGTTATTACTCTGGAAGGGAACATGTTTAAGAACAAACAAGAGAACTATACTGTTTATAAGGAAATATATACACGAATTGTTTTCTTAAAGTTGAAGTGACAAATGCAGCTTTCTATTGCTTTCTATTTCTATCGTGATATTAGAAAGAACAAATGATTTCTGTGTAGTGTTGGCTCTTACTACCACATGTGTTGGTTGTGCCATCATCATCATCATCATGCGCATCCACAGTAAACTCTGCTACATCTTCTGTAGCCAGCAGTTCTCTAAACGTGAGAACATCAGAGCCTTGCCTGTCGTTTCTATATGCCACGATTATATAACATCCATTTATTTATCTGTCGGAAATTGAATGGATCAACATTTATAATCAAAAAATCAAAACAATTTTCTTGTGTGGAAGGCAAATTTCTTTCTTTAATGGCACAAGTTGGAACATACTATGTTCTGTGTGAACAAAGCCCGTTTTTTTTACCCTTTTGAACGACGCCGTCACGCCGCCCGTTTTTCATTTTTTACGTTTTGCTTATGGAACTTCTCTCAGGCAACTGTCGGAAACAACTCGCCGATGACACTACAAAAAAACAGGGAGATTCTGATGGCCGAAGTCGTCAGAAATTCGTTGGAATAGACCGATTCCGACGAATTTCTGACGACCCAGTCCATCGGTATCTTTTTGTCGGAAAAAAAATATTCGTCAGAATTTCGTCAGACCTTCCGACGACTTTCTTACGAATACTGAGAAACGTCATTCTGACGATATTCCGATGCGGACACACAAGACCAGAGTTCATCGGAAAAACTATATACCGACGGAGAACGTTCCTCGGACTCTTCCGACGAATTGTGGGCGTCGGAATATACCGACAAAACACCGTCCGTCGGTATATTCCGACGAACTAGGTATATTCCGACGAATCCTAGTCTGTCGGAATATACCGACGAACAATGGTTCGTCGGTATTTTTCGAGGAATCTTCTCCGTCGGTATTTTCCGACGAGCCACTGTCCGTCGGTATATTCTGACCCCACAATTCGTCGGAATATATCAATTTTAAAAACGAATTAATTTTGCATTTTTATATATATTTTTATACTAAAAATTAATTAATAAATAAATAAAATCTGAAATTTAAAACTAATAATATTATAGAATTTAAATTCATACAAACCGAAATAGAAAAAAAAATATTCAGAAAGTTTTAAAAAACAGAAAAAAACTAAGAACTCGAAGACATCAAACGATCTAGCTTCTGTATTATCTCGGTGTTGAACTTCTTCTGGGATGCCAACTCAGCAAGGATAGTGACATTCTCCGAACGGATAGTGGCATTCTCAGAAAGGATAGTGGTGTTCTGCTCCTCCAATGCCCCAATCCGTTCATCTTTGTCATGTAGTTCCTCGAGAATCATGAGATCGGTATACGGAGCTTGCGAAGAAGATGCCGGATACGAAGAAGCACGACAGGCCAACCCAACTAAACGGGCTCTTTTTCTTTTAGAAACCGCCTAAAAAATATTAAAAGTTAGTAAACAATGGATATGTTAGTAATGGACATTATAATTCTATGTTGGAAACGACTCGCCGATGACGACTTTGCCGAGGATGTTGACCCCTTCGGTGGCTCTGACTGGATGTACGGCGGACGTTCGCTGAGAAGTCAAGAAAACGACGACGCTTTGGCTACGCTCGCGGACTTGGCGCCGCCTCCGCAGAAACTGAAACCCATCAGGTGTGTTGTTAATAAGGCTTCGCTGGAGGATCGGCATCCGCTTGATATTCTCGCTGGGAGTCTAGACAGGCTTCCGGAGATGGGGTTTCTTGAAGACGGCTGCTTCGATGCTCCTTTGGGGTCGAAGATTGCTGACGTGGAGGAAAGTGGTCAGTCGACGCGTGGGGTTGGGAAGGGTTTAGGGTTTGAAACGGAGGTTCAAGGTCAAATACATGGACATACACCTCGTGATGGTGTGTCTCTGAGGTAATAAGAACTTTTTGTGCATGTTCGTTTGGTCACACTTCAGTTTTTGGATCTGTTACTGTGAAAAAGTAATTACTTTTCACGTTTATTTGGTAGAATTAGACACTTTAATTCTATGTTGCTCTATTTACTTATAGATTGGTTTATTCTTTGAGGTAAAAGCGTTAAACTTTGGCAGATAAGCTAACAGATTGATGTGGCTGTCATTACAACCTTTTACAGTGATGGTTTTATTTGGTTTTGAGTGTTGTTAGGCTTCAAGTCAGTGATTTTTTGGCTCCCTTTACCAAACGCGCAAAAGCGGCATAATTTTCACAAATCTAGAAACAAAGTGGAATTAGAATCTGATTAGCTTTTCTAGCAAGTTTCTATTCGAAGGAGAGGTAGGTAGTGTATTATTGCTAAACTCCCTAACTTTGCAGAATTTCGGTAAAAAAAAAACACGACAAATGGTGTTCTCTCGATGGGTTTTGGTGATTTTCACCCTGTTCATAGCAGGCACCCTTTCAGAAAATTCTTGGCAGACGTTGAGTGGTTAGAAACATAGAGTCCTATCACTTTACCAAACATGATTGTTTATGGTGTTTTTACACTTTCTCTATGTTTTTTTTTGTTTTGGCAGGGAAACCTCCGGTTGTGATTGCTAGAGGTGGGTTCTCTGGTGTGTTTCCAGATTCCAGTAGTAAAGCATATCAATGGGTAAGTGTGACAATTTCACCAAACGTAGCTCTCTGGTGTGATCTTCAACTAACAAAGGATGGTGTCGGAATCTGCTTCCCTGATCGTAATCTTGACAATGGGTCCGATGTCACGGGCCTTTACCCAAATAAGAAAGAATGGTTCTCTGTTGATTTCACATGGAAGGATCTCTCTGATGTGAAGTGTAAATGTACTACCTTGAACCCTTTTTCAAATGTTTCCATACAAAGTTTCTGATAGTATCATTCAATCAGTGGTCCAGAACGTTAAGTCACGATCAGGAGTTTTCGACGGTTCCTACCAGATATTAACTGTTGAAATTGTAGCAGAACTAGGAGCTCCCGGCCTCTGGTTAAACATTCAGGTATACTCTTTTAACATTCCCTTGGTCACCATTTAGAAACACAATTAATCTTCTTCTTCTTGTCGTTCCTACACTTACAGAACAGTGCTTTCTACAAACAACCTAACTTGAGTATGAGAAACTATGTTCTCTCTCTATCAAAACGCGTGGAAGTCAACTTCATATCTTCTCCAGAGATCAGTTTCCTCAAGAGCATGAAAAAGGATGTGACAAAGCTCATCTTTAGGTTTCTGAATCAAGACCAGATAGAGCCATCCAAGAACCTGAGCTATATAAAAACGTTTTCATCTGGAATCCTTGTTCCAAAATCTTACATATGGCCCGTAGGTTCAGATCTTTACCTGAAACCTCACACGTCCCTTGTCACAGATGCTCATAGACAAGGTTTACAAGTTTTCGCCTCGGAGTTTGCCAATGATTTTACAGTTGCTTATAACTACAGCTATGATCCAACGGCTGAGTACTTGTCTTTCATCGACAATGGGAACTTCTCTGTTGATGGTTTCTTATCAGACTTCCCCGTGACTCCATATCGAGCCATCAGTAAGTAGAAAAGACATTATGAATTCAAACCCGAAAGTGAACCGAAAACCAAAAATTTCAATTTGTGTAGGTTCAAATCCGTTAAGAAAGTAACATTCTTGTTTGCCTGTCACAGGTTGCTTCTCTCATTTGGACACCAAAGATGAGAAGCCTGGTCGCATAACAATTATTTCGAGTGATGGAGCTAGTGGAGACTTCCCAGGATGTACTGATTTGGCATATGAGAAAGCTGTGAAGGATGGGGTTGACATTCTTGATTGCAATGTCAAAATGTCCAAGGACAAGATTCCTTTTTGCATGAGCTCCATAGATCTTCTCAACACCACTAATGTCTTTGGCACAAGCTTCAGAAACCTGTCATCAACAGTTGCAGAGATTCAGGAGAGAAGTGGAATCTACACTTTCAGCCTGACCATGTCTCAGATAAAAACCTTGAAGCGTAAGAACTCAACTACATTAAGACTTTTTGATCAAAGATTAAATATCTTGTTTTGCCCTTCATTGCAGCTGTTATTTCAACTCATAAGAAGGACCATGCTTTATTCAGAAACCCAAGAAACAAAAACGCTGGAAAGTTTCTTACATTATCAGAGTTCTTGCTTCTTGCAAACCGTTACAACTCTCTCTTCGGCGTCTTGATAAAAGTGGAGGTAAGAGCTCTGTTCTCAAGTCTTGTGTGTCAAGTAATAATAACATGGGATTATTGACTAAGTGAACCTTTTCTTGAAATACTATTTTATGTTTTCTTAGAATGCAGTGTATTTAGCTGAACATCAAGGAATCAATGTGGTCGATGCTGTGCTAGATAAAACGCATAACCAAACTACTCAAGAAAGCCTGACAACTTCAATATCAGTCTACTTCCAGTCAACTGATAAGTCTGTCTTAATCGCCTGTAACGAGAAGACTATACTCTCCCCTGGCCAACTTGTGTATAGAGTGGATAAAGACATCAGTAATGTCACAGATTCGGCAATCAATGCCATCTTGAGTTTCGCTGGCACTATTGTCATCAGTATGATCTCGGTCTTACCCTACAATGGAGGAGGGCTTGTCAGGCTTAAGAAGACGGATGTAGTTCCAAGACTGAAAGCACGTGGGCTTCGTGTGTTCGTAGAGACGTTTAGCAACGAGTTTGTCACTCTACCCCTTGATCTTTACTGGGATTCAACGGTTGAGATAGACTTCTTTTTCCGGAGTGCTAAGATTGATGGTATCATCACTGACTTCCCAGCGACCAGTGCAAGGTACAAAAGTAAAACCTCCTCTTCTCACTCTTGTTTCTTTAAAGTTCTTTTTTTATACAATCTGAGAAACGGATCACATTTGATTGCAGAGAACCAATGCTATAGAGAGACGAGTCTGTTTAGAACCGGTGAGCTCTTACCTTTCGCAAATCCAATGCTTCTTTCCCCAGCTCAACCTCCATATCCGTTACTAGTTAAGTCAGATGTCAAGGAATCGCCACTGCCTGAAGTAAGAAGCAAGCAGCCACCTCCTTCTTATGCGGCATCGAAGGCAGTGGCGAAAGCAATACAAGTCTACTGTCCGTTTAAAACCATTGTGGTTCTTGTGATCTTCTTTATCTCAGTTTAGTGTGCTTGTAACGAACTTAAACTGCATTATCAGGCAGTAAGACTATGAATAAAAAACAATTAATTAGTGTGCCATTCTTCTTTTTAGATTTCAATCAGGTATCTGAAAATTTAAAATAAGATAGTAATATGGCAATGGATAAGTTTAATTAATGTCCCTGCCAAAGAAAGGTCATCACTTGGACGTCGGCTGTGATTACTGGTTTGGTACAAAAGGAGTTGCATGAAGATGGTTTAAGATTGTTCAGTTTGATGCGTAGAGGAGTTGTTCACCCATACTCAGTAACTTATCTGAGTGCTCTATCCGCTTGTTCAGGCTCACAGAGGGTAATACAAGGGAAACAGATTCATGCTCTTTTGTGGAAACTTGGGATTGAATCAGAGTTACGCATTGAGAGTATGCTAATGGATATGTACTCTAAATGTGGAAGCATTGAAGATGCCTGGAAGATCTTTGAGTCTGCTCAAGAAACTGATGAAGTTTCGATGACTGTGATGTTAGTTGGTTTAGCAAAAAAAATGGGTCAGAGGAAGAGGCTATACATTTCGTCATTAGAATGCTTCAAGCTAGCGTAGAGATCGGTTCAAATGTAGTTTCAGCTGTTCTTGGAGTCTCGTTTGTTAGCAACGGACTCATCAACATGTCATCAACATGTACTCAAAATGTGGAGATCTAGATGATTCACTCAGTGTCTTTTGTCTTTAGAAGAATGTCAGAAAGGAACTACGTTTCATGGAACTCAATGATCGCATCGTTTGCTCGCCATGGACACGGATTACCTGCCTTGAAACTAGCCCAGACGTGAATCCCACAGATGTTACCTTTTTGTCACTGCTCCATGCTTGTAGCCATGTAAAGCTGATCAACAAAGGCCAAGAGCTCTTGAAAACTATGCAAAATGTCCATGGAATCGAGCCTAAGACTGTGCATTATGCTATGTAACGTTGACATGTTGGGCCGAGCTGGTCGTCTAGAAGAATATATGCCTAATGCCGCTGAGCAGTTGTTTCAGTCTTCACCTGATAGCTCAGTTCCCTCATATTCTGATGGCCAACATATACTCATCTAGAGGACAGTGGAAGGAGAGGGAGAAGACGATCAAGACAATGAAAGCAATGGGAGTGCGTAAAGAAGCAGGCGTAAGTTGGATTGAAATCGAGAATCAAATACACATATTTTCTGTTGACGACAAGTTACATCTACAAGCAGAGGCTGGCTATACATGATGTTCTTTCTGAATTGTTTGTTGTTATGTTAGATGAAGGTTACAGAACTGATAAGACGTGTTTTCTCTTTTAATACAATGGATACAGCTGTCGTAGCGCCTTAATATGCCTTCCATCTAAATGGAATCATTAATTCAATCTAACTCAAAAAAAATTGATGAAATAAATAGTTTTTAAAAATCAAATAATATATAAACATATACAAAAAAAGTATTTCAAAATGTTATAAATTAAATGGTGACATTTTAGTTAAGAGATAACTTAAAATATATATAAAAACTAAACTTATTTTTTTTTCCAATAGTTTATGTGTTATGAATTACCTAGAAAACAAATCAAACTATTAAGATAAAACAGTTTATTTTTCAAGGTACAAGAGCATTAAAATTTTTGGACAAAAACAAAAACTTAAGTTATTATTTAATTTTATATTTGATGGATATACAAGTTTTTAGATGAAACATGTACCAAACACTATTACATATTTACATACTATTTCTCATATATTAAAATAGTCAACTAATTTATAATTAACACCAAATTAAGAAAATAATAGATGAGAAGTTACATAAATGTAATAAATAACTAGGATGGGACTCGCACTTAGAAGCACTTGATAACTTTTGTTTTGTAAAATTAATTTGATTTTATATGTATTTGTCTTGTTTTCCAGCATTTCCTTCTTCTTATACCAACATTTTTCAGTAACATGTTTTTTTTTCTGCAGGTGCAATCAGTATCATTGTTAGAATCCTAAAATCGCGAGAATGACAGTTGTAATGTATAGAATCCCAGTTTTCCTCCACCTTGTTAGTTTTTTAATTTGGACATAAAGAAAATTCATACCATTGTAGAAGCCGAAAACCCTGATTGGCATAGACAATAAAATAATAAACGATATTAAGGAATGAACGATTCATATGAGACATAGAGTCGAAATATAATCTCTTTCCTTAACTCTAAATATTTCCGTAATGAGACGGGACTGTACAAATATCGAGTCCCAAGATAAAACCATGGCAGACGATTCACGCTTCATTACATTATTTCTCATATCGAGTTCCAGGATAAAACCTTGGCAAAAAAACCAAAAATAATTTGGTCAAAAAAAAAATTATTGGGCCAGAACCCTCCGCCAAATCCCAAGCGGAACCGGTCAACTTCCGTAAAGTTTCTAACGAGTGATCTGTCTTAAGACGTATTTATAATACAGAGATACATTCAACTTACCAGATGTGGGAGAAAGTTGGGTTTATAACACTTGTCCATTTTGACAGTGTTTTTTACATTCCGAGTTCATCACTTCATCACATTATTTCTCATTCAATTTAGATTTTTTTTTGACATATGAATATACTGGATTGTAGTGCTCACAAGCTTCCCAACAAGCTAATAATCCGGTAATGAAAACCACGGGGTTGGCCGGAAAAGCCACCGGAAAAGTAAAACAAAATCAGCCTTTATATTCTGTTATAAAACATAGTTCCAACAACCATTTCTTGGAGAGATTAAAGATGATGAACATGGAAAACTGAGGAATATATTTCTTAAGATACTGAAGAACAATTTGTAGTTTACACGTAAGATCTTCAAAACACCTGAAAATGAAAGAAAGTTGAAAGTATCCATTGCTAGTCAATGAAAATCAATTTTTATTGAGAACTTGTTCGGGTATTTCTACATTTCGGATATCTGTTAAAATGCCCACCCGTAGCCTAGACCTTCCCTATGTTTGTAGAGGAAGTGTTTGAAGCTAGGTTGTATGGAAACGGAAACAGATACGCGGAAACGAAACGTTTCGAAACGTGAAAAAGTGATTTTTGAATTTTTTTGCTTTGGAAACGTTGTAGAAACATCTATATATATATATATATATATATATTAATATTTTCATTTATTTTTATTATGTTTTGTATATCTTAGAATATAAAAAAATAGCCATTAACCATACAAAAATAAAATAAGTCATTATTAAACATCAAAGTCACATAAAAAATCAAAATAACAAAAATCCAGTAGTTAAATATTCTAACTTCCATCTTAGCGTGTTTTTTTCTACACGATTTTAGATTTAACTAAATAGGAATAACATTAAGGGAGAACTAGAGAAATGAGACATTTTGAACTTTTGTTTGTCACAATAAGACTTCTCATACTTTTGGCAATTCTGGACATGTTTTACCCTTCTTTAATGGAAAAATAGTAAATTGAATTTTAAAAATGTAAAAAAATATGAAAAGTGTTGGAAACAAAATTATGACAATATACATGTTTAAACTTTTAAAAAAAAAAAAATTGAAATCATACTTTGTTTTATCTTCTAGGTATAGTTAGAATACTCATTCTGGTAATCTACCTAGTTTATATGTCTGATTCTAAGTTTTAAACATAGATATATCAAGGGTATATACCGTAAACTACACTTTCTTGTATATTAGCAAAGATAGAACCGGTTACGTTATAATAAAAAAAAATGTCTTCGGTATACCTACAGCTTGATAACGATATATAGCCACAACTCAATGATATAGGTCAGTTACATTATATGACGTCTACAGGAAGAATACATTTCTCACCAATTATACGGTGTTCTGCTTAGGTAGTGTACATATTATCGGCAAATCGTGAAAATATGGAAACTTCTTTAAAACTTCCATATTCGGTTAAAGAAGTTTCCTAAATCTAAAGTAAATCTACCCTAAATCTCTCAAAATATATTGGAGAATATTTTCTCCACGTTCTTCTCCACCTCCTCCTCCCACGATCTTTTTCTCTTCGTTTGTGTTTCTCTCTTCTTCATCCACAAAGGCATCTCTTCTCTCTATCAATACAACATGGTTCTAATCTATGTTAAATCTGGTGAATGGGTGTCTAGTTGCAGTGAAGAGTGGAGTTTCGTGGTAGACACAGCAAGGCGTGGTCCAATGGTAACATTAGAAACTACTATATCATTGGAGAAGCTCAAAAGGATCGTGTGTGAGGACCATATCTTCTCTCTATCAATACAACATGGTGAAAAAAAATTGCATTGCTGAGGTTTTACCTCTATTTGTATTTTCCAGTAACAAGATCAAGGACAAAAAATCTAGATAAAATCTTAGAGGGAAGTTCAAAGTGTAACATTTATTGAAGTTTTAATCGTTGTAACCAGAGAAACATGAAAACATTATCAGGTGAAACTTTGATAGAAAAAAAATTGCATTGCTGAGGTTTTACCTCTATTTGTATTTTCCAGTAACAAGATCAAGGACAAAAAATCTAGATAAAATCTTAGAGGGAAGTTCAAAGTGTAACATTTATTGAAGTTTTAATCGTTGTAACCAGAGAAACATGAAAACATTAACAGGTGAAACTTTGATAGAAAAAAAATTATATTGCTGAGGTTTTACCTCTATTTGTATTTTCCAGTAACAAGATCAAGGACTCTTCATAAACAGCCTCAAGCCATTAAAATCATTCGATAAAGAAACAATTACAGAGCATAATGAAAATGTTACAAGCTCTAAAACTTTTGATTTGAAACCAGAACGTTTATAAAATGATCCAGAATTTCATCATGAGCCATGAACCATGAGAATCTGAATGAAGGAAAATGAAAGAGAAACTAATAGCTTCACAACTCCAATTATTGTTGCTTGAACCTCATTTGGTTCCCTTGACCCTCTCAGTCCAGAGTAGTACTCGCTTGCTGCAACTTTGTGTCTTGCACTGAGGGCTATAGTATCACCCACTTGATACAGCACACGAAAGTCAATTTATCTTCCAAGACTAGTGAACAAATCTTTTATGTTGAAACTCTTATCTTCGAGGTTGTAGACGCTGAAAAATGAAACGGTGCACAGTTATGTGCATAATCAACGATTAGAAAAGATGGATTTCTTACATGCACTAATCCCACTACATAAACAAATCACTTAAGTCTACAAAGTTATCACCTTTACGCTTACCAAGAGGGGAGATATTTGACTTTGCCATTTAGAAATCTTCTCTCTACATGATCTCAGCTTCTCTTTCTCACAACCATATAAATAACCAAACCAGTCAAAACTTATCAAAACATATACGTAACAAGAAGTCAAAATCGAAAAGAACAATACTTCTTGAAACTGATATACAAGGAGGAAGACGAAAGAGAGAAAAGCGACGAAAAGAGAAACAAATCAAATCATAAAAATTAGGTTTTAAAAAATTAGGTTTTAAAATCAAATTAACACATACCCTATGTGAGGAATCGTAGGATTATTATGAAAGTGTAACGAAGTGTAGAATTGAACCAACGAGAGAAGACGGTGAAGAGCGAAAACAAGGATGAAGAAACAGAGAATATAGAAGAAGAAACAGAGAAGAAAACACTGAGATTTGAGAACAAAGAACATAGATGAACACATAACCATGTGAGGAAGAAGAAGAAGAACGCGAAGAGGAGAAAAGGATCTGTAGAGAAGAAATAGAAAGTAACAAAAAGAATTTGGGTTTAGCCGATGTATTCACCTTTTTCGGTTTTTTTTTTAACTTAACGAAATTGTATTAAAAACAAATAGGAATATGTTATATTTTAAATTAATTTAATTTTGGAAAATCTAAGAGCATAATTAGGCCTGAGACTTATTATCCGAGATCCGGATTCGATCCGAGATCCGCTCCGGATCCGCTCCGAAAATAGGATATTCGGGGTGCCCGGATCCGAATCCGGATAGTAAAATCTTGGATCCGTCCAAACCGGATCCGGATCCGGATATCTTAATTGTTAGGTCCGGATATCCGGATCCGGATCCGTACTTTTAAAACACATTAACTTTTTAAATTTCATTAATATTTATATTTTATATAATAATATTTATACATAAATTATGTAATATTATATTTTAGTTTTTACAATATTATAGACATATATATATATATATATATATATATATATATATATATATATATATATATATATATAAACGAAATTGTATTAAAAACAAATAGGAATATGTTATATTTTAAATTAATTTAATTTTGGAAAATCTAAGGGCATAATGGTATTAACAGTAATTAAAATTCTAATATGACAAAAAATCTAGATAAAATCTTAGAGGGACAAACCCAACTTTTAAGTGTCTTTTTTTTCCAATTTTTCCTAACATTAATTAGGCGTCTTAACTTATCAAAATAACAAACTAATCCTTATATTTATTAATTATTTATAAAATTTGTTCTAAAATAAAACAAAGAATTTCTCGAGTATTGGAAGCTTGGTAACTCCAGAGAGAGAAAGTAAATCTACTTTGGGTCTGGCGTACGGCTGGCGCGTGAGCGAGCGTGCCGTCGCCGGAGTCCTCCAATCTTCGTTAAGATGCTTTTACTCTGCTTCTCCTTCGCCTGCTATCCCCGAATGCCTTGTCTGAGCTCTGATCCAGCTCCCAACCGTCATCGTCAACTCGGGGAGTGAACCGACATCGAGGGTGGCTAAGCGGCTGGAGTAACGACGCGGTCATGTGGAGGGTTTTGGCGTGGTGAAGTAGGCTTGTCAGTTTAAGTTTTGAATCCGGGAGGTGGAGGCTTATCCAGCTCCGTCGCCGCTGGCCTAGTCTCCGAGAGGTGGGGGCTTCTTCAGCTCCACCATCGCCGGCTTTTGTCTCCGGGGGTGAAGGCTTACATAGTCTTGCGTCGCCGGTTTTAGGTGTTTCAATCTTTTAGTGGGGTAAGGGTTTGTTCCTGATTCTAGATCGGGGGTGGTTATTGGTTCATGGTTCCTGTAGTTCGTGGCTTTGATCTGTTGGACGAGATCTCGATTTAATCGATGTAGCTCTCCGATTTTAAGAAAAAGCGTGAATGAAGAGAGATGGTTCGTGGTTTCAACTCTATGGGTTTGGGAGGCTCGGGAGGCTCGGGATGAGATCTCCAAGTTGATTCGATGGAAGCTCGACGGTAATACGAGCTCCGATGAAACGAGGGTTTCAGTGGTGCTGCTCTCGAAGCGGCGGCGGTCAAGTCGAGGCGGACGGGATGAGATGGTGAAGATACAAACACGTGTCCGGCCTCCTTGACGTGTGGGCCTGAAAGCAGGTGTCTGGTTTCTAGCGGTTTGGGGCTCAGGCCTTTTTGTTATTTTGTTGCCCTTTGGTTTGGGCTTTATGCTTAGTAGTTTGGGCTTCGGCTTTGTAAACCTTGGGCTTCGGCCTGGTTAAATTAAAATAAAATATTGACGGAAAAAAAAAACAAAGAATTTCTTAAGTGTTTCCAAAATAGAATCGCGAGTTTCTAAAATAGAAACTCAAGTTTCCATTAAATTTCCAATCCGAGATTTTTAAGAAACGAGTTTTCAAAATGTTTCCGAGAATTTCCGATTTGTTTCACAACTTCAACCAAGTTTCCATGCAACATAGGTCGGAAGGAAAAAGAAAAAGAAAACAACGTTAGATGAAGTTTCTTGGCAGTGATGGTCCTTTTACTTTCTCTACGACGTCGTTTTCCGTATCGTGTAGATTATGACGGAAGTGTTGAAAGACAAACGAAAGGATTGGGTTTTGTAAATTTCATGAGGCGAAGGAAACTCGAGCTCGAACTGGAACCAATCGTTTTCTGACGCTCTTGCAAGCAAAAGAGAGGACTGATTCTGGAGTTGAAGATAGCGAGAAGAGATGGACAGCACAAGCACGAGTTCCGCCTCACCACTCGCGACATGTGTTCGCCGAGAACGCGTCCTTACACTCTGAGTTTCTGTAATTCGTGGAAGGAAGGTGGACTCCGACACGGTTTGACGCCGGTGTAGAAAAGGCTTAGGCCCGGTGGTTCGCGTGTCAGCTCTCGATGAAAATTCCAATGATTCACCAACAGAAACTACTCCTAGCCTTGGCTCTGCTGTACAAGACAGACCAGGTATGTTAAAACTCACGTTTCTTTTTCTTTGTGCACTGTCGGATGAATCAAGGCTTGTCATTTTGATATACTCTTCTTGAAATTGTTTTACACAGCTGTGGAAGAAGATGCATCCTTTGAGCAAGAAGATAAATCAAGTTCTATCTATGAGTTTCTGTATCCAGACAAAGAGGAGCTCCCTGATGACAAAGAGATGACTATATTCGATCACCTGGAGGAGCTCCGGGAGAGAATCTTCGTCTCTGTTTTGGCTGTGGGAGCTGCAATCACCGGATGCTTCGCCTTCTCCAAAGATCTAATCGTGTTTCTTGAAACTCCTGTCAAAAATCAGGGTGTACGGTTTCTTCAGCTAGCTCCTGGCGAATTTTTCTTCACTACTTTAAAGGTCAGAGCCACTTGGACTCTATAGCTAGGCTTGCTAAAACGAACAAGAAAGATTATTTCTTTCTCTCTTTGTTCTGTTGTGGTGCAGGTCTCTGGTTATTGTGGGATTCTACTAGGGAGTCCAGTGATTTTGTATGAGATCATTGCTTTTGTACTTCCTGGTCTGACACGAGCTGAGAGACGGTTTCTGGGCCGATTGTGTTTGGTTCCTCCTTGCTGTTCTACGCTGAAGGGGTGGTTGAATCTCTGTGGTCTATCGACCAGTACTTTGAGTTTGTGCTAGTTCTTATGTTCAGCACCGGCCTCTCTTTCCAGGTATGTGGCAGTGAGAATGTATTAATATACATGTTCTTAAATATACATCTTCACTTGGATATGAGCTCGTGCGTTGCAACGGGTTTTGTTTAATATTTTAATTTAATAAAAAAAAGTAATAAATCATTTTATTATATTTTAATGATTGTTTTTGCATATGTTGTGTAAGACTTATTTTATAATTAAAAACTCGTTTTTACACACATAAAGTTCAGTTAATATTTGTATTTTATAATCATGGTATGTAGGTGAATTTTTATCAACTTTCTACTTAGTGCTAGAGAAAACATTCATACCTATAACTTTAAACCCAACCCAACCTAACCTGAATTAATAATTAGAATAAAAAAAATTGAAAGTTAATAAGACCAATCCAGTCAATGACAACATCATACACTTTCTTATGTAATAGTTTAATATTTTATTAAACTTATCTGATGCTTAATATTTTTCTTAATTATTATTAAATAATTTTAAAATTTTATATTTGTTTAGAATTTGTTTTAAAAAAGGGTTCCTTTTCATTTATAATCAAATATATAAATATATATCAAATACTCTTTTACATTTTATGTTTAGGATTTTAGGAAAGCAATATTACTATCATATAAACTTTAACAATTATCTTCTGTTTAAAATTTTAGTAAAATTAATTTTTTATCAAATAATTATTTCTAGTTACTATTAAATAAGTTTAAAAATATTGTTTCTACAATTCGTATCTATACTAATTTTAGACGGAGGGAGTAATTTTTAGTTTCATGTTCATCATCAAATTCTCTCTTAAAAACATTACTAAATAACTTTTAAAAAAATTTACAAATCTCTTTTGTTTATGATTTTTTAAAATATATCAAATATTCTCTTACAGTTTTTAGAGCTTTAGAAAAGGAAATTAATATTAAATAATATTTTAACATTTCATTTTGTTTAGGATTTAGAAATATAAAATTACTATCAAATAATTATTTCCTGTTAATATTAACCTATTTTAAAAGTTACTATTTTCAAAATTCTTTTTTTAATATCACTAATATTTTAACAATTTTTCTTTGATAATTAAATAATTTTTAGAATCATGTTTATCATTAAATTTTAAAAGTGAAAATTACTATTAAATAGACTTTTCCAATTATCTTTTGTAAGGATTTGCTTTTTTTTTTTAAAAGAAAAAAAATCTTATTTGGTCAAGATCAAAAAAAGGAAAACTTATTTCACAAATCTCTTTAATTTAGGTTTTTAGAAAAAAAAAAGTTATTTTCACATAATGACAGGTTTTTATTGACACATTAAAAATTTAATTTTTTATTGGCACATGTAACAATCATATAGGGTGAAATATTTGAAATTATTTTGGTTTATAATTTTTTTAACCCAAAATTAACTATGAAAAAAGAAAGTTAGTCATTTGTAAGAAAAATCATTTTTTACAATTTTATTTTATTTAGACTTTTAAAAAAGGAAACTTACTTATTTTATAATTATTTTTTTATTTAATAGTTTTCATTAAAAACTTTCTTGTATTGGTAGGATACTATAATTCGTTTTTGTTTAAAATTCTTATACAACTAATTTGTTTTTAATAAAATTTTCTTTTTAACTGATTTTATATTTTATCTTATAAGTACAAACACATATTTTCATATTTTTCATATTCACACATACTCATGTACGACAACACATAATGATTGAAAAAAACAATTGCGTTAGCATCATAAAATGTAATACAATTATAAAAAAATGAGTTGTATCAAGAAATTAAAAAAAAAATACTTAGGTAATACTTTTCTCGTAAATATTATTTTGTGTTGTGAAATTAATATGTGAAAGCTTAAAACTAAATATAGTTGTGAGATATTTGTACCTATTTTTTGGCTTATAATTTTTAACATACAATTATCTAATAAAAAGGAAAATTATCTTATTATATAAAGCTTGATTTTTCAAAGTTGTTAATTGACATTATCGCGACACATGTCAATTATATATTTTAAGATTGTGACATGTGTTAGTCTATCTCATAATTAAAATATATATACTAAGATCTTAACAAAAACGAATTTTATTAAAAATAATTAAAAAATATATTTAATAGTAATTTTCCTTCTTTAAAATTTCTAATCAAAATATTATTTCAAAATATTATTTGATGATAATTTTTATTCTGACATGTGTTTAAATATATAATGATTAAAAATATATAATAAGATAATAAAAAGAATTTTAAAAAATACTTTTAAAATTTATTTAATAGTAAAAACTGTTTTCTAAAACTATTTAGTAGTAATATTTTTAGAAAATTTCCTTTTTCAAAAATATTATTGGTAATAATTTTCCTTCTAATATAACTGAAATGTGTCACAATCATATATATTATCTTTTATAATTATATATTATTATATAAAGCTAAGTTCTTCAAAGTTGTTAAAATTAAATTTAATTATATCAGCGAATTCCTTTAAATATTAAAACGTTAAATTAAAATTATAGTTTAAAAATATTCCAATGGCATGAGATTGTAAATACTTTAAAACTACAAGGTGACCTCAAAAAAGACCCTTCAGTTTTAATAGTATTGATATGATCATGAATGATGGATAAAATTCATAATATTATATAATTATTTTGAAAAAAAATACTGGAGTACATTGATTGTCATATCTATTATATTCTTTCCCGTACATCTTCTTCTTTTTCATTGAATTCTGAAAAAAAAAATTAGAAAAGTTAAAAGTAGAAATTATATAAAATAAATAAATAAATAACATGACTATGAAATATAGTTGGAAATTATATATACCTTGTACAATCTACACTTAATGAAATAGGAACAGTTAGAGAAACATGACAGAGTCCAGCGGCGTATTTAAGTTTGTTATATGTAGGGCTGGGCAAATAAACCGAACCCGAAAACCCGAACCAAATCCGATCCGATAAAAATGAATCCGAACCGATCCGAACCCGACGTAAATACCGAATGGATCGTGTTCTGTGGTATTTCGGGTTATGAGTATTATCCGAACCGAACCCGAATCTAAATGGATATCCGATATAACCCGAAACATTCAAAACCTCGAAAAGATCTTGTGCCAAACATGATCTCAATTCTTAATATGTATCTAAAATACACTAAGAAATATTGAACATCTAAAATACTTATCTATTACATGAAGGTTGGTGATTCTATTACATGAAGGTTGAATGTTGATGGTTGAAGATGACCGTTGAATCTTGAAGTATTTAGATTTTGATTTTGTTTCCGTTAAACAATGTTCCTCATTTCATGAGAATTTGGTTTTCGTTTTATGCTTTTATTTATTTAGTTTTTTTTAATAAGTAAATATGTTTACTTTTCGTTTGATTTTGAATGATCATAGTTGATGTTCCTTATTTTTGAAACGATTTTACTTAAGTTTTGGTTACAAAATATGTACAAATCAGGTGTTTTAAAACTGAAGAACCTATTTTACTCATGTTTTGGTTATAAAATAGGTAAAAATCAGGTATTTTTAAACCGAAAAATCGATTGGGACCCGAACCCGAAAGTATATTGGGTTGTACCAGTTCTTTGAAGATTTACTAACTCCGACTCGAACCCGATAGAACCCGAACCGAACTTTCATATAATCCGAATGGGACTGATTTTGATAAACCCGAAAAACCGAAATCCGATTGGATAAAACCGAAAATCCGATTGGGATCCCGAATGCCCAGGCTTAGTTATATGGATAAAACTTAATAGCACTTTGGTAACACAGGCAAAGATCTTGTTTTTGCACAACCCCTATTGCTTGGCGGTCCACACTAACTAATGCAGCACAACAATCAGAAGTTGGCATATCTCCGGCGTCCCCTCGTAAACAAGGTTTCACTATGATTTCCGCCACTCCACAATCGATGCTACCCACAATTTTAGCATGAAAAATTGGAGAAACAATGGTCATTAAAACGGGTAAGACTATGAAAGCTGAATTACTCATATTTAATTGATTTTATGTAGTATGATTTTTGGTTTGTGATTTTTTTGTTAGATGTGATGGGTGTATTTATACAAATTCTGTGAACATCTTGACCACCAAGTCAAAATAATATTAAATTAAATGTTAATGTTGAATGATATGTCGCCAAGAAGATTTGCATTAGAATAATATGTTTTTTTTAGTAACACTGCAGATATGTGCGGATCTCTGATGGCACCTTTAGTATGGTAATATATATTTTGTCAATAAATTTAAATTACAATCACTAATTTTTTAAATATCCGTTTTTGTTAGAAAGAAGATAATATGTTTCCTAAAATCTAGGTAACTATCATCTTATTATATAAAACTTAATTCTTCAAAGTTGCTAATTAACACGATCGTGACACATAACAATTATATATTTAAGATTTTTACATGTGTTAATTTATCTCATAATAAAAAATATATATAATAAGATATTAACAAAAACAAATTTTATTAAAAATATTATTATATATATTATTTAATAGTAATTTTCGTTTTTTAAACTCCTAATCAAAAGATAATTGCAAAATATTATTTGATAATAATTTTTCTTCTAATATTGTGACATGTATTTATTCTCATCCGGCTCATATTTCCTTCTCCCCTCCAAAATAATGCATGATTATTTTTATTTCATTTATTTCTGAACAGATATGTTATATTTTTATTTTCTTGATCAGTAATATATTTGAAACATAAACTAATATAATAAATAAAGAACAATATAGGAAAATAGGAAAGTATGAGCCGGATGACGAAAATTATGAAAATATGAAAAAGTGCGTCATACTCTAAATAGAAAGATTGACTTCATGGATGAATTATCTTCGACACTACTTAAGACTTAATATAACTTAGAAACTTTAAATTATTTGATATTTGACAATGATGATAAAAACACACAATTTTTTATATCAGTATTGCCAAATATCAAATAATTTAATATTTTGAAGTTATAATAAGTTGTAAGTAGTGTTGAAAATTAGTAATTAAAGATGTATAAATTAATTCTATAATAGATTAATGTATTAAAATTTATAAATTAGTTTTATTGATAAAACCTCTCAACTATTTTTGAATCGTAAAAAAAACCATCAACAAAGTTTTCAACATTATAAACCCTCAACTTATAAACCGTTAACATATGCCACCCTCCGTCACTGTTTTTAAGACGGAGGACAACATATGTTAACGGAATTAAAGTTGAAGGTTTATTTCACAAGATTTTTTGTTGAAGGATTTTTTTACGATTCATCTTTAATTGAAAAGTTTAATTACTTAAAACCCATGATAAAATTGATTTTGTTTTAAAAGATAAGATATAGGCACTGCGTTGATTTAAATAAAAGGAATTTATCTCGAACCAATTTGGGTTGTTCTCCGGGATAATGGCTCTTAGTTTTGAGTTTTTAAAATGCAAATAATCAATGAAGAGAAATGCCACACGAGTAATTCAACACAATGTTTAAGAGTCTTTGTGCTTATGGTTACATTCAGTCATGTTTATGATGCCTTCTTCTTCGCATAGCTCCATCATCCTCACTTGAAGACTCTGCCCAACGATACCTTTGATGCTCCCTTCTCTTTCTATTCTTCCGTCTAACCTCTGAGTCTCAGTCGCTGGAGGCAGCTGAACCTCCGTTGTGCCTATGTTTTCTTCTTCCTCACCTCTCTTTCTCGCTATCACTTGAAATAACTACCTCGCCGTGCCTGTGATGCTTAGCGTGCATTCCTCTGGCATCTTCGGCATTGTCATCATCATGAGTCTGTCTTGAGCTATGCGACTTGTGCCTCCGGTGGTGCCTTATCTTCATCCTGAGCTCATCCTCTGATCCGCTCTCATACTCATCACTGCTATCATCGCTTGAACTTGAGGACCTCTTCTTATGCCTCCTGGATCTCCTATCTTTCCTCTTATCACTGTCATCTGAATCAGAGTGTGCATGCCTTCGGTGCTTACAGTGAGTTCTCCTCGACTTTCTTCTCACATCAGTGCTAGTATCACTTTCTGAGCTAGAATCAGAGGCAGCCCTTTGTCTTCTTCGCTTTTTTGACCTCTTACCTTTGGTTTCAGCAGCCTTGGCAGCCGCCTCAAGCTTCTGCTCCCATTTCAAAGGAGCTTCCTTCTTCTCGAGAATTTGCCTTTTCTTCTCCTCCACCATCTGCATGAACTTCTTGCAGTCCATTTCGATTCAAAAACCAGCTGAAAACCTGCATTTTGGTATGAATAGAACCAAAAGTGCATCTCACAAAAGAGAAGAAAAAGAAAACAATGTTAGCTCTTCCATCAACAATGTCAATTACGCTAACCAAAAACAATCGGGCAACCTGACGTACAAATAAAGAGTTCACGAAGAACAATCAAGCCAAAGAACAGAGATTGACTTGATAAAAATAAACTCATACAGAAATATCAAACAGTAGCATTCCAATTTAATCTTATGCAAAGATCTAAAAAGCTTTGAAACTAGTGCGTTGACTAAATATGAACCAAACTTCTTACCTGATGCGAGTAAGAGGTATTATTAGATTGGCCTAAGAGGAGAGCAAAGCTGCGAGGGCGAAGACCGACAGACTCGATAACGGATCTGCAAAAAGAGGGGAGACATCATATTTACTACTAAATCATCCCAAGAATCAAAGATACTACTAAACATAATACATAATCTACAAGCGACATATAGAAACGACGAAAAAAACAACAAAGTCGAGTGGATCGGAGAATCCACGACAACTCAATAAGGGGAAATTGAAGCACAAATCTATAAGATCGAAGAACCGTGAACGTGATTTAAACTAGGAGATCTGAAATCTAAGAGATCTTACCGTAAGTAAAGGAACAGAGAGGAGAAGACAAACACGCTAGGGCTTCGACTCTCTCTCTCTCTCTCTCTCTACTCTTTTCCGGGAATGTTCCTTCGACAGGTAGGTTTTGTCTGGAATTAATATTCCGTGTTCTGTGTAATCTATACCCGAGTTAAATACAAAAAGACAAAATTAACCTGTGTTACGTGCCGTTTATGTACAAAACCCAAACACACAGTGTCGTTTATAAATAAAAATCAAACACACCTTGCCGTTTTTTGAGAAGTCCCCTGTCCTATACAAATCTCAAGTCATTTCCGATTGGCTCCTCTCCGTCGTCCTCTGCGTACTAATTACATCGCCTTCACCTGTTCCGCGCGGTGAGCGAGGAAAGTTTCTTGGAGACCTTTCCAAACCTTAAATCAACTTCTCCAAGACTATTATATCTTTTTTGGTTGTGGCACAATAATATTGGATTCGATCATTTTTTACCACTGATGTTCAAACTTTCACTCCAATAACTGTTGAAGACAAACCAAACAATAATCGTCGTATTATTCTTTTCTTTTATTAGGCATTAATTAAGTATAACAAACTATATAAAGGTTTCCCTTCCAAAGACACAAACAAAGGATTTGCAGCTTTGCCAGATGAACAAAACCAAGAAGGAACAAGTTGCAATCTGGTTTGCATTAATGTTCGGTCTCCACTGCATTTTATATAAACCCTGGAGAGAAAAAAAAAATACAAGGCAGGGAGTCAATACTCGATCTTTCTCCCCTATCATTTCAGTTCCGCAAACAGCTTAGGTCCGACCTACATATCAACAAAACGATTTCCATCTTAGAATGAAACTTTAGGTGTATACAGAGGAACACACCATTCAAAACACTTACACTTACACACCATCTTAGAATGAAACATTGCCAGTAATCAAAACACTTAATTTATTCCGTTTGTTTCTAACCAAAGCATAACTAACAGGGACCCATTTCTCTTTCCTCTTTTTTTTCTTTTCCAAGTTTTGTCGGCATTTTTTTTTCTTGGCCAAATCAGAGTCTCTCTGTATTGCACACACCAAACCACCACGCCATTTTTTCTTGCTCGAGCACCAAACCAAAAGGCAGAAATTAAACACGTTGTCGTTGAAATCAAATGTCGCTCTTCGGATCTTTAGCTCGTGTTGCCTCTTCTTTTCTACGTCGAGTATCTTCTTTGGCTTACTCTTTTCCACGATTCACAGATTTTTCAAGCTTCAGAATCAAGTTGTGTCATGGTGTTTTGGTCCAAATCGGCCACTAAATCGGGAAAGTAAAAAAAGGTTGATTTTTGGAGTTTAAAAGCTTGAAATCTGTTCTTACATGAAATTTCTACAAGCTTGAACGTATGATAAGCAGGAAAAATGAGAAAAAAAAAACTGATTAATAAGGTGAAGAAAATGGTTGGCGGCAGTGGAGAAAAATCGCAGAAAACCCTAATTGAGTTTTTGGAAGATGATGATAAAATTACGAAAATGCCACTCATTAAAGAAAACATGAAAATTAAACTAAAAGAGATGCATAGGAGTTGAACCCACAACCCAGACGTAAAAATGTTTAACCGTCTTCGACCCCCACGCTAAAGATCTCCTTATTTATTCTACGTAAGATACATTTATACATCCGCGATGTATTCAATTTAGTATATAATGTGTGATTAGTTGTTGTTTGTTCGAGATGTGTTATGGAAAATAAGTAACATAAATCTGGTTTTCTAGGTCTATTTCTGTACATAAGGTATGAGTCACTTCTTGTGTACATGTATTGTCATATATGTACATAACATGTCGTACACACAATTTCATAATCCACGTGTACAACAATTCACATGTACATTATGTTTTACTATTCATATATACATTGAATAAAAAATATCGTTAGGAAATTATGTTTTGTTTGGGATGTCTTATGGAAAAGCTGTCAGGAAATTCTCCCAAAAATTTCCAACGAAAAGTAGTGATCAGAAATTTTATGTGTTCATGTATATATGTTTCTAACTAAAGCATAATTAATAACATTTGTAAACGTAAATAACATTCAAATGTACACAAAATATTGTTGTCCACGTGTACAACGACTCACGTGTACACCGGTGTATATTAGTATATTATCCATATATGTATATGTTACCTCTGTTTACTTTATATATTTACTCTAGATAAATATATATCTTGTTTACATATACATATGTGTTACATTTGTTTCTTATGTTCGGATGGATCTGTGGGTTCACTTGAAGGGATATTGGAAGTGTTGAGTCTATTTGCTCGGTACTCTGGCCTTCACATCAATTCTACCAAGTCATCGATATTCATCTCAGGTGGTTGTGGGAGTGAGATTGTGAATGCAGCGGCTGAGAAAAGGATAGGAGTTGGTACTTTACCAATTCGTTATCTAGGACTTCCATTAACAACAAAGGCTCTAACAAAACAAGATTATGAACCTCTGATTGACAAAGTAAGGACACGGTTGCTTTCTTGGGCTAATAAGAGTCTCTCGTATGCATGTAGGCTGCAGTTAATTAAAACAGTTATTTACAGTATCGTGAATTTCTGGAGCTCTGCATTCATACTTCCTATAGGCTGCTTAGATACGATCGAGGGTCTATGTAGTGCTTTTCTCTGGTCCGGAACGGTCACTCAAACCCACAGCGCAAAAGTTGCATGGGCTGATTTGTGTTGTCCTAAGGATGAAGGTGGCTTGGGACTGAGAAGGCTAAGAGATACTACTCGACGCCCACAGCGTAAAATTCCCAGCTCGCTTAATCCTCCAAATGACAAAACACGACGCCCTGGCATCTGAAAAGGGTCATTATCATTTGGGCTTCTCTTAGCTTCTTTCTTAAGTAAATTAAAATTAGAAAATAAATTATTATTGGCTGCTTTGGCTTTTGCCTTGACAAATGTTAAAGTGGGAGTTGGAGAACAACTACTATGACTGTCTTCGGTAAGCTAGGTATTCAGGTTCTCAGATCGGATTCGGGTCAGGTCTCGTCAGATCTGGATCCTTTGGGTTCTGGAAATTTGGACCCATATAAGTATTTATAATTTTTCAGATCGGTTATGGGTCAGATCTTGTCAGGTTCAGATCGGTTCAGATCTATCATTTTAATACCCGTAAAATACCTGGAATTTTTAAATATATTTCAGTTTCGGTTCGGTTTAGATATTTAAAAACCGAAAAAGACCCAGAATACCCGAGTTAGACCCGAAAACTCTAAAAATACCTAAAGAACCGTAAAAGTACCTGAAAATTTACACAAAATCAGACCCTAAACCCCAAAAGATACCTAAAATTTTACCCAAATTATATTTGATGAAAATCTAAAATTTTATCTGAAACCTGAAATTATACCCGAAAACCCGAACCTGAAACTTAAAAAATATCCAAAATACCAAAATATACCCAATCACCCAAATATACCTAATATATACAATAATTTGTGGGTACCCGATCGGGTTTCGGGTAGAACCCGGACCCAAACCGAGACCCGAGGTCCAAAGAAAAAATACCTAACATGTACATTAACATGGTTCCGGACCCGGATCCGAACCTATATTTTTGAGACGGTTCCGGTTCGAATCTTTGGACCCGGATAAAATGCTTAGGTCTAGTCTTGGGGAAAGTAGATAGCACATGTCATAAATAAGAGGAAAGACAAAAGGATATTTTGGGGAAAAAAGCTAAATAAGTGTGAGTGGTTGTTGTAGGAATCTGAGAATCACAATAAAGGCTGTGCTGCATTTACATCTCAGGCCTCCTCGTGGATCCAGTCTCTATCGTCGTATCCAAAGTACGCACCTTCCTCTTCACTGGCAGATATCAAGTCAACTTTCCTCAACGTCTACTATTGATTTAATACAATCATTTATTATTACCAAGCAAAAATTAAACAATTATTTTGTATGAAAAACAACTATAGCATGTACTTTTCTTCTCCATATGAATAATAGTTGAATCAATCATATATACCCAGTATATTTTTTTTTGTCATCTGTTCATTATATTAAACACAAAAACATCATTTCTTACAAACCAGAGCCGGCAAGGAATACATTTCTTCCAGAGCCATAAGCCGGCGAGGTAACATGTACCACCCGGAGCCAAACGATGGATACAACACAAACCCATAAAAAACTAACAAAGACACGAAGAAAAAAAATGTCGAGAGGCAGTAGAGTAAAACAGAATTTCAGTAGAGGAGAGCTCCACCTTGCGTTCAAAGACGAGCTTACCGAAATAGAACTCATCAACAATTAACACAAAATTAGCGGAGCAGCGAGATAGAACTCTGGTACCAACCTTAACCCTTAATTATAATAGGATTAAAATAAGGCTGAATTAAAATAGGGCTGGGCTTATAATAAACAAAACAGGGTTGGACGCTATTATTAACTTCCCTAGGCTGGTAGCATTCACAAAATCTATCATGTAGTCATTTTCTTCAGGTAATGTGGTCATTTCACGCCGGCTGAAAAAGTAGTTAGGTGGGAGAGTTCCAGAGAAGTCATTATGTGAAACATCTATCACTCTTAAACTCTGAAAGCCAATGGACATGTGGTTATGATACAACGGCCCATAGAACTCGTTTGATCTGAGGATGAGAACATGTAGTGATGGTAGAGATCCTAACCACAATGGAAACTTGTCCTTGAGTTTGTTGCTTTCCACATTCACAAGTTGCAGAGCTTTGCAATTCATGAAGGACTTTGGAAAATCTCCCTCCAGCTGGTTGTAACTAACGTCCAGTGATCTTAACTTGGTAGCATTGGCAAATATATCCGGAAGAACTCCATTGAAATTATTATTACGCAGACTTAAGTCTATAAGAGGAACCATGTATCCTAAAACCACTGCAAAGACCACTACAAAGCCCAGACCTTATGAATCTCCAACCCGAATCAAGCAAAAAGGATCTGAACCACGAACCAGCAGAGACCTCCGCTGTCACCAACCACACGGGCTGCAACCACCTACCACCGTAAGGATCCGCACAAGACCCCGACAAAGCAAGATGTGTCCGAGTCGTTCCCTTCTACTTTACGCCGAGCCGCAGTTAAGACGGATTAAACACCAGATCTACAAAATACTAAGCAAACGAAACTTACCGGACCGACGGTGGCGCTAACAAAGCCACCACGCGCCGGCCGGCGGAGACCACCTGTCGTCTTCTTCAATCAGCAGCGGTCCGCTCGCGTGTATCTTTCTCTGCCTTGAAATTAAACTGATATACCCAGTATATTGTGTTGACATTTTTCTGCATATACAATACACATGCAGAAATTATGGTTTAGACAACATAATAATCAAAAACTTCAAAACAGATAGCATTTCATTTAAAGTGAACAAATCAATCATATATTAATAATATATTTAAAATCGTACGATAAAGCACGAAAGAAAAGTTAATATAATTTTGACCGAGCGATATATTAATACACAAATCCCATGTGTTCGGGAATGCGCTAGGCGTTAGTCGGCCGGTCGGATTGGGCCTAGCGCCTAAAGAGAAAATCGGAGATTAATCAGAAATTATGCGGGACGGAATTTTTTGATGGTTTACTATGTTATAAAACATGTTAATCCTTAATTGTGTATAATATTAATACATTTTCATGTTTAAGATTGTATAAAACACACAAATAGAATATATAAACTTAATATAGTGTAATTTTCATCAAAATTATGAATATAAATAATATTTATAAAATTTTAGATCAAATAAACAAATAAAAATATTATTTAAAATTAAAAAAAAAAATTAAAAAAAAATAATAATAGATTAGGCGGCTAGACGGTCATTTAGGCGGTCTAGGCGGAAAAAATCGGATATCCGATTTTTTAAACCGATTTGGTATAAATCGGGACGGAAGAGTGACGCGTAGCGCCTAGGCGGTCGCCTAAGCGGCTAGACGGCCGATTTTTAGAACAAGACACAAATCTAATCGTCTTTTTATAATTATATAATTGATCCAACACACCTTCGATAAAAATATATAACACGATATGATATGGTAGAACAATATATAGTTTAAACAAAAAAATAAAGTTGTGAACTATAACTATTAAATTTTTATATTTTGAAAATGTTATATACTTATTGTTAAATAAATACTCGTGCATCACACGGGTCAATTTCTAATTAAATTTACACTTTGAACAAGTTAATAAGTTTATCCACTCTGGCCCTCTATGCCTCCCCTTACCGGGGATCAAAACATTTTTTATCCAAAAATCTGATCCGTATAACGTGGAAACAAAATCTAAAACTCGCACTTGTTCGATCAAAATCTGCGGCAACCCGCCAAATTCACGAATAATATTAATTATACTAAAAATAATTATTTTAGTAATATAATAATTATTTTAAAATTATATTATTAAATTAATGTACTTTATAATTAAAATAATATAAATATTTATAATGTTTTACCTATTTTTATGATTTTTTTTAAATCTATTTTTTTTTAAAAAAATATTAAGTGTTGACAATATCCGCAACTTAAATTTTGCTGACCGCATTTGCATTCACTTCGCTTACAGATAAGTTTACCTGCAAATTAAATTTTCAAATCGCTTGATCGGCACCCACTCTGCGCCGGGTCAAACGAGGCGGGACATGCAGGTATAGAGTAAAATTCCCAGCTCGCTGAGTCCTCCAAGTGACCAAAACATGCCCCGGCTAAACATGACGTCGTGGCATCTTAAAAGCCACCAGGCCCAAGGCCCATTATTATATGGGCTTCTTTCAGCCTCTTTCTTAAATTAAATTAAAATTATAAAATTATTACTGGCTGCGTTAGCTTTTGCTTCTTGGCTGCATCTCTGAAACTTTGATTTTGTTGTTCAAGTCAGATGACGTTGTCAGAACCCGTCTTTCAGTCCGGATTATAGTGTCTGGTTTCTTGGCTGAGGATCACAACGTTGAACGCCATGATAGAAGTCAACCCCGATAAAGTACCGCTGGTGAAGATGCTATTTGGATATGAAGTACATGCCAACCTTTAGAGTTCAATAGCTAGTTTTGATATTGTAATCGTAGTCTGACTTTTGTTGTTGTGTTAGTAGATGTTTGTCGTATCATTGAGGTCGAATTGTAGGAGGTTTAAGAGATGGGATGCTCAGAGTCGTGGAGTATTCTCGTCTCATGGTTGGCTAGGAACCGGGTCATTTAGGTGCCAGTGTCTTAAGTTGAATCCAAATGCGCTTTGGTGTTGATATTGTTAATCCATGATCTCCAAGTTAATCTTGTGGTGATTAACAATTGGTACTTGAATAATAATCGGATTCAAATTAGGATCTACTTGTGTACTCTGTTTGCTTCGGTTCTTTGGTCCAAGTTAGGGTTTAAGAAACGGTTCAGTTCGGGTACTGAGTTGTTCTCGTTTCGATGTGGTGAAAAATACAGCGATGTCTCGGATCGGATTGCGTAGGATCCAAGTTAGTGTTTATGGGTGTTATTAGATCCCGTGTTCATCCCTGTGGTAAATGAAAGTTGATGTTTGAGCCCAAAAAAAAAAAAAAAAAGTGGGAGTTGGAGAACAACGACTCCGAGTGTCTTGGGGAAAGTAGATGGCACAGGTCGTAAATAAGAAGAAAGGGTAAAGGGTATTTTGGGGAAGAAAGCTAAATGAGTGTGAGTGGTTGTTGTAGGAACCTGAGAATCACAATAAAGGCTGTGCTGCATTTACATCTCAGGCCTCCTCGTGGATCCAGTCTCTATCGTCGTATCCAAAGTAGGCACCTTTCCTCCTCCTCTTCAATGGCGGATCTCAAGTCAACCTTCCTCAACGTCTACTCCACCCTCAAATCCGACCTCCTTCACGACCCTTCCTTCGAATTCACGGAAGAATCACGTCTCTGGGTCGAAAAGGTAACTCTTTTAGATGCTCAGATCCTCTCCCGATCCATATCTTGATTCTGTCTTTGTTTGTAGATGTTGGATTACAATGTACCTGGAGGGAAGCTGAATCGTGGTCTCTCAGTCGTGGACAGCTTCAAGCTTTTGAAGGAAGGTGAAGATTTGAACGAGGAAGAAGTTTTTCTCTCGTGTGCTCTCGGTTGGTGCATCGAATGGGTATGTTAAAGGTTCAACCTTTCTTGAATCTCTAGCTAGATTAGATACCCTCCTGTCTTAATCTCTTGTTGTCGTTGTGTTCTGTTCAGCTTCAAGCTTATTTCCTTGTGCTTGATGACATTATGGATAACTCTGTCACTCGACGTGGACAACCTTGCTGGTTCAGAGTTCCTCAGGTTGGTATGGTTGCCATCAACGACGGGATCTTACTTCGCAATCACATCCACAGGATCCTCAAGAAGCATTTCAGGGGAAAGCCTTACTATGTTGACCTCGTTGATCTCTTTAATGAGGTAATAATCTGTCTACACTCTTTTTACACTGAGCTGAAGCATTGTTAATTAATTTATTATCCTAGTCTATTCTCTTTTTTTAGGTAGAGATGCAAACAGCTTGCGGCCAGATGATTGATCTGATCACCACCTTCGAAGGCGAAAAGGATTTGGCCAAGTACTCATTGCCAATGTGAGTCGAACTAGTGTGTGCGTTTCAAAAATATTTGAATATGAAAGGCAGTACGTTTTCTGAGTTATTGAAATGGTTTTCCAACATGCAGTCACCGGCGTATTGTCCAATACAAAACGGCTTATTACTCATTTTATCTCCCTGTGAGTAGAAATATTCTTGTACTCATTCTATAGACTCGATTATTTTTTTAGATGTTTCTGTAACGAGCTTTGTTTGACTACTTTTAAGGTTGCTTGTGCGTTACTTATGGCGGGCGAGAACTTGGAAAACCATATTGATGTGAAGAATGTTCTTGTTGACATGGGGATCTACTTCCAAGTGCAGGTAGTTTTGCTTCTATGTATTCATGAGAGCTATTTGTTAGGCTAATGTCAGGAACTTGATATTAGATGATTTTTTTTTGCAGGATGATTATCTGGATTGCTTTGCTGATCCCGAGACACTTGGCAAGGTTTGCTTTTTTTCAGACTTGTTTGACTGTATTAATGTGCTCACTTGATGCAAGCATGTTACAACGTTTGATAATGCAGATAGGAACGGATATAGAAGACTTTAAATGCTCCTGGTTGGTGGTAAAGGCATTGGAACGCTGCAGCAAAGAACAAACTGAGATATTATATGTAAGAACCTTATTGTTTTTTTTTTTTTTTCAAAAGGGTTTGTATTTTGGGACTGCAGCAAAGAACAAACTGAGATATTATATGTAAGAACCTTATTGTTTTTTTTTTTTTTTGCAAAAGGTTTTGTATTTTGGAACGTGAAAGAGGTTTTGTTCTGTTAATTGTAGGCGAACTACGGTAAACCCGACCCATCAAACGTTGCTAAGGTGAAGGAGCTTTACAAAGAGCTTGACCTTGAGGTTTGAATTGGAACCTTCCACAACTAAAATATGTTTGTGCTATTCTAATTTTGATGATGTTTATGAACATGATAGGGAGTGTTCAAGGAGTATGAGAGCAAAAGCTACGAGAAGCTGACTGGAGTGATTGAGGCTCACAAAAGTAAAGCTATCCAAGCAGTGCTCAAATCCTTCTTGGCTAAGATCTACAAGAGGCAGAAGTAGTCAGTCTTAAGCCATCCCAGATTATGTCTTTGATTCTTCTTTGGTGATTTGTGTAATTCTGTTAAGTGCTCTTCATTTTCTTAAACTTAAGTTATCATTTCCACTTTTTATCTATTCAAAAAATTTCGTCCCTTTAAAAAAATATATATCAGACCTTCAGTTAAAATGCAGGGATAGAAATTACAAAGATATGGCTTTGATAGTTGGTTATATTAAAACAACAGTATAAATATATATTTTTGTCATCATTGATGATTATCAATTGATATCATATAAGTAATAGATTGTTAGAGATTATTCTCTGCAAATAGGCGTTTCTAAAGAGTGTGTTCTTCAGTTTGGAGAAGTTGATTTCATCTGAGATAGTAACTTTGGTGAATCGATTCTGTGTGTTCTCTATGATAATCAATCATATACAGTTGAGTGCTTATCACCAGTATATTGTAGACAAAGAGAAATCTATTTGCAATCTAGAGTTTCTGTTGAGACTGTCTGTAATCTACATTGCCATATAGTTTGGATATGTATTGAATATTGAGATCATATTATTGATTAGCTTACTGTCAAAATATTTTGTCCAAACTAGACCAAGTCCCTCTGTCGCTTACTCGCTTAGATATTTGATAATGCTAGCCATCTACTTTTGGTGCAGTACAAACGACATGCAGTGACGGATCCAACCAGGGTATTATATCACGCACGGATACAAATATTTTATAAAATATTTATTCTGTTTAATAAAATTAAAATATTTTTTTAGTATCATAAAATGAGATGTGATTTTGTTGTTATGTCATCCACTCTCTCTTTCTTTCACCAGATACTTGCAAATGGAAAGAGTATAACCCACAAAATGTAGAGTAAATGTTAGTTACTTAATAACATCAAATTAGCATTATATTCTTAATTTTCATTCAAAATTTGATTACTTAGAGCATCATTAGTGATACAGTATTTAGATGA
Source organism: Brassica oleracea var. oleracea (assembly GCF_000695525.1). Lineage (NCBI taxonomy): Eukaryota > Viridiplantae > Streptophyta > Magnoliopsida > Brassicales > Brassicaceae > Brassica > Brassica oleracea. The sequence continues at coordinate 41,571,122 of NC_027749.1, forward strand.
GTCTCTAGTCATTAAAACAATGAATACATTACCAATAGTGCGAGAAAAAAAAAAGTGGGAAGAGAGAAGGAAAGACGTTATATGCTAGGCAGAGGAGGAGGCAGAAATGATTTTCAAGAGGGTCAATAATATTACCATAATTAAATGATCAAACGGAAATGTTTATTGACTAGGTGCATAGAGAGTTTTTAGACTTAGATCATGAGGGTCATAATATCAAATTATCTATTAAATGTGACTTATATAAGCATAAAAATTAAATTTGTCAAAAGTCACATGGGTCAATTGATCCCCCTCGTGTCAAGCTGGCTCCGCCATTGCTGCTTGGAGGTTTCCTCTGGCATTTTAGAAACTAAGACCGCCTCCATCAGAGGTTCTAATGAAAGGGTTCTTGAGAAAAAGCCAAAAAAAATAAATCCAAAATGCAATTAAACATTAGAACCGGTGTCAAACATGGAGCTTTAAGAATCAGTAAACACCCCTTACGTGACCATCACCTATTGGCTATTCTTAAGACTAAAGGAAAAAAAAATTCATCTCTCTTTCGATCTTCTTCCTTCTCTCTTTCGTCGGTTCTTCTTTCCATCTTCTTCCTTTTCTCTTTGCATGTTTTTTTCTACCAAACCGATCAATCACTGCTACCTCCTCCTCCAAATCCGTCAATGAAATCACCGTGGAGGTTTATGAACTTTGCAAATCCACTTTCACTGGGAAATCTCCTTCTCCTGCTTCCACGCCTGTCCAAAAACTTTGCTCTCTGTTGGGTATTTTATTTTTCTCCCTTTCTCTTTGTTTGATTTCGGTGTTAGGGTTTCCAATTTCGTCTCGGTTTTGATCGAATCACTAGAAGCGATTTATGAATTTTGATGGTTCATTGTGGTGAATTGATGGTTAAAGGTGGGAACTTTGTGGATGTTATGTGTATTACAAGCAGAGATGTGATTTGGGTTTTTGGTAACTATGCAGATTCACTGAGTCCTGGAGATGTTGGGCTTGAAGGGGAAGCTCAAGACGACGAAGATCGAGGCTATGGAGTTTTTGGGGTTAGCCCTGTCACCAGAGTAGGAAGATGGGTTCAGCCGATCACATTCTTGGACATTCATGAATGTGACACTTTTACAGTAAGTGTCTATAAGAAATTGAAATTGAGATGAGATGATAAATTAGGATTGTGACTGATGCTTATGGAACTTAATGTTTTTGCTTTTGGTTTCTTTTTGTTATGTATGTCGAGTGTCTATGGCGCAGTGAGCAGAGTACATGACGAGTTGTTACTTGGTTGGTCTATGGTCACTATGGTGCTTATTGTATCTGATCGTGTTTCTTCTTTATTGACGGCACCAAGGACCACGACGACTGTTGGTTTATACCACACGGCCTATCAGAGAACACGACTGAGTAACGTCTAAACCCTATCATTAAATTTGTCCCCTAATGATCGCATTTACGTTGTTTACATCACTAGTCCGCATTCAATAGCTCTACAGCTCTTCCATGGTAACCGTAAATACCATCTTAGGATTCTATGATTCTCATCAAACCATTCCCTGCTTTCTCTTTGAACCCATGATATCTTCAATGGTCACCTCTAGCCTTCTCCTCTAGCCTTCTCCTCTCAGATTTGAAAGCCAGATATTTGAAGTTGAGGTGAGTCTGCTCTGTTTTGCACTTTGCAGGTTGGAGATAAGGTGCAGAAGGGTCAAGTTGTTTGCATTATCGAAGCTATGAAACTGATGAACGAGATTGAGGTCTGATATTTCTTTATAACAGTGCAGTAGCTTACAATCAAAATTTGCGGATTGTGATGGCATTGTCAATATATTTGGGATAATATATGTTTACGTATTGCATTTAAGTAAAAAAAACAATTGAGAGTTTACATATTGCATTTAAGTAAAAAAAAATTTAAGAACCTCACCATTGGACTTTCAGAAAACTAATTATGTTAACAAGGGTTCTTAACATCACAAAGTACACAATTAACAATTAAACTAATGGTTTGGACATGCTCTAAGAGCATCAGCATTGACCTGTTTCTAAAACTTTGTCTCTTCCCATTATTATATTATTATTTGTAAATAATTTATCAAATAATTAAATTTGAAATTGTAAAACAAAATTGTGTGAATGAAAGACTCGCAAGTGGCGTGGTAGTTTCTCAAGATGGTGTCAGAGTCTCCTCGTAACAGTATCTCCAAAAAGACTCTTTATTTTAGAGTTTGCAAAACTCTATATTTGAAATTTCAAGTTGTTCTTATTCAAAAATAAAACTTCAAATTTAATTTCAAAATTATTTATAATTTACACTATGCTCCTTATATTTATCATAATTAATATAAATTCATAAAAATTTTATAAATAACTAGCACATATATTAAATTATTATATGAATATTAATTAATAAAAATTTACACTAAAATATAAAACTATAAATAGAAATACATAATTTAATATTAAACTACAAGAAAAATACCACATTATTACATAAAATTATTTCCGTCATGCTCCATATACGGTTAGACAAAATTTGTCTGGATAATTTTTTAGAAGTTTCTGAGCAAATTTACTAGACTGTTAGTGTTGTTGTAATATTTAAATTTGTGTAATAATTATGTCTTCATGTATCTTTTTAAAAAAATTATTAAGTTTCTTTTGTAATATTCTTGTTGTCTAATTCTAGTTTTAAAATATTATAAATGTTTTTAAAATTTTTATTTAATTTATGTGTAAATTTTAAATTTGTAAAAATTTGAAATATTTAAGATATAAAACAATTAAAAGATTAAAACGATAAATGAGAAAATACTTAAGAATCATAAAGGTGATGTATAATTAATTATAAATACCAAAATGCAAATAAAAAGATGAAACTTCAAATTTAAAGTTTTGAAAAGTGAAACTTCATATTTGAAGTTTCACTTCTTAAAACTCTAAATTTGAAGTTTTAAAGCTTTTTTTTGTAGAGCAAAAAACTCTATATTTGAAGTTTTAAATTTTTTTTGGAGATGCTTTAAAGGGACATTTCTATTGTTTTTACCTTTCTCTCTCTTACTGTGTAATATTTTATTCATTTTTTTAGGTAGAGACTCATGTTAAACTGTTGCTGATGCTCTAATAGATCTCAATTTTATATTGATATAATATTACATGAGTTACTAAGGGCATCTTTATCGGGGTCTCTAACCTCTGTCTCTTATGTTAATTACCAATTAAATAAAAAAATAGAAAGGAGCAAAACACGTCGCTTAAACAAGCCACGGTATGGACGTCGCTTAGAGACAGGTGTCGAAAGAAGACATGGCGAAGGAGAGATGGTGTTTCGGCCTTCTCGGGTTCTCTCTTGCGTGATGTTTTGCCTCAACGAAATCGTGTGATGGTTAGATGAAATACATTTTTATATGTTCTGTCTTTGTGTGTTTACGATCAAATAAATTTTGATATGTTCGGTCTTTGTGATCCAGGGATCAAGAGACTTGAGGAAGGATCATCGGAGAGAGGAGTATGCAGAAATACATGTTAGAGTTTTTCTCTTCTGCAATGGAATGGTTTTGCTTCTGCCTGAACTGATTGTCTGGCTTTAGTTAATTGTTTGTTGTCTGGATGTAGTTACTTTAGGGTAATTAATTGTTGTCTCACCGTAATAAATAGAAGTGATTGTCTGGCTCTAGTTAGTTGGAATTGAAATGCATTGTTTGTTGTTTGTTGTTAGATATAGGTCAAGTCATTACGGATGCGTTTATTACTTTGCCAATATAATTAAGTTAGATAGTCTTTTTGGTTGGATGTGTTGAATTCGCTTGAACGTTCTCTTCATTTTCTTTCTTGATTAATTTATAAGCTCTGGCTTTCTCTTCTATCTCGAACAACTGAATGCGCTTGAACATTCCTTCTCCTCTTTCTCCTCCTTCTCTGATTTCTCCTCTTTCTACTCTTTCTCCACCTTCTCTTCTTTCTACTCCTTCTACTCTTTCTCCACCTTCTCCACCTTCTCCTCCTTCTCCTTTTTCTCTTCCTTCTCCTCTTTCTCCTCTTTCTCCACTCTCTTTGCCTTCGAAAATGGATTTCAATCCATTCCAAGACTCTGCAAAATTTGTTGAACTACTAAATAGTCAACAAAAGGTAGTCTTTGGCAGTCAAGGCAGTGCTTCTCGATCATCATCGCAAGTTCCTTTCTTCAGTCAAGGTACCGAAGAAGGTCGCGATCTTCCAGCAGAGCGTAAGGAGCGAAGAGCGTGGACTCCAACAGATGATATAGTGCTTATTAGCTCGTGGTTGAACACGAGCAAGGATCCAGTTGTTGGGAATGAGCAGAAGTCAGTCGCTTTCTGGACAAGAGTTGCAACATACTTCTCAGCTTCTCCTAAGATTTCTGGCAGTGAAAAAAGAGAGGGTCCTCAATGCAAGCAACGCTGGCACAAGTTGAATGAAGCAGTTTGCAAGTTTTGTGGGGCGTATGAAGCAGCAACAAGAGAGAAAAACAGTGGTATGAACGAGAATGACGTTGTAAAATTAGCTCAAGAAATCTTTTTTAACAACTATAAAAAGAAGTTCACTCTAGAACACGCGTGGAAGGAGCTCCGCCATGACCAGAAGTGGTGTGAGGTCGCTGCAGCTAAAAATGAAAGCACCTCCAAAAGAAGGAAGTTCGAGGATGGAAGTCATTAGCCAGCTCTCAAGTCCCTGAAAACCCTGCTGCTGTTGATGTGGATGGAACATCTCGTCCCCCGGGTGTTAAGGCTTCAAAAGCTCGTGGGAAGAACCCACAGGCTGAGGAGAAACGGCTGTCTGACTTCCAGAGTTTGTGGAGCATCAAGCAGAATGACTTGGCAATGAAGGAAAGACTCTCCAAGCTGAGGATACTTGAGAATCTTCTTGCAAAAGACCCACCACTAGCTGATTATGAAGAAGTGATTATGAAGGAGCTGATAAATGAGTTGATGTAACTCACGGTCATGATCTTGTTGTATCATATTATGTCTTGGTCTTGTTTCTTGTTGTTTGATCTTGCTGTTTGTTGTATTAGGAGTACTAGTTGTCATTTGCTGTTTGTTGTATTAGGAGTATTAGTTGTCATGTAACTCACGGTCACTCGGTTATGTCTCTGCTTCTTATGTTTAATTAAAATGACGAAATCTTTTCTTATGTTATTGTTTTTATTTGCCTCTCAACTTCATCACCATATTTTGATAAAACCATATGTTGTACGCATTGTTTTACAGGTCAAGGTCAAGAAGATCGAACTTGAACTTGTGAAGGAGTACTTCTTTATCTCTGCGTTTTAACTTCATATGCAGGTACTTCTTTGTCTCCACTTGTTAACTTGTCACATGTATTTGTCTATGTTTCTTATGGTTGTCACATGTTTATGCCTTGTAGTGGGAGCATTTGTCGTTGGTTCTCACGGACATAAAGACATTCGTCTTGTTTGTTATGTTGATCACATGTTTTTGTACTCTTCTGTGCACTGACAGACTTGTACAAAACTGAAAAGCTTGTGTCTATATGACTTTGTATTATGATATATCACGGACTTCCATCATTTTATACAAATTGTACTCGTTATTTTCTCTTATATATCTTCTCTCTCGACTTCTCTCTTCAGAACAACCCCAAACTCATCTCTCTCCACTTCTCTCAATATTTTCTCTTTATAACTCAACACTGAACTCATATTCTCTCAACTTCTCTCAAACTCATATTCTCTCTCGACTTTTCTCAATCAAACTTATAAAATTCTTTAATAACCATATATGGCTTCTTCTTCTCAAAACAATTTAGATGAAGCATTTGATGATGCTTTTGATGAGGTTTTTGACCAACATTTTGATGAAGCCTTTGAGAGTTTTACACTACATGGTGATCAAGAAGAACGAAGAAAAAAAGGAAAAAAACGAGCTTATATCGAAAATGCCATATTCGTTTGTGGAATGATTATTTCAGTGAAACTCCAACGTATCCTGAAATTTTTTTCCGGCGACGTTTTAGAATGAACAAGCCATTGTTCCTACACATTGTTGATCGAATCTCCAACGAAGTTCAATATTTCCGGAAAAAGAAAGATGGGCTCGGAAGGATTAGTCTCTCTCCCCTTCAAAACTGTACCGCAGCCATTCGTGTCTTGGCGTATGGTTCTGCAACTGATACGGTCGATGAATACCTCCGGCTCGGTGAAACAACCACTCGGTTATGTGTGGAAAATTTTGTGGACGGAATAATATTTTTTTCGGCGATGAGTACTTAAGAAGACCAACACCGGCTGTTCTTCAACGTCTACTTGATGTTGGAAAGCATCGTGGATTTCCCGGGATGGTAGGAAGCATCGATTGTATGCATTGGGAGTCGAAGAATTGTCCCACTGCTTGGAAAGGGAAATATTCTCGTGGTTCGGGTAAACCAACAATCGTGTTAGAGGCCGTTTCTTCATACGATCTCTGGATATAGCATGCATTTTTTGGACCTCCAGGTACATTAAATGATATCAATGTTCTTGATCGCTCACCTGTTTTTGATGACATAATAAAAGGTCAAGCCCCAAATGTCACTTTTCTCTTCAACGGAAGAGAGTATCATAGAGCTTACTATATTACCGATGGTATTTACCCGAAATGGGCAACTTTTATCCAATCTATTCCACTACCACAAGGGCCGAAAGCAGTTTTATTTGCTCAACGTCAAGAAGCTGTCCGAAAAGATGTCGAGCGTGCTTTTGGAGTCTTGCAAGCTCGCTTTGCCATTGTTAAAAATGCAGCGTTGTTTTGGGATAAAGTCAAAATTGGGAAGATTGTGAGAGCATGTATCATACTCCATAATATGATAGTAGAAGACGAATGAGATGGATACACTCGATATGATCTTTCAGAGTTCCAACAAGGAGAAGACACCGGAACTCCACATGTGGATCTCACGTATTCTACGGATATCCCTTCCAATGTCGCCAATATGATGGGTGTTCGGACTAGAATTCGTGATAGGCAAATGCATCAAAACTCAAAGATGATTTGGTTGAACATGTATGGCTTAAATTTGGACGTGATGAAGACAACAACTGATCTCGAATGTATCTTTCAATTTGTTATCGTTTTTTTTACTTATCTTTGTTTTGAAGTTTTATATTAAAATCTATGTTTAAAATATTTTCTTTTTTAATGTTGTAATTTAATAAATAAAATCTTTTCTTAAAAAAAGGGAAAAAAAATCTGTTTTTTTTAGAACCCCTAAACAAGAGACTTGCAATGGAGACGCTAATTGTACGGGTATCTTAGTTAGGTCTCTAACCTCATTTTAACTAATTAAAATTACTAAAAAAATACTTAGAGATCCTAATAGGGTCTTTAGGATAAAAATGCTCTAAGAAACATATTTTAAGGGCACTATTAGTGGTAGTCCCTTAATAAGTTTTTGATGATAAAAATAACAAAAAATATTGAAAAGGACGGAGAGAGAATAGGAAATCATAAGAATCGTTTGGTCGTACATAGATTTTACAAAAAAGAGAAGAAATTTGTCTACAGCCGTAACATCATTTAGTGGTGGAATTGTTTGAAAATAATTAAAATATAGTAATAAATATAAATGTTATTCCCTCTGTTCGATATTGTAAGTAGTTTTAGTTAAAAACACTAATATTAAGAAATTATTGCTTTGGTAAAAAATATTATTTAATTAATAAATTCAACCTATTATAAAAAAGCTAGCATTATTTGATTGATTACACAATATTCAATAAAGAGAAAATGTGCATTGAAAAATGAAAACTACTTATATTGTGAAACAAACATTTTTTGCTAAAACCACTTACAATATAAAACGGAGGGAGTATTATTTTACCTTTATTGAGAAACACTATTGGTTTTTCATTACTGCTTCTAAGACCATCATTAACCCTGAATCTTAATGGGTTTCTTAGGGAAAAAAGTGATTAAAATTAAATCAGAAGAAAAGAAAATAGGGATTACCGATCCTTAATTTGAGTGTTTGGTGATCGATTATTAGTGGGATTTTAAACCCACATGTCAGCCTCCTAATTGAAGTTTTTTTTTTCTATTTTTTTTTCTTTCTTTCTTTTCTTCTCTCACTTCGTCGCTCTGTCTTCTCGTGTTCTCCGTTCGAAGGAAATGGGCGAAACCCATCAAAACCACCACCGATCCTCCACACAGATCACCACCGATCCTCCACCGATCAATCCTCCACCGATCGAAACCACCACCGTTCGAAGGAAAGGTTCGAAACCACCACTGTCTCTCTGTCTTCTCGTGTTCTCCGTGACAGAGGAAGGATCGAAACACACCACCGATGGAAACCCACCACCAAGGCCGACGATTCCTCTATCCCTCGATTTTTCTGTACCTTCTTCAAATCTTCTCAGTTCCACGGCGAGTCCCTAGATTCCTCTGTCCTTCTTCAAATCGTTTGATGTCTCTCACTCTATTTCTCTGTTATTTTTGTAGGAAGTCATCGGGATTGTAGCTAAACTATCAAAACTCTCTGAAGGTATGTCTAAATCATCATCCCCTTCATTAAGTTCTCATGTTTTCATCTGTGATCTTATTAGTTGTTTATCAGTTTTGTTTCTGTTTTTTGGAGGGTTTTGTAGATATGTTGTAGTTACCGGAGCAATTAAAGCTGTTGAGAGACTGAGAAGATAATAGAGGACCACGTTCTTGTTGAGACAGTGAGACTGGAGCAATCAAAGCCTTGTGTTTCATCAGATTGATGTCACTGATCCTGAGAACAAGAACGGCTTCTACTCTGGAAGGTATACTTTCCATTGTTAATTTAAAAAATACCTATACTATTTGATAGATGCTTGTTCAATGTCGTCCAAGTAAATAGTTTCAACAAGTTTTATTTAAATTTTTGGGCTTATAGTGCAGGGAGCAATGAGGCGGACCAGAGGAGAGTAACTTGGAAGTGTCTGAAGCTGGTCCTGATTGCAAGTCCAGGCAACGTTCTATTCCTAAAAAAATTTCTTGCTTTTATCTTAATTGATTGCGTCTGATAGTAGTTGATAGAGTTTAAGATCATCTGGTTGTGAGAATTATGTTGTGGTTAGGGTTAAAGCGTGTGATGAATGCGTCTGATTAATGTTTCAATAATGGATAGAACTGAATGCTTGTTAGATACATGTCAACTCACCTCAATGCTTGGTCTATGTTTCATGTTCTGCTTGTGTTTAATGCTTGTTTTAGTATTACTTTAGGAGATGGTTAGGTAATAAATATGTTAGACACATGTTAGTTCAGCTCTTTTCATCTTCTTCTCTTTTCATCTTTAAATGAGGAGCCATATCTTCCAACATCTTCTTCTCTTTTCATCTTTAAATCCGAGTATCATTCTTGTCCTTCTTTTCATCTTCCAACATCTTCTTCTCTTCATCTTCCAACATCTTCTTCTCTCTTCTTTATCATATTAGAATATAGATTCATATAATCCATATAGCCAGGCCCCCAATTTTGTTGATCTGCTTAACAGTCAACAAGATAGTCTCCTTCCTGAACTCGATTCATTGCAACTCCTTGTCTTTACTACCCAATGTACTGAGACATCAAGCTTCTGTGAAGAGTCACCTACCCAGCTCAAAGAAAGAAACAATTGGACTCCCTCTGATGATCTAGTGCTCATTATCACCTGGTTAAACACCAGCAAGGATCCTGTCGTAAGCAATGAGCAGAAAGCATGTGCTTTCTGGAGCCGCATTGCAGCTTACTATGCAGCTAATCCAAAGGTGGAAAGAGGTGATAAGCGAGAACCTCTTCAGTGCAAGCAAAGGTGGCATAAGCTGAACGATCTTGTGTGCAAGTTCTGTGGATCTTATGCGGCTGCAACAAGACATAATACAAGTGGTCAGAGTGAGAGTGATGTTGTGAAACTGGCACACGAGATCTTTTTCAACAATCACAAGCTTAAATTTAACCTTCACCATGCTTGGGAGGAGCTCCGCAATGACCAGAAATGGTGTGAGCATGTGCTCTATTAAAGAGAAAGACTTGGCCCTGAAAGAGAGACTTTTGAAAATGGATCTGCTTAACACTCTCATTTCAAAAATGAGCCACTTTCTGAAAAAGAAGAAGCACTAAAGACTAAGCTTCTTACAGAGATGCTGGATAACTAGTAGGAATGTCTCTGTGACATGATTAAATCGAGTGTATTTGGTGTATGTGTCATGTTATGTTCATGTTCTTGTGTTATGTTATGTTCTGTTTATTTGGTGTATGTGTCTATGTATCTTTGATCCGTTCTGTTTTATAAAATCTGCTTCGAGTTTATGTGATATGTGATAAACTGTTATGTTTTATAATAAACTGTGTATCTTATTGCCTTTCTTCCCGTGTGCAGAGTGAAAGAAGGCAGGAGACGAAGGAGACAAAATGCAAGCTGTATGTGACAGGAGAGATGTGTGACGAGTGTTATATGTTTGTGTGTCACGAGTTGAAGTTGTATGTTTGTATGCAAGTTAAAGTCACGAGTGTTGTATGTTTGTGTGTCACGAGTTGAAGTTGTGATATCTTGCATATTTACATTGTTTTATCCATTTATTCATGTGCATTTTCATCATATAGATTAGGATTTAGCCATGTCTAGGTTGCATTTTACATACATATGTCTCTATTAGGTATTGGAATACCACATGAAATTCCTGGAGATATTTGGGCGCATTTGGAGCTCAAAAGAGGTGATTAAGGTGATCATTGGACGAGCAATGCATGGGAGCGACCTACCGGAGCGACGCCATGAACTCGCTCGCCATCTACGCTTCGGAGCGACCTCCTAGAGCGACAAGGCGAAGTCGATCCAGCTCCTAGAGCGACCTCACCACAGCGGCACCCAGAGGTCGCTCGGGTTGTGTCGATTTGAGAGCGACGAACAAGCCGGGAGCGACCTCCTAGAGCGACACCCTAAGGTCGCTCGCGTCTATGGTTTCTGAGCAAGCCGGGAGCGACGTCTTCAGAGCGACACAGCCAGGTCGCTCGCGAGGAGATGACCCGGGAGCGACGTCTTCGGAGGGACCCAGCCAGATCGCTCGCGAAGAAACGACCCGGGAGCGACCTCTCACAACGACGTGCCGAGGTCGCTCCGCGTCTATTTGTTTGGCCAAATTCATGTTTTCTCAAGGGCCTTTTGGTCATTTCATTATGCACGTTTTTACTTTTCAAAAACCTATGTTTTAAGTACCTTTGGTAGCCACCAGGGGAAGGGATCTCTTTTCGGAAGAACAACTAGTAAAACTTCTTTTGATTCAGATTTCATTGCTTTCATCTTGTGTTCTTGTTGATTTCTTATCTATTCCCCTACATGATTAATCTGAAATCCTATATGGGTTTAAGAGGAATCATGGAGATTAGTGAGTAATCACCTTTTGAATTCATGGGTTAGGGAGATCAAGAGTGATTAGGTTAGTTCTAGGATGTTTTAGTGTAGATCATTCTTGTTCCTTGCTAGTAGAGTATTCATAATGCATCTTCTGAGTTGGCCACTCAAAAGTTGATCAATAGGCCCTACAAGAAAACACATGCTTAACGACGAAGTTTAACGAGGAAAAACAATCCTCGTAAATTTGCGTCGAGTGTACGAGGAATTTACGTGAAAAACTAAAGTCATCGTTATTTTCTCGCAACGTAACGACAAAACTGTTTTGTCGTAAAGTGGATGTAACTTTACGAGCATTTTACGAGGAAAAACTATTTCCTCGTAAATACGACGTAAACTTAGCGTGGTATTTAGGAGGAAATAGTTTACGTTTATTTAGCGAGGAAATTTTTGAATCCACCAACTTTATACGTGTTACACGTTTTTTTTGCCCACCTAATTAATTTTCGTCGTAAATTCATAGCAAAATTACAACTACCAGATTCGAATTTTCCTATAAATATGGATGTTTGAACATCATTTTAAACACACCAACAACAAAAAACGTGAAAGAAAAAAAATGGCTGGCTCCGGGACTATTTACGAGTTGCGGAAGTGGATGTATATGCATAGAGATGCTAACGGGAGAGTGACGAAAGAATACCTTGCGGGTCTGGAGACATTTATGCATCAAGCAGATTCAACACCGCTCGCCCAAGAAAGTGGTAAGAT
>NC_027749.1:41586827-41590564 GCF_000695525.1 Brassica oleracea var. oleracea
GGGTTTCGGGTTTTTGGTTTCGGGTTTGGGGTTTCGGGTTTAGGGGTTCGGGGTTTGGGGTTTCGGGTTTTGGATTTTGAGTTTCGGATTTCGGGTTTCGGGTTTGGGGTTCGGGTTTGACCATAACACTCGTTAAAAATAACGACGAAACTTAAAATTAAATATGAGTGAGTAATCACCTTTTGAATTCATGGGTTAGGGAGATTAAGGGTGATTAGGTTAGTTCTAGGATGTTTTAGTGTAGATCATTCTTGTTCCTTGCTAGTAGAGTATTCATAATGCATCTTCTGAGTTGGCCACTCAAAAGTTGATCAATAGGCATTTCCCACCCAAAAGGTGTTTGATGAAATGCCTGAGACAACTCTCATAGGCTTTTAGTATACTTTGCCAAAGACATTTGTTGTTAAAGGTGCTAAGATAGCTAATAGACTTGTTAGTAATGATTGCTTTCACATTATTCAACCAAAGACATTTGATGTTTGAGATATGTTAGCAAATGAGCATTCATCTAGACATAGAGTTTGCTTAGAATTGTGTCTTGGCTTAAGGTCAATAGTTTGATTAATCATTTGCCATCCTTAGTTCGATACTTGATCACCCAAGGTCTAATCCTTATGCTCATGAGTTCTCTTTTCCCTTAGTCAACAAAGTATCATTCTGTAATTGCTTTCTAGTATTAGTAGTAGTTTAAAACTCATCTAAATCATTGGTTGCACTTAGATTAAGTGAGTACTTGCATTCTCATTGCTTTGAAATCCCTCAGAACTGGTTCGACATTCACTCATACTACAACATTTGTCTTATGAGCCTTGAAAACTCCTAACATCAAATTGTATGTTTGTATGCAAGTTGAAGTCACGAGTGTTGTATGTTTGTGTGTCACAAGTTGAAGTTGTATGTTTGTATGCAAGTTGAAGTCACGAGTGTTGTATGTTTGTGTGTCACAAGTTGAAGTTGTATGTTTGTATGCAAGTTGAAGTCACGAGTGTTGTATGTTTGTGTGTCACAAGTTGAAGTTGTATGTTTGTATGCAAGTTGAAGTCACGAGTGTTGTATGTTTGTGTGTCACAAGTTGAAGTTGTATGTTTGTATGCAAGTTGAAGTCACGAGTGTTGTATGTTTGTGTGTCACAAGTTGAAGTTGTATGTTTGTATGCAAGTTGAAGTCACGAGTGTTGTATGTTTGTGTGTCACAAGTTGAAGTTGTATGTTTGTATGCAAGTTGAAGTCACGAGTGTTGTATGTTTGTGTGTCACGAGTTTTGTATGTTTCTGTCACGGGAATCAGTTTGTGTTTTGCATTCTTGTGTTTTGTATGTATGTTTCATGAGTTTTGTAGATGATTGTGTCACTCTTCTCTCTTGCTCTATATAAAGCATTGCATTGTAAGGTTTATATACATTTCATCATCACGAACACTCACCTTCCATTCTTATCATCATCACAAACACTCTTGTTTGCAAAACACAAGCCACTCTCCTTCCATTCTTATCATCACATTACACTCTCCTTCCATTCTTATCATCATCACGAACACTCTTGTTTGAAAAACACAAGTCACTCTCCTTCCATTCTGATCATCATCACGAACACAAGCCACTCTCCTTCCATTCTTAACAGTTTTCTTCTCTTCTCCTTGATAACAAATCCATTCTCTCCATAACACTCTCATCATCACAAAGTCTTTTCTCTTCTCCTTGATTACAACGTCGATCATCACCAAAAAAATAAATTCTATGGCATCTTCTTCTCATAACACTTTTGAGGAAGTAGATGATTTTGATCAATATTTTGATCAATATTGCGATCAATATTTTGATCAATATTGCGATCAATATTTTGATCAAACGTTCTAGGAATTGTCCTTAAATTATGGTGATCAATAAGATACAAGGAAAAAAGAAAAAAATGAGTTCACATCGAAAGAAATCGTGAAGAAGGCGATGTACGGTTTATGGAATGATTATTTTAGTAAAACTCCAACATATCCTCAAAATCTATTCCGACGGCGATTTAGAATGAACAAGCCATTGTTCATGCGTATTGTTGATCGACTCTCCAACGAAGTTGAATTATTTCGACAAAAGAAAGATGCTCTCGGAAGGCTTAGTCTCTCTCCACTTCAAAAGTATACAACAGCCATTCGTGTCTTGGCATATGGTACTGCGGCTGATGATGTTGACGAATACGTCCGACTCGGTGAAACTACTACTCGGTCATGTGTGGAACATTTTGTGGAAGGAATAATATATTTATTCGGCGATGAGTACCTAAGAAGACCAACACCGACTGATCTTCAACGTCTACTTGAAGTGGGTGAGTTCCTTGGATTTCCCGAGATGATAGGAAGCATCGATCGTATGCATTGGGAGTGGAAGAATTGTCCCACCGCTTGGAAAGGGCAATATTCACGTGGTTCGGGAAAACCCACAATTGTTTTTGAAGCGGTTGCTTCATATGATCTATGGATATGACATGCATTTTTCGGACGTCCAGGTACCTTAAATGATATCAATGTTCTTGATTGCTCACCCGTTTTTGATGACATAATCAAAGGTTAAGCTCCGCAAGTCACTTTCTCTGTCAGTGGAAGAGAGTATCATTTGGCTTATTATCTCACCGACGGTATTTATTCGAAATGGTCAACTTTTATCCAATCTATTCCAATGCCACAAGGGCCGAAAGCGGTTTTATTTGCTCAACATCAAGAAGCTGTCCGAAAAGATGTCAAGCGTGTTTTTGGAATCTTGCAAGCTCGATTTGCCATTGTTAAAAACCCCGCGCTTTTTTGGGATAAAGCCAAAATTGGGAAGATTATGAGAGCATGTATCATACTCCATAATATGATAGTAGAAGACGAACGAGATGGATATACTCAATTTAATGTTTCAGAGTTCCAACAAGGAGAAGAGACCGGAAGTTCACATGTCGATCTAGATTTTTCTACAGATATGCCTACAAATATCGCCAATATGATGGGTGTTCGAATTAGAATTCGTGATAGACAAATGCATCAACAACTCAAACATGATTTGGTTGAACATTTATGGAGTAAATTTGGACGTGATGAAGACAACAACTGAGTTCGGAATGTTTCTTTCAAATTATTCTCGTTAATTTTAGTAATCCTTGTTTTTTTAATTTGAAAATCTATATTTAAAATGTTCTCTTTTATTATGTTTTATTTAATAAATAAATTTTATCTTTAAAAAAAAATAATTTAAGAACCCCTAACTAAGAAACTACCATTGGAGCACACATTTTTAATAGTTTCATAACTCAAGTTCTTAAGTAAAAAAAAAGTACAATCAATTAATTACAAAAGCATTAAGAAACTTATTTGGGGTTATAGGGTTAATGTTGCTCTAACGCTGATGATGTTCTTAACAAAGAAAAAAAACTAATATTTACTATAGAAAAAAAACAAAAGTGTTGTGAATGAAGAGGGGAATTTGTGTGTATTATTAGGTCGACCAACTGGTCTTTATATACATATGGTAATGACGGTCTAAGTACTGGATCGACATGAGATCGTACTTATCCTTAACTAGATAATGACTAGCAATACGTAAGATAAACACCAACTATAATGTAGATAAACACAAGAGTAGATAGGCGCCAGTATGATCCTGCGGATGGGCTTGGCCCGTCTTGCTACACGGGCTGATAAATGGGTCGATCACTAAATGGTTTATAACACTTCCCCTTGATCGACACATCCGGTCAAGGTTCATTCATG
>NC_027749.1:41591927-41592615 GCF_000695525.1 Brassica oleracea var. oleracea
AATTCAATACCATCTGGAATTTTCATGTATATCTCATTATCCAGTGGACCATATAAGTAGGCAGTTACAACATCCATTAACCGCATATCAAGACCTTCTCTTACAGCCAGACTTATTAGAAATCTTAAGGTCGTAGCATCCACCACAGGGGAATAAGTTTCCTCATAATCTATTCCTGGTCTTTGTGAGAATCCTTGTGCAACAAGTCGTGCTTTATATCTCACAACTTCTCCTTTCTCATTTCTTTTTCTCACAAAAACCCATTTGTATCCCACTGGTTTTATGTTGTGAGGTGTCCGGATGATCTGTCCAAACACTCCTCTCTTTTTCAGTGATTCTAACTCCACATTAATGGCTTCTTTCCATTTCAACCAATCTGGTCGTTGCATACATTCTAGTATAGATGTGGGTTCTAGATCCTTATTATTCATCAATTCGACTGCTCCATTATAAGCAAATATATCATTCATGTCGACATGTTTTCTGTTCCATTTCCTTCCAGACATGACATAATTTATTGAGATCTCATTATTGTCAGAAACTTCATTACCTTGATTCTCAGTGTCCCAAGTATCTTTTGGTGGTACATGAGTTTCCTTTTCCATGTCTAGAGTTTCCACTTTGTCGGATTTCTTTGCACTCTTTCTTTTCCGAACTTCTTTGTCTTTGGAACCTACTGGTCTACCAC
>NC_027749.1:41598327-41599115 GCF_000695525.1 Brassica oleracea var. oleracea
ACCGTTTTCTGGTGGTCATATCTTCGCTGTAAAGCGATCCAAAGGTCATATGGATTTTCCATGGTCATGTACTGAGTTTTCAAGTTCTCTTGGAGATGGTGGCGTATCATGTAGATAGCTCTATACTTGTCTTTGTCACTGGAATTGTTGTCTTCGGTGATTGTGTCACCAAGATCTTTTGATCGCAGCATGATCTTTGCATCAATCGCCCATTCCAGGTAGTTGTCACCATTGCTTTTCAAAGCACTAAAATCAAGATTCGCAATCTTTGACATCTGAAAAATATTTGTAGTTTATCCCCATTAGTAAGAAAATAATCGGATCATTCACATACTCTTTCAGTCGGGTACAAGCAATGCAAGTAAATAACAATATTTTTTTCAATGATCCAAACGATTTCATGTATATGCAGGAAGGTAAAGTTAAACCTATACATCTAGGATAAAGTTAAATCCATTGCATGAAATCTGATCAGTTTTATCAATTTTCGACATGAAAGTATACTAATCAGTGTGAATGATCTATCCTAATCAGATGATTTCATGTGATATGCAGGAAGGTAAAGTTAAACCTATACAAAATCAAGATAAAGTTAAATCCATGCATGAAATCAGATTAGTATATATTTTCAAAAAAAATGCAATCATTTCTTACTTTTATTTGTTTTCGATATTTATCAGATTAAATATAATAATTTGATAATGCTAGTATATCAGTAATAATCCGAAATTTATTTATTTTCAGATAAATACTAGCAATTCCTATTCCTAGTAGGATTAGGAAAAAAA
>NC_027749.1:41599130-41617572 GCF_000695525.1 Brassica oleracea var. oleracea
AGCTTTGAAAATAGATTAGGGTTTTAGATTTTATTCTGCGAAGACATACGGCTAGATGTAGCTGTATGTATGCGGCTGAGGGTTTAAATCCTTTTTGGTTTTGTTTTGAGTTTTCTGAAGATACCTGAACCTTTTGTGATGAGTTGAACGGTCTGTGAGGAGAGAGAGCTGCTGCTGGTTGCTGACAGAGAGAAAAGGAGGCGACTGGAAGAGCTTTAGGAGTCGCCGGAAAATGGCAAGAGATCGTTTGGTTTCTGATTTATGGGTGGTGGATTTTTGGAAGGGTTTAGAGACAAGGTCGTGCTGATAACGTGTTGTGAATGAAGAGGAGAACTTGTGTGTATTATTAGGTCGATCAACTGGTCTGTGTATACATATGGTAATGACGGTCTAAGTACTGGATCGACATGAGATCGTACTTATCTTTAACTAGATAATGACTAGCAATACGTAAGATAAACACCAACTATAATGTAGATAAACACAAGAGTAGATAGGCGCCAGTATGATCATGCGGATGAGCTTGGTCCGTCTTGCTATACGGGCTGATAAATGGGTCGATCACTAAATGGTTTATAACAAAAAGGAAACTTTGCTAACTACTTTTGAAATATCTTTTAGTTCTTAAAACATTGTAGTTGTGTTGGCCTGTTGTTACAAACTAATAAAAATGATGGAATTTTACATTTTAAAGTTATGACATGTACAATAAATTGATAAACTAATAGAAAAGGAATATGATTGCAATCTTTTTTTTTAAGTAGAAAATAAAGATAATCACTGTAATAAAACATTTTTAGAAACAATCACTGCAGATCCAACCATTGCAGATGCATGGTCGTAATTATAGGTTCGAGTCAAATATCTTGATTTCCTTTATTTGAAAATCCATTACCTTAGACAAAATTAAGAAATGAAAACTAGTCAAACATAGCAGTTAAAAAAAACTAGTCAAACATAGTGCTAGATATAGCTTTTCCATTTCTACATCGTATATAAATAACAGACTTATATTCATCCTTGAAGAAACAAAACTAGTTAATAAAATGTCTAGAGCATTTACGATGGCTCTTATCGTGAATCTCGTACCTCTTTTGTTCTCAGCAGCCCTAGTTTCTTCGGATCAAAGTAAAGTGCCTCTCAAATCTTTCAAGGTCAGCTTTAAAACAAAGCTTGAGACACTCCCTTTCTTTCTATTATTTTGATCAACAAAACTTGTCATTTCTTACATTTTGATCCTTCATTAACTATATGTAGTTTTTTTTTTTGATAAAGTGAGTGAAACAGTGTGTTTATCATGTATTTTTAACCTTGATAGATCAATGAAAATGTGATATACGATTGCATTGATATTTATAAGCAACCGGGACTTGATCATCCCTTGCTCAGAAACCACAAAATCCAGGTACAAGGTTTTACAAATATATCTCGCCTTCATTTATGGTTTTATAAAATATAAATTCAATTCAAATAAACAAATATATTGACTATAACATTTATTCTTTGGAAAAGATGAAACCATCATTTTCACCACATGATTCAACGAATCAAACTGGCAATAACGCGACATACAAAACGAAAATAGCATGTCCATATGGAACTGTTCCTATACTGAGAAATACAAAGGAATTCAACACTAATGCACAAATTTTCGCCGAAAAGTATCTCAATCCGATTTTAGCCGATGGGCTCGATCCTCTAACACATGTAAGCATTCAACTTTTCTCCCAATTCTTTAAATCTACTAATATATATATATATGTGCGCGCGCGCTCTATAATAATTTATTCTTGGTAGATTGCTGGAGTAAGGTCGGAACCTGGTCCATATCGTGGTGTGCAAGCCTTTTTTAATGCATATAACTTAGACCTCAGAGACGATGAAGCGTCGTATAATCAAATATATATAGGGAGTGGACTTAATAACGAGGCCAATTTTGTGATGACAGGTTTAATGGTAGGTTTTACATTTAATTTTGGTTTCTTTCTCAGTACATCCATCAATCATCAGGATAGTGCTCAAGTATTGCAGTCTTTTTTTAAATACAGATAAATCCAAGCTTATATGGAAACGACAGTGTCTGGACATTTGGATTTTGGCAGGTCTGCATTTGAAATGTTAAGATTTATATCACATATAACATGAAACTGTAAATATTTTTTAAAGTATCAAATTTCTGAGTATAATGGTTTATGGGCAAAGATAGTTTGAGTAATTTAGGCTTCTAAATACATAAGACCGGATCTATATACGATTTTGACAGGGTAAGGATGGAAAAGGATGTTACAATACTGGATGTCCGGGGTTTGTCCAATTATCGCCACGAAATCCTATAGCCTTTCCCTTAGGAATGAAGCCACTAGAAGCTGGCAACATACATCCCTTCATCCATCAGGTATGTTACATGATTTGAAATACTTCATTTTCTAATTGAAATGTTTTAATTTTGTTGAAAATATTGTCACTAGTTATTCTCATTTAAACATAATCATTTAACTAGTTAGGTTTAAATTATTACCGTTACCTTTTAACATTCGTTTGCGTTTAAATCAAAACTATGACTTCATTAGTGCAAACACTGATTGCAAATGTGTTTTTTATTAACAAATGATATTTGCTTTTACTGGTAAAAGGATAAGCAAACAGGAAATTGGTGGCTTTCAACCTTGGGTTATAATTTATTTAAAGTAGATATCGGCTATTGGCCAAAAGAGCTATTCAACCTTATGGATAATGGTGGAAATATTGTTGGAGCTGGAGGTGTGGTTCATGCTTCTCCATTTGGTTCAAGCCCTGCGATGGGTCATGGTCAATTTCCAAAACAACCAGTACCTTCCGATGGATCACCGACTTTTTCAGATGTTAAAGTCATGAATTCTAAGTATGAGTCACATAGAATGGATTATTTTCCAATAGAGAAGTTGTTAGACAGTCCCCAGTGTTATGGGATAGAAATTGGGATAAACGAACCTCCTCACCATGATCATCGCGGTTTCTTTTTTGATGTTGGTGGTCCGGGAGGAAACACTTGTTGAATTTGATATTTGTAATTTCATTTATACCCATGATATTTAATGAAACTATCATTTTATAAATTAGTAATATTGACACTGTAAACATTAATGCAAAAAGAACGCACCGTTTCTTTTCTTTTTTTGTTAAAAAAAAAGTGATTTCATTTGTTTCCCAAAATCAAGTATTGTAAATAGTTTTGTTTTTCATTTTGCTAAGATAAAGGATTTGGGTGATTCAGTTTGGGACTAGTTAATGAAAAGCCTAAAAGCCCATCAAAAGCCCATTACAGACCAAAGTAAAAGCTAGTGAGAGAGCCATTCCAGACTTGCCATCTCCGCCGTTTGTTGCTGACACTCTCCTCCTCTTTGCCTTCATCTCGATCATCGGCACTAGTCATGTCGGAGAAAGGAGGAAAAGGGTTCAAATCTTCTCTCAAATCCTCTTATGGTATCGCATCTCTAAACCAACTTTTATCAGATTTTCTTACCTTCTTTGTCGGACATTTTCTTTAACTCGGTTTTGAAGGTTATAGGGTCCGGCAAGGACGATAACGCAACCAAGTCCAAGAAGACAAGGAAAGTCCAGTTTGATCCTCAAGGTTTGCCCTTTATGCTTTCTCCTCGCTTCCTTCCGCATAAAGTTCCCAACTTTATCCTGTGATGTTCAACTTTAGGCCCGCGAGAGTCCAAGTACACGTTTCTTCAAGAGTCTGATGACCAGATTCAAGGTTCTTCTGCTAAAGGTACAAACTTTCTTCTTTGTTTGATTGTGTCTCGTTTGCTTACACTCGTACCTTCTTGGACTATAGGTGGGAAGGGAAGCAAGGGTAGGAAGAGTGCTCTGTCTAAAGAGTCTCAGCCGCTTGAGCTTAAGACTGATAAGGGTTTAGTACATTCTGCTACTTTCTCTACCAAGGCCCCCCCACCCTTTGTTCTGCATGTTAATATATGTGTGATGGTGTTTGCAGAGCTTCCGGAGAATGCAAAGTGCTTGATGGATTGTGAAGCTTTTGAGATTCTGCAAGGCATCAAGGAGCAAATGGCTGTGCTATCTGAAGATCCTAGCGTAAAGCTTCCTGTGTGAGTAACAACATTCACGACATTGTGTTCTGTTTTCCGTGCGGGAAAGGTCTTTGGATTCTCACTAATGTGTGGTTTGTTTTCAGGTCGTTCGACAGAGGACTGGAGTATGTGAAGTATGGTCGTTGCTACATGAATCCTCAGTCTGTCAGACAGATCCTTGAGTATCCTTTTTCTAGCTGTCTTCATCGATCTTTGATGCAGATTCATATGTGATTCTATTCTGTGTTTATAACTTAACGAGTATGATATCAGGCCTCTGAAAAAGCATGGTGTTTCTGAAAGCGAGGTACTGAACTTAACCAAAGAGCTTTGATTCATCCAGACAACAAACCCTAAGCAGGTTTCTAACTTTTGTGTTGTGTTTTGCAGATGTGTGTGATTGCCAATGTCTGTCCAGAAAGCATTGATGAAGTCTTTGCTTTTCTTCCATCCATGAAGGTATGCATTAGCGCTCGGTTCTTATGCTTTCTGTGTATATGTTTTACTTTCATCTGTGAAAAATGCCAATCTGAGTTTATTTGTTTGGTGCATTTTTGGTTTGTGGATTTATATAGGGAAGAAAAGACAAGATCACTGAGCCCTTAGAAGAGGCATTGATGAAGCTCTCCAAGCTCAAAAGATCTGCTTAATGAAGGTTACCAAGCTGTTTAGCATAGTAGTAACTTAAGGATGTTTAAGTTGGGCTTGGGTTTTTTCTTTTGGCATGATAATGAATTTACTACGCAAGGGTCGGGTGTTGTAAATGATCTAATGATGTACAACAACATTTGATGTAAGTTTTAATCGTTTCCTTACAATGCTATGGAATGTTCTTAAACCATCAAGCACATTAACTCCTGTCACTTGAGTTCATTCAACAACAGATGTCAAACTGAAATCTAGTGAAAGAACCAAAAAAAACTAGACACAGGAAATACCTATGCCATAGAAAGGAAATTAAATGGCAGTAATGTGTAGCCTAGTTTCTTCTTCAGAATCTGGACAAGCTTTAGCTACTTTCTACACGATGTCCTTACACAACCAACTGCTTTGGCCCTGCACCTTTCACACCTCGTACACACTTTCAGCACCATGATTTGCTGATCCATGTTTGATCCAAAAATGGTGTTTATGCCGGTGATGTTTGTTGAATAAATACAATAAAAGAATCTAAGAATAAGAATTAGATTCTTGAGGTTTAGGAGAAATCTTTAAATGAAATCAAATGGAAAAAAAAATATAAAGGAGATTTCATTGATCGAAGGTTTATTACCAAGATGATTACAAAGGTAAAGTGAACCTTAGAATACAAAATCTCTATGAAAATATGTTCTTAAAGTCTAAGAAGGGAGAAGATTTTTTCTCATAAAGAGGTAGCTCCTTATTTATAGAAAGATGAAGGCTAGGGCTTCCTAGCAATATTGGCTAGTTCAATGTCTAATGGGCCTTGAGGAGGATGTAAATCCATTCCCAACAGTAAGTCCCCCCAAGTTCGTTGAGAGAGATGGAATCGATCTCTGCGAAGTTTACGAATAGGGTTTATTAGACAATGAACTAGACCTATGACGGTTTAGGCGAGTTTATTTCGAACTTATGCCTAGTAAAAAGCGAGTTTGCTTTAAATTCGTGCTTAGCGAAAGACGAGTTTACTTGACTCATGCTAAGACAGAGGCGAGTTTACTGAGAACTCGTGCCTAGTAGACGGAGATCTTCTGTAAACTCATGCCTAGCCAAAGATGAGTTTTTGTAAACTCGTGTCTAACAATAAGCGAGTCAACCGCAAACTCATGCCTAATAAAAAGCAAGTTCAATTTAAACTTGTGCCTAAAGTACACGTTTAACGAACTATTGCCGACCCGAAGTCTTGCGTTGAGATCGTGTGGGCCGAGCAAGTTGTTGGCTTGTGTGTTCGTCAGGCTATGATGACGTGAGAAAGCGCCGTCTTATGCTGTTTCCGATAAGCTCGTGGCTGAGAGCCATCTTTCGAAGCATGAGGACATATGGTGGTGGCAATTGCTTGTTGGCTATGTTTTTCTCTTTGGCTCTGGTTCACAAAAGCATGATCATGATTAGACCAATATAAACCAAAAGAAATAACCAACTGTTGCATAATTAATATGCAAGCTATCGAACTTGTTTTTACTTAATGCTAGTGAGTTGTGCATGATGATATAATAATTGTCAACTTATTAATATCATAGACTACCAACAGCTAAGCAATAACATAAGATGAATGAACAGTTTAGAGTTGTTTCATTAGTTTAAACCAAAGCCACAATGTTTAAGTGATTAAAGAACTTGATGGTTTGATAAAATAACTTATCTTTGGTGTGAAGAAGAAATGAGAGTCCAACAGAAAGCTTGTGCCTTTAATGGCTAGCGACAGAGCTGGCTAGCGACAGAGCTGGCTAGCGACAGAGCTTGCTATGGTGGTCTCGTTGCAAGGAAGAGATCACACTGGCTACTGCAGACTGGTGCTGATGTTCACAGATATTTAAGCCGCTTCCATGTTCCAAGAGAGATCAAGAACTTGTGGTGCTGTTGTCAACAAATCATGCCATGCCTCGCCTAAACCGACCAACGCAACTTTTGATGTCGATTCTGGTGAAGCAACGCCACTTGATGCTGAGAGTGAGAGCTACAGCGGCGTTGAGATCCGCATTACCGATCTCTTTCTCTGGAGGAGATGACTTTAGTCGTCTAACAAAGAATGTGAGCTTGATCCGAGAGAGGAAAGTTTATAACTTTCAGCAGCGACTCTGAACCGCAGGTTGTGGAAGGAAACGATCTTAACTTCAGAGATGAGATGAGATGACATCGGAGACAACAAGTTCAATTTCACCACCAAACCCGATCAAACACATGATTGCTTCATTAAATCAGATCCTCCTCTCTAACGACAACTCTCAAGAAAGTTTCGAGCTTTGAATCTAATTCTCCAAACGGAAAGCTCTCACGCTCGATGCTTTCCGAGCTCTTCTGGGACATAAAGCTCGTACCTTTGAAGCTCTAGTCTGGTGATGAACTCATCTCTTATTTGAAGCTCTGTGTCGGCACTTTTGCGCTGAAGCGGGCGAGATGCGTCAACTTCACCGGCGGATAGAGACGGAAGCTTCACCGGCGCCGTCTATGAGGATCGAGATGACAAGCATCGAATCACCTGGATACAGACCCTATGCAACTCTCAGCCCAACGGTGACGGAGTCAGAGCCCATGTCGAGAGGTTGAAGCTTGCACGAGCTGAGGAAGCAACCGGACCTCCATCGCACCAATCAAAAGGGAGAAAGTCTCTGACTTTACCAGAAGCAGAGCAAGCTAGGGCTGATCTCAACGAGAGTGACGGAAACTCTTTTTCTGGCGAGGAAACTTGACTGTACGGACGCCGATAATGCGATGAAACCTAGTGCCTCTGCCGCTTAGGTTCTTCGCCGTTGGGTTTGATGACTTGGAGCGTATCGCGCTGTTCGTGTGTGGCTCTGTCGTCGTGGAGAGAGGATGAGATGATTACAAGATCTGTTGGGTCTAACTTGAGCTTCTTTTCTCAAGAATTATTATTGTCTTTGAGCCCAAATCCTTGGCTGTTGTAAGCCACGATGGAGTAGAAACCGATGAGATCCATGATTTGCTCCCTAGTTCGATTTGCTTTGAAAATAATTCTCCTTGGCCCTCTCCTTCTAGCGCCAACTGTTTGATCTAAAAATGGTGTTTATGCTGGTGATGTTTGTTGAATCAATACAATAAAAGAATCTAAGAATAAGAATTAGATTCTTGAGGCTTAGGAGAAATCTTTAGATGAAATCAAATGGGAAAAAGAATATAAAAGAGATTTCATTGATTGAAGGTTCATCACCAAGATGATTACAAAGGTAAAGTGAACCTTAGAATACAAAATCTCTATGAAAATATGTTCTTAAAGTCTAAGAAGAGGAGAAGATCTTTTCTCATAAGGAGGTAGCTCCTTATTTATAGAAAGATGAAGCCTAGGGCTTCCTAGCAATATGGGCTAGTTCAATGTCTAATGGGCCTTGAGGAGGATGTAAATCCATCCCCAACAGTAAATTGTTTGAACGGGATTCAGTCGACTAGGTTGAAAGAAATCGGAAATGGGATGACTAAAGACGTTTTATTAGATTCGAGCCAAAATGTTACAAGAGTGACGAGAAAGTGAGAAAGACAACCTAGAAAGCTCAAAGCCACAAGATCAAAGAGATGGCTAAGACCCTAGATCTAGCCGCTCAGTGTGTAAAATCCCAAAGTCCTCTCTCTTGTTGCTTCCTCCTCCCCTTTTATAGGTCTCCTGTCCTTGATGCCCTAATTTCATACCTCTTTGGGCCTTGATGTGAGAGGACGAGTATACGGGCCTGGGCAAAGTTCTCACCAAGCCGGGCACTTCGGGTCGGCTTAGTCGACCGGCTAAAAGTACTCTAAGGTCGAGCTGACGTCTTTAGCCACCGAGCCGACTAAACTAATCAAACTTGCTGAATTAGGGCCTGTTATTCGATGGGCCTTGTGGAGAGATGTAATCCATCTCCTACAATAAGTCCCTCCCCCCCAGTTCACTTGTGAGCGACGTGGCGGTCTCAGCGAATTTGTGGGTCAGGTTTATTCGGATAGCAGGCTCTAATGCAAGGGATAATCCTTCCTGTTTTGTCGTCGGTGCGTGCTTTTGGTCGCATGATGTTCTGTAGGTGTCTCTGGTCGCTCCGAGTAGCGCTTGTCTTGACTCGCCTACTTGCCTCTCTCTCTTTATGATGAGATACAGTTTACTCGGGTGATAGATTATTTCGGATAAAACGACGGGGATCGGTTTTGTTGGTTAATCGGGGACCGGTTTAAATCGAGACCAGGAATTGATTCCGGTCTGACTACTTGATTGAAAACCGGTTCAAGCGAGAAACTGAACCGTCGCGAGTAAGTTTCTGGGCATTTAGGCGGCCTTTGAGGCCCATTTAGGCCTTCGTAGACCTAATGATTGAGACCAAAGCGATACTGCAGCTGGTTCCGAACGTGGCGACGCTGATGCGTCTGGTCGGTCCCCGACGCCTTCGAGGCGGGTTCGCAAGAGAGTTCGTTTCGACCAGATAGACTGTCGTCCAACTATTTATCATCCTGGTGGGATCTTCGAGGAGCTTCTTCCGCTGCCGCCTGGACTGCTGCGCGACCCGCGGGCTCAGTCGTGGGGGAATGTGTTTGAATCCTGTGCTTCTCACCATACTGTAAAGGATCTGTTAAGGGCGAACGGAGGTGCTGGCGTTACCTACATCATCCCGTCTCCTGAGCAGCGTCCCTGGTCGCATCCGGTTGGTTACCAGTGCGTGTATGAGTCCTACTTCGGGGAGCATACGAAGCTTTGATTTCCGATCCCTCGGTTGGTGACGTTTTATGCATTCCGCCGAGACATTGCCATCTGTCAACTTTTGAACGGGTCGCTGCGAATAGTCGTCATGTTGATGGTAATGGCAGCTGAGATGGACATCTCGATGAGCGTGAGGGTCTTCGAGGAGCTGATTTTCACGAAGGCGGAGCCAAACGGGATTTTCTCAGTGAAAATGCGTTCGAACTACAACGTCTTGACCGGTCATCCAAATAAGACGTGAGGTAAGCCTGCTGGTTGCTTTTAGGGACTATTCGAGGTTTGTTCTTTTTGCGATTTTCATGTTGATTCTCTGCTTCTGTAGTTGATTGGGAGTCGATACTTCCTTGTGTTCTCGGTTCCCGTAAGTCGCGCCTTCCTTTGTTTACTCGTAAACAACATAGACTTCTCGATAAAGTTAGAGAAATGGATGGAGTCCCGGATCTAAGCGCCCTGTTGAAAGGAAAGTTGCAATTGCTCTCGAAGAAATCGACTACAGTCGATCCTCAGGGACCGTCTAACTCTGGAGGAGACGGTGCTTCTGAAGGTGGTGGAACCTCCAGAGAAAGGGCCTCCAAGGAAGGAGCCTCCAGAGAGGGGGCCCCTATTGTAGTCGATGAAGGGATCGGAGCGGAGACTTCTGCTTCAGGTCTTAAGAAGAAGAAAAAGAGCAAAAAGACTAAGGGGGGAGCGACCGACGAGGTTCCTCCCGAAGAGTCTGCCTCCCTCGATGCGACTTCTGAGGGTTCGAATGCAAAAAGGAAGAAGGACGACAAAAAAAGGTCTCGTGGCGGGGCAGCTTCCTCTGTTGATAGATATGAGGGCCTAGCAGAAGGGCGAGAGGGTGCTTTAGTCGGGGCGGCACCAGATGGTCGCCCAAAGAAGAAAACTAAGAAGTCTGTTGAGGCAGAGCCCCGTCCTTCTACCTCCGACACGAATGCTGTTGATGCGACCTTAGTCGACGTTGTTGGGGAGGACAGCGACACTCCTGAAAACCTGTCGGAGGAGAGGATGAAAACCAGCTCGCGAGAAGGGGGTTCTGGTGATGAGCCCGTTGCGAATGAGAGGTCTGCTCCCGACTCTTCTGCGAGTAAAAATTCTCGATCTGAAGGTTCCCTAGCAAAGAGAAGGGGGATCGAATTCCCTGATCGCGTCAAGTTTTCTTACGATGAGACAACTCCCCTAATTCTTAATCCCCTTAGATGCGCGGAACTGACTCGCCAAATTCGTGGTGGGACGAAGGAGATGCCGCAACTGGAAGATCTTTACTTCAGGAATGAATACATTGACGCCGCTTCTTCGAGAGCGCGGGTAACTGCGTTACCTTTCATCTTTTATCTCTTTGTTGATTTATTGGATTCATCCATCTCACGTAGTCCGTGTTTATCGTTCTGCAGAGTGACGGGA
This sequence comes from Brassica oleracea var. oleracea, assembly GCF_000695525.1. NCBI lineage: Eukaryota > Viridiplantae > Streptophyta > Magnoliopsida > Brassicales > Brassicaceae > Brassica > Brassica oleracea. Next base: position 41,609,967 of record NC_027749.1, read on the forward strand.
GCATGAACTTCCTTATCGAGAAGTACGACAGTGCTCTGAAGCAGACGATGATCCAGTTGGGATCTTCAGAGAAGCTTGCTCAGGCAAGGTTGAAGGCCATCGAGAGAGTAAGGGCAGAGCATAAGAAGGCTAAGAAGGAGAAGGAAATTCTGAGTGAAGTTCGAAGAGCTGGAGGGTAAGCTCAAATCCGACAGAGCGGTGAAGAAAGAGCTTGCCCGAGAGAACACTAGTTTGGAGCAAGCGGCTGCGACCCTTGAGAAGGAGAAGGCTGAGCTACTCGCAGAAAGGGACGCTGCAGTGGAGAAGTTGATCAGAGAGAGGCAATGCTTGAGGGACTCCCGGAGGTTGGAGGTTACTCGTGAGAGGGAAAGGGTTGAAGCTGCTATGGTCGAGAAGGTAAATCGCTGTTTTGGTCGCGTACGCGACCATTTTACTCGCTTGGATGCTTTGGGAAGGCGAAGAACCTGTACGGTCAAGCTTTGGGGACGAAGAAGTGCCTTGAGATGATAAAGGACAGTGGGACGGAGATCCCACAAGAAATGATCGACGTTTTCGCTGAGCAGGAGAAGATCCATGAGGCGGAGGCTATGAAACTTTGTGTAGGTCCGCCATCTGATACCGACCTCACTCTTTCTCCGCTGGTCCTTCCTTCTCGCTTCGTCGAGGACAGGTTTAGAGCATCGTTTGATCCTTATGGATCGAACGTAAATTTGATCAGATCGGAGACGGCTTTTCAGTTCATTACCTCGCTCGAAATTACCGAGGAGCCATCAGAAGAGCCATTGGTTGACGTCACGTCGGTCCCCGCTGAGCACGTCGAGGTCCCAGAGGGAGGTGGTCTTGAGGAACGTCCAGGGAATGAGAACCTGGAGGAGGTCGCTGAAAAGGGCAACCTTGAGATAGGCGTCACTCCGGTTCGAGAGGAAGAGACCGAGAACGTGGGCATCGAGGATCCTGTCCTCGTCTCGGATTCTTCCTCCGAAGGACGAGAAGACGAAGAGGAGGAAGATGATAGAGCCGAGGAGACGTCGCCGCCGCAGCCTGTCGAGGAAGAGACAACCAACGAAGTCGGGGATAGAGACATTTCAAACCCCCCGCCTCCGGCTGTGGACTCCCTTGTCCCTGTTCATACTCGAGTGGAAGACCCGGCTGCTGCCTCTACTGAAGACCCAGTCGGTCTTGCTACTCTTGGAGCACCGGAGGAGGACGATCAAGATTCTGTGCCTTGACGCTTTGCTTTTTTTTTGTTTTTCTTTGTGCCTTTTGTTTTTGTGGTCTTGATAGACCCTGCTGTTGTACGACTAGACATACTTTCATTTTGTCGGTAAGTAGCTCTTTTAAGCGGACTTTAAATTTGTGTGTTGTTGTAGTCCTTATCTGTACTTGCGATTTTTCTAAGTAAATTTCATATATCTGTAGAGTCTGGCGATATACTCGCTTAGAAACAATAGACTCCTGACCTTTAGCTTTTGCAAATAGATAACGAAAAAACCCGCTAAGGGACTTTATTCAGCTCTTGTCGTATTTCGATTGAGATAACGTCTAGGTGTGTCATTGTATTTCGAAAACAAGAAACTGAGTCTAAAAGTGGAAGGTTCTTTCGTCCATTTTTTCAATGAAAATCGAGTAATTGGGTAGCTAATCCGTTACGCGCTAGTCGAGAAAAGGTAAAGATTCACTCTGTTTGGTCGGTCAATGCTCTTTGGGCATAGGTGGCTCACGATCGTTGGGTCCTTAGGCTAAGTGTCTGATCAGGACATAGCTAGGCAATGGGACGTGAGTATCCGCGTACCTCCTGATGGAGACACGGGAGCCGTTGGGTTCGATAATCGGTATTTACTCGATTGGGGTCGAAACAAAGGACAAGATTTTGACTTTGGTTTTGTTACAGCTGGACCGGTTAAGGCTGCCTACGTACCTCGGTAGAGGATCAAGCCATTCGTGGTTCATTTTTCCCGAGTAAAAGTGGCCGTTAGAAGCGCATTTACTCGATCGAGTAGAACTGACCGCGGAGGGGCATCTCCTCGGTTTTTGTTTTTTTTTTTTTTTTTTTTTTGTAGGATAGTTTGATTAGGATCTGTTAGCTGCTTGAGTTCGAAGTCTGGTTATTTTCTATGAAATTGTTGAAATGGAGACACGGGAGCCGTTGGGTTCGATAATCGGTATTTACTCGATTGGGGTCGAAACAAAGGACAAGATTTTGACTTTGGTTTTGTTACAGCTGGACCGGTTAAGGCTGCCTACGTACCTCGGTAGAGGATCAAGCCATTCGTGGTTCATTTTTCCCGAGTAAAAGTGGCCGTTAGAAGCGCATTTACTCGATCGAGTAGAAGTGACCGCGGAGATGCATCTACTCGGTTTTTTTTTTTTTTTTTTTTTTTTTTTTTTTTTTTTTTTTACATTGAGTTCCATGCTCTAGGCACTTCTTCTACGCGTGACGTTTGAAGTCGGTAGATGCCTGGTTTCACAACTTTGATGATTTTGTAAGGTCCTTCCCACCTAGCGCCGAGTTTACCGGCGTTCATCTCCTTAGTGATCTCGAAAACTTTGCGTATGACAAGGTCACCGAGTTCAAGGGGTCGGGCCAGGACCTTTTTGTTGTAGTAACTCTCTATCTAATGTTGATAGTTTTGGATTCGTAGCAGAGCTTGGTCCCGTCGTTCTTCAATCTTGTCGAGGGCATCAAGCAGCATCTCCTTGTTGAGTTCGACGTACTGGGCATTTTCGAACGTCGGAGGCTTGAAACGTTAACTTCTGCGGGAGCCATAGCCTCGGTACCGTATGCAAGAGAGAAAGGTGTCGATTTAGTCGATCCTCTTGGTGTTGTGCGGTGGCTCCATAGGAATCCATCGAGTTCGTCGGCCCAATGACCCTTTTTCAGGTCTAAACGTTTCTTAATGTCATCGATGATGAGCTTGTTGGAGGATTCTGCTTGGCCGTTTCCTTGCGGGTAACGAGGTGTGGAAGGGCTTAATCGAATGTTCCACTTGCTGCAGAACTCCTTGAAGTTACCTGACATTAATTGTGATCCATTATCATTAACGATTTCATAAGGTAGACCGTGGCGGCAGATAATGTTTTTCCAGACGAAACCACGGACTTCTTTGTCTGTGACTTGAGCGTAGGCTTCAGCTTCGATCCATTTGGTGAAGTAATCGGTGAGGACGAGAATGAAACGTCGCTGGCGGGAGCAGGGAAGGGGTCCAATGATATCCATTGCCCATCGCATAAACGGGTACGGCGCGGTCTTCGTTCGTAACATTTCAGTTGGACAATGGATGCTTGGTGCGTGCCGTTGGCATTTGTCGCAGCTTCTAGCGTAGGACTCGAAATCTGTGTTCATCCTCGGCCAGAAGAAGCCTAGGCTTCTCACTTTGATCGCTAATGCTCGTCCGCCCGAATGGTTTCCTCCAGCGCCTTTATTCGTTTCGGCCATAACCCTTACTGTCTCATCACCATGGATACATTTGAGGAGTACTTTACTCGCAGTCCATCGTTGAATTTCGTCGTCTAGGACGACATAATGGGCACTGCGTTTTTTTAGTCGGCGGGCTGCCCATTTCTCGGTTGGAAGTTCTCCCTTTGAGAGATAGTCAATGAACTCAGTTCTCCAGTCAGGGCCGAATCCATCAGTATCGGGCGTGTTGGTTTCGGTGACTGGGGCTATGATGACGGTTTGGCAGGTCGAGATATTGATGCTCGGCTTCTCAATGCGGTGTATTGGGATGGTTCGTTTAACTTGATCCCGAAGCTTGCTTCCAAGGGCTACGAGGGCGTCGGCACAGACGTTTTCCCCTCTGGGAACTTTGACGAGTTCGAAGAATTCAAACTCTGCGGCTAAGCCTTGTACTATCTTGAGGTAGGCGTCCATCCGATCGTTGCGGGCGACTAACTGCGAGTCGCAGTAGGCGCTTAGGCGTTTTTCCTTGACAGCTTTTGCAAAGCGGAGTCCAGCGATCAAAGATTCGTATTCTGCTTCGTTGTTCGAAGCTGGAAAGCCGAAGCTAAAAGACTGACTGATCAGTTCTCCGGTCGGGGACTGTAGTTGGACTCCGGCACCTGCGCCCTTGTTAGTCGAAGATCCGTCGACATGCAGCGTCCAATTTGGGTTTGGGAGTGTGAGGTCTTGTTCCAATTCCGGGGCAATTCGAATAAGAAATCCGCAAGAACCTGAGATTTTGCCGCGGTTCGGTTCTTGTACGTGATATCAAGCTCAACGAGTTCAAGAGCCCACTTCGTTAGTCTTCCGGACATGTTGGTATTTTGGAATATCGTTCGTAGGGGCTTGTCGGTTAATACTTCCACTGAATGTGACTGAAATTATGGGGGAAGCTTTCTCGCCGCTTCGACGACTGCCAGCGCCATCTTCTCCAGAGTTGGGTATCGCGTTTCTGGTCCGGTCATGCGCTTGCTTGTGTAGAAGATTGGCTTTTGCTCACCACGGTCCTCTTTTATCAGAACGCTGCTGACTGGTGCTTGCGACACTGCAACGTAGAGAGATTGAACGTCGCCGACATCTGGCTTGGCGAGTACGGGTGGTGTTGTCAAATAATGCTTGAGTTGAGTAAATGCCTCCTTGCATTTCTCATCCCAGATAAACCTCTTGTTACCTCGTAGGAGATCGTAGAACGACAAGCATTTGTCGGTGGATCTGGAGATGAACCGATTGAGTGCATCCTACCCGTAAGCCGTTGTACTTCTCTACTGTTTTTTGGGCTTAGGAGGTTCAGGACCGCGGAGATCTGCTTCGGGTTTGCTTCGATTCCCCGCTGTGTGACTATGTAACCAAGGAACTCGCCTGAAGAAACCCCGAACGTGCACTTTGCCGGGTTCAGTTTCATGCCGTATTTGTTGAGAGTTTCGAAGCAATCTTGCAAATGACGGAGGTGATCAGCGGCGTGTAGCGACTTGACAAGCATGTCGTCGATGTATATTTCCATGGTGACGCCCAGCTTATCTGCGAACATTGTGTTCACAAGCCGTTGGTAGGTTGCTCCTGGATTCTTCAAGCCGAATGGCATGACCTTATAGCAGTAGGTTCCTCTATTTGTGATAAAGGCCGTCTTCTCGCGATCGTCGGGGTGCATCATTATTTGGTTGTACCTGGAGAAAGCGTCCATGAAGGTGAGCATCTCGTTTCCAGCTGTGGTCTCGACTAAACGGTCGATGTTGGGGAGAGGATAGCTGTCCTTTGGGCAAGCTTTATTTAAGTCAGTGAAGTCGACGCAGACTCGCCACTTCCCGTTATTCTTCTTAACGACTACTGGATTTGCTAACCACTCGGGGTAGCGCACCTCAGGAATTGAGCCAGCGCCAAGTAACCGGTCGACCTCTTCGTTTACAGCCTTTGACCTGTCGGGACCAAGTTTACGTCGCTTTTGTCGGATAGGCTTGAATGTCGGGTCGACGTTTAGTTCGTGAATCGTTATAGCCGGATAGAGACGATCGTTGGAGTTTGACTGTGGCGACTAGGAGCTCCCTAGCGGCTTTTTGATCTCCTCGTAATGTTTTGATTTTTCTGTCTGTACCGGGGAACTTGACACACTGATGATAAGTAGATGGAATAGCCTGCATTGAGTGTATCTAGGGGGTTCCAAGTATAGCGTGGTAAGGGGTCTTCGTGCTTACAACTGTAAACTTGATAGTTCGAGTGACTCCACATGCGCGTTCCGGAAGGCGGATTGTCCCTAGTATTGTTTCGGAGGATCCGTTGAAGCCGGTTAATGTTCTGGAGGATGGTTTTATGTCGTCTAGATCGACTCCCATCTTCTGCAGAGTTCCTCGGAAGATGAGGTCGACGGAGCTTCTTGTATCAACGAGGACTTTGGTGACGTCGTACTCCCCAATTCCAAGGACGACAAGAATAGGGTCATTGTGGGGTACGTGAATCCCCTCGGCGTCATCCGGCGAAAAAGTTATCGGAGGGTGACTTGGCGGCCTAGTCGGCCACCTCTGCGAAGTCGCAACCTGTCGACGGTAATCCTTGACGGAGCGAACAGAATTGCCGCAAGGAGGAGATCCACCCATAATGACGTTTAGCTGCTGTCTCGTTTTTACTCGCTTGGAGTCTAAGAAGGCGCATAAATCGGTTGATACGTTATTGTCGTTTTTTTATGACGGAGTGTCATTGTGACGTCTTAGTTTGCTCCAAACGTCTTCGGAGGTCCATGGATTTCGAACGATTGAGACGGATGCGAAGATCGCATGCGCCAGCGTTGAGTTTATCTCGAAGGTCACCTGTCGAGATACCCCGGGACTTCCGTCCATCCAACGTTGTTCGGAGATCATTGTGCTTGGAGCTGTTGCTATCTTCGGACTCGAACTGTCGTTTCGGAACGTCTCTCAAATCTTCGAGTACAGGCGTGTTGTCGTACTCGTCATCCGACAATAAGGTTTGCTGAGAGAGTATAACCTCAATGCGCCTGCGATTAGCTGGTTGGTCTTCGTCGGCTGAGGAGTCTCCCTCGCCGTTACCCTTCAGAGTGTCTTCCTCGTCGTCCCGTTGTTGAGTTTCGCTTTGTCGACCTTTGCCTGTAGCTTTGCGTTGGGCTCTCCTTTCTTTATTCTTGCTCCAGCTCTTGCCGTTCTTTGGCTTAGCTTTTAGGGGTTCGAACTTAAAGTCGCCACTTGCGAGAGATGAGAGGTAGTGCGCATAGAGTGACTTGCACTCTGTCGTATCGTGCCCTTTGACGTCGTGATATTTGCAGTGCTTGGTGAGATCAACGGTTCTGGAAGGGCTTGCCGCTGAACCTGCTGTTATTGTAGGTTGGGTCGCGCAAACAGCGTCGACTGGTTTGTCAGACGAATCAAGCTCCCTTACCCACTTGTTCCAGCTTTCTCCGCGGACTACGAGAGTTGAAACCGGCACGTTGTTCTCGTTGACGACATACATGTATCCGTCTTTGCGGCCGTTTTTGTCGCTTGGGGCATGCTGGTGCGGTTCTTGTCGCGTGTTAGCGTTTTTAGCCGCTTGAGCTTTGGTTGCATTCATCTTGCTGAGAATTGCATTAGTATCTTCTTCCATTCAGATGAAGTTATCAGAGCGCGCGATAGCGTCTTGGAGTGACGTAGTTGGGGTTTGGTATAAGTCTTCTCGGAACTTAGAACGAACCCACAACGTGTTCCGCAGGGCGTCGATGGCGATACTGTCTGGGATTTCAATCCTCGAGACTACAGCTTTGAATTTCTCCATGTAGTTGCGGAGGCTCTGGTCTTTGGTTTGGTTGAGGTTCCACAAGCTAGAGGCGGTTGTGAACATAATGTACGTGTTGAGAAAAGCTGCTGACAAGTCACAGAAGCTTCCGATTGAGTTTTCCTCTAACTGGGAGAACCAGGTTAGGGCTTGCTCGTGGAGAGTCTCGACGAACACTTGGCAATAGCCTGCGTGCCTTTCTTTGTCAGAGAGTCGAGCCCGCGCCATCGCGATGTTGAAAGCTGTCATGTGTTCCACCGGGTCTCCGCCGGGTTTGTACTCGGGTAGGCGCAGCTTCTCTATCTTTCCAAGTTGCACACTAATCAACGCGTTAGTGAAAGGGGTGCGCGAGGTTGCGGCGAGTACACTCTCGATTTGCGGGGCCGCGCTGGTTACCTGATGGATCTTCTCGCT
>NC_027749.1:41617634-41629269 GCF_000695525.1 Brassica oleracea var. oleracea
GGGGGGGGGGGTATCGGCGAGAAGGGTTTCATTAGGCTTCGAGTCGTCTGTGACGTGGTCATTTTCGGTTGCCGTTGGGTTTGTGTTGAAGAGGCGACGGCGTATATGCTGGGGACGGCTCGTTTGGCCATCAGGAGTTGTGAGTGCCGCGACCAAAGCAGCTAGTTGGTCGTTTGTCATTTTTTGGACTTCGTCTTGATGAGCGAGTCGAGCCATGATAGAGCTCATGAAATCTGCGGTGATGGGTGGCACGGCTTCAGGCGTAGGGGTTGGTTCTCCGCCCGGAGCGCCGAAGGTGGCGTCGTCTTGAGCCATGTAGATCTAGAACGTTACTTTAGTCAGCCCCACGGTGGGCGCCAATTGTTTGAACGGGATTCAGTCGACTAGGTTGAAAGAAATCGGAAATGGGATGACTAAAGACGTTTTATTAGATTCAAGCCAAAGGGTTACAAGAGTGACGGGAAAGTGAGAAAGACAACCTAGAAAGCTCAAAGCCACAAGATCAAAGAGACAACTAAAACCCTAGATCTAGCCGCTCAGTGTGTAAAATCCCAAAGTCCTCTCTCTTGTTGCTTCCTCCTCCCCTTTTATAGGTCTCCTACCCTTGATGCCCTAATTTCATACCTCTTTGGGCCTTGATGTGAGAAGACGAGTATACGGGCCTGGGCAAAGTTCTCTCCAAGCCGGGCACTTCGGGTCGGCTTAGTCGACTGGCTAAAAGTACTCTAAAGTCGAGCTGACGTCATTAGCCGCCAAGCCGACTAAACTAATTAAACTTGCTGGATTAGGGCCTGTTATTCGATGGGCCTTGTGGAGGGATGTAATCCATCTTCTACAATCCCGATGACAAAATCTTGTTAACTGTAGTTGCATAGCTTATCAGGATGAAGAAACCAACTGATATCAATGACTTACTTAAAGAGAGGTACATAGTTCTCTTGTGATTTTGACTATATTTGGCAAACTTCTCCTTTAGGAGTGGGAGTTCAGATACCCATTCGGATTCTATTCTGGTTTTGGGTTTCCGGGATCAAAGATTTCAATCTCATTCAGGTATTTCTAAATTTCGGTTCGGTTCGGGTTTAGATAACCCATTTAAATTTTTTTAAAATTTTAAAATTCATTATATACTTTAGCTATTTTACATATTTACTTTTGAGTGTTTGTATATGTTTTCAAGTATTTAAGACAATTTAAAAATATTTTACAACTTAAAATATCTTACATACTTTGGATGTTTTTAATATACATTAAATCTAAAAATAATTAATATATTTAGGTATATAAATATATTTCGAAAACATTCGGGTACCCAAAATACTTCGGGTCAGGTCGGTTTCGGTTCTCTAAATACCAAAATTTTGAACCCATTCGGATATTTAATCTATTTTTGTTTGGATTCAGTACTACTTTTTCGGATCGGACTCGGTTCGATTCTCCGAATTCAGATTTTTTGCCCAGCCATACTCTCTCTCCTTAAGTTTCTACGTATAGTAACCATCACTGTATTAATTTTTATTCTCATCGTCCTATATATTAAATGAGAAGTCATTTAAATGACTTTTTCTTAGGTGTCAATCATAGAAAGAGTTTAAGAAAAAATGTTATAATTTGATTGGTGATAAATTTTCAATTTTCAATTATTTTAATTTGATATAAAATAAAAGGTAAGTCAACTAATTAATATCACTTACCAAATAAACTAAAAAATATTAAAAATAATAATTTATAGTAACTAATTGTCAAAATTATAGAAAGTGGAAAAATGTTTGATTAATTCTTTTATATCTATATACTAAATAAAATAATTAATAGAACACAATTTATACAAAACGATATAATGATTCCATATTCTTATATAAAATATTATATTTATATATATAAAGCATTATAATAATTATTAATGTCTTATAATGTCCATATATGTCTTATAAGTCATTTATAAAATAATATATCATGGCTTATTTTTAAACTATTTATAAGAGTTTATCAAACATTTATAAAAAATAGAAATCTTCCTATATATCAAACGAGAAGTCACGTAAGTGATTTTTACTTACGTATCGTTAATTTTTTAATTCTTAAGAAAATTATTATAATTTTCCTGGTCAATAAATTTTAATTTTATTTATTTTATTTTAGATTTAAAATAAAAAATAATGCTAGAACCAATTAATATCACTTGCCAAATAATCTAAATTATGATGACAAAAAAAATCTAAATTATATTACAAATAATATTATTTTCAGATAATAACACTGTATATCTAAGAATTATCTTACTTTTAAAATTATATTTTTTTAAATTTATTATCGTCCTATATATTAAATGAAAAGTCACTTAAATGATTTTTGCTTAGGTGTCCATCATAGAGAGAGTTTAAGAAAAAAATGTTATAATATGATTGGTGAGAAATTTTCAATTTTCAATTATTTTAATTTGATCTAAAATAAAAGGTAAGTCTAAAACTAACTAATACCACTTACCAAATAAACTTAAAGATATTACAAATAATAATTTATAGTACTTAATTGTCAAAATTATAGAAAGTGGAAAAATGTTTGATTAATTTGTTTATATCTATATACTAAAGAAAATAATTAATAGAACACAATTTATACAAAACGATATAATTATTTCATATTCATATATAAAATATTATATTTGTATATAAAGTATTATAATAACTATTAATGTCTTATAATGTCCATATATGTCTTATAAGTCATTTATAAAATAATCTATCATGGCTTATTTTTAAAAATTATTTATAAGAGTTTATCAAACATTTATAAAAAATAGAAATCCTCATATATATCAAACGAGAAGTCACTTAAGTGATTTTTACTTACGTATCGTTCATTTTTTAATTCTTAAAAAATTGTTATAATTTTCTTGGTCAATAATTTTTAATTTTATTTATTTTATTTTAGATTTAAAATAAAAATTAAAGCTGGAACGAATTAATATTACTTGCTAAATAATCTATATTATGATGACAAAAAAAATCTAAATTATATTTCAAATAATATGATTTTCAGATAATAACACAGTATATCTAAGAATTATCTTACTTTTAAAATTATATTTTTGAAAAATTATTATATTGAATTATAATTAATTATTTAATATCTCATATAAATATAATATTAGTAAAATAAAATTCGTTTTAAATTATATATAAAAATTCATTAATGATAATATTGATATTAACCATTTTAACTTTTAATGTGAGAACTCAGTTGCAAAAAAATCACTTCGCAAATAATAGTATAGAAGAGGTACGTTCCGTGTCATCGTAGCACTTAAATTCGTAAGTTTGGTTAGAAAAAATCTAACAAAATAAATAATTTTTTATCAATTAATTAAGTTTGGTAAGTTTAGATAGAGAAGAATCCATCAAAATATATCAATTATGATTTATTTCCTTTTGTAGAAAATTTGTTATTTATTTCTAAAAAATATTTCAGTTTTAATAATATAGATTAAGATACAAGCTACCGTATATATAGGTTATATTAATATTTTCTTCTCCACTTTCTGCACAGATACAATGCTATCAGCTATGACGAAAACTCTACTTGCATTGTTAATCATCTTCTCTCTGTTTCATGTCCCTGCTTTTGCTGTGAAAAAGGTAAGTATCTTCATATGGGGAACACGTTCTTGTTACCTATGTGAGCTTATATATTAACAAGACTGTTGTTTTGATTGACTATAGAAGTCGTACATTGTTTACTTGGGATCTCACTCACATGGCCCTGAAGTCTCCTCCTTAGCCCTTAAACGTGTAGCTGAATCTCATCATGAGTTGCTGGGATCCTTTTTGGGAAGGTAATAATATGACTTCACGTCTGATGCTTATATTCTTAGTGTTTGATCTGGTTCTCATGCTTTTCGATAGTCATGAGAAGGCTAGAAACGCAATCTTCTACTCATACGATAGACATATCAACGGCTTTGCAGCAGTTCTTGAAGAAGAAGAAGCCGAAGCTATTTCAAGTAATTCAAAACTCTCGTTCTCTCTTTTGAGTTTATTTGAGAGTTTAACCTTCAGAGTGTTTGAACGCAGAGCATCCGAATGTGATCAGTGTGTTTCTAGACAAGGGGAAGAAGTTGCATACAACACATTCTTGGGAGTTCATGCAATTGGAGAAGGATGGTGTGATCCCGTCAAGTTCCTTGTGGTCAAAGGCAAGACTTGGTGAAGACACAATCATCGGAAACATTGACACTGGTTTGCAATTTTCACTTCCTCTGCTCCCTCTTCCTTAATTTACTAACTAACAACAACTAAATCCACAACCGGAAGCTTGTGGCCTGGTGGTAAAGGGTTCACGGCTGTGAGTTCCGCCACCTAGTTGTCACGTCGATTAAAATGGGGTGAAAAAGACGGTTCTTCTGGATGCCTTAAGCGGACTCCTCGGCTTAGTTCCAATAGACAGTCATTAGGGGCTAGTCTTGTCTCTGGTCTTTTTTTAGGGCATCCAGATACCAGAGTCATCAAGAAAAAAAAACAACTAAACCCACATCTCTGTTTATCATCAGGTGTCTGGTCTGAATCCCAAAGCTTTAGCCCACATGGTCTTGGACCTGTTCCTTGTCGATGGAAAGGAAGTTGCAACACCGCTGGCAATGTTAGTTGCAACAGGAAGCTTATAGGAACAAGGTACTTCAACAAAGGATACTTAGTTTCCGCGGGTCTCAACAGCAACTCTTCCTTTGAGTCTGCTCGTGACCATGATGGTCACGGCACTCACACGCTCTCAACAGCAGGAGGCCACTTTGTCCGGGGAGCTAGCGTCTTCGGTGTAGGCAACGGAACTGCGAAAGGAGGCTCTCCATTGTCCAGAGTAGCTTCCTACAAGGCCTGCTGGCCTCCTGTTAACGGCTCTGAGTGCTTTGACGCTGATATCTTGGCTGCCTTTGATATGGCCATCCATGATGGTGTTGATGTCCTCTCTGTCTCTCTCGGTGGTGATCCTGCTGATTACTTCGCAGATGGCATTGCCATCGGCTCCTTCCACGCTGTTAAACATGGTATCACTGTGGTCTGTTCCGCTGGAAACTCTGGCCCCGCTCCTGCAACTGTCTCAAACGTGGCCCCTTGGATACTCACCGTAGCAGCCAGCACGCTAGACCGTGAGTTCCAGTCCTTTGTGCAGCTTGCGAGTGGCGAACGGTTCAAGGGAGAAAGCATGTCAAAGGCCTTGCCTGCAGGGAAAATGTTTAGTCTCACAACGGGAGCTCAAGCTAAACTTGCCAATGCATCTGCTATAGATGCGTAAGTCAAAAACAACTTTGAGCTACAATTCTGTCTAGTCTAATTGTAGTACATAACTTGTTGTTGTTGTTGTTAAACCAGGATGCTTTGCAAAGAAGGCACGTTAGATCCGCACAAGGCAAAGGGTAAGATCATGGTGTGTCTGAGAGGAAACTCATCAAGAGTGGAAAAAGGTAGACAAGCAGCTCAAGCTGGTGCTGCTGGTATGATTCTATGCAATGATAAGGCATCAGGGAATGATATCACAGCTGATCCTCATTTTCTTCCTGCTACACATATCAACTTTTTCGATAGTCAAGCCTTGTTCTCTTACGTTAACTCCACTTAGTATGCACTCCCAGTCCCATATACTTGTTTTTTTTTTTGTGTACTGCTTCATCGTTTTGATTATAACGTTGGTTTACAGTTTAGAGCCCATGGGAACTCTTACTGCACCTGCAGCAGCTTTTGGCATCAAACCAGCTCCATATATGGCAAATTTCTCATCTCAAGGACCTAACACTGTTACACCAGGAATCCTTAAGGTCTATTCTATTTCTATCTCCTCATAGATACTCCCTCCGTTGTTCCGTTTAAATAGATTAGATAGATGAAATTTCGTTTCACAAAAATAGATTTTTGTGTTTTCTATAAAAATTTTTTTGTAAATTTCAAGAAAAATAATTGATTTTGTTGAATTAAGACCGGTTAAAAGTTATTGAAAACTGAAAATTAAAGAAAACATTTTTTAATATTAGCGAAAACACCAAAGAAAAATCCATTTTTTTGGAAAGGAGGGGGTATATGTATCCATTCCCCCCGCTTCTTCTTGCTCATTTGATGGTATGGTTTTGATTAGCCTGACGTGACTGCTCCTGGGGTCGACATCATAGCCGCCTACACAAGGGAACAAAGTCTCAGCGGCTTGGAATTTGATCATCGCACGACTGCATTCTATATAGAATCTGGCACTTCCATGTCCTGCCCTCATGTTGCTGGTGTTGCCGGTCTTCTCAGGACAATGCACCCTTCATGGAGTTCAGCTGCCATCAGATCTGCTATCATGACCACCGGTATATGCTTATTTCCACTCTTTTCATTCGAGATACATACACACTCTCATTATTGCGCTTTCACGTGCAGCGAGAACACGAGACAACAGAGTTAGCCCCATGCTCAACGGGTCTTACGTGAAGGCAAACTCATTCAACTACGGTTCAGGACATATCAGGCCAAACCGTGCAGGAGATCCAGGATTGGTCTATGACTTGACAGTGAACGACTACTTGGACTTTCTTTGCGCAGTTGGGTACAACCAAACGATGATTAAGCTTTTCTCAGAGAGTCCTTCCTACAAATGCCCCAAGGAAGCTAGTGTTGTAAACTTGAACTATCCATCCATCACGGTGCCTAACCTCACAGGCTCTTCTGTGACTGTGACCCGGAAACTGAAGAATGTAGGATCCGTGGGCACTTATGCGGCAAATGTCAGGGAGCCACATGGCGTGTCCGTGAATGTTGAGCCGAGTGTGTTGAAGTTTGATAGAGTTGGTCAAGTTAAAAGCTTTAAGATGACACTGAAGCCTAAATGGGTTGCAAAAGACTATGCCTTTGGTGGTCTCACATGGAGTGATGGCAAACACTACGTAAGAAGTCCTATTGTTGTCTCTACCGCCTAGTTGATAGAGAGAGAGAGAGAGAGAGAGAGAGAGATCCATTATGTTGACACAGCTTTTCTTTCTTGGTTTTACTCCTTTTTACCTAATGATCGATGTTGGTGGTTGAAATGATCTAATGCTGTTCACAGCAACATTTTATCTAAGTTTTTTACCGTTTCCTTTCTCAAAACTAGCAAAATATATAATGCCATGGAATATTCTTAAATCATCAACAGGACAGCAACTCACTCATGTCACTTTGATCATGCAACAGAGTTTATTCAACAACGCATAGCAAGTTTGAGACAGTTATAGTCCAAGAAAGTGTATGTGCCAACTAAAACTGTGTCGGTTTGATTGATTAGTGAGCTGTGTTAAGGGGGAAATCTGGACCACATAATACAGAGACAATTAAACATCGAAATCATTAGAAATAATTAAATATATTTTATATAGTTAATGGCTGAATAATTTGAGAAAAGCGAAAAAGGGTAAAAGCGTCTTTCTCCGAACAGCTGCTAATTTTCACTTGGGGGGTTATCTTGTCTCTCTCACTAAAAACAGAATAATTCAGAGTCCGCAACACACGAGCATGTTGTTGTTCTATCTCTCTTGATCTTGATGCGACGAAGACGACGATGTTGAAGTTTCAAAATGTTGTTCTTTTCTTCTTGCTCCTCACGGTAGCAGCTCCAATCCTTCTCTACACAGATTCCTACACCTCCGTCAAGACCCCATTTTGTCAGTTTCCTCTCTCCCTCTATCTCTCATCTCCGATTTGGTTGGTTTCTTATCCTCTGTGTTTGATTCTGCAGCTAAACGCGAGTTCCTCGAGGACGTAACCGCCCTGGTCAGTGTCATTCTCTCATTTTCTCCTTCTTCTTCTTCCTCCTCGATATCTGAGTTCTTGTGATTTCATTCTTACGCTTTATTGTTTATTGTTCAGACTTTCAATTCCAACGAGAATCGTTTGAATCTGCTTCATCGGGTACTTTTCTCTCTTTGCAAGTTACTTGATTCCCTTCAGATCTTTGCCAGTCTCTTAAAATTTGCAATCTTGTTGTTCCAATTGGATATAGGAGGAATCTCCTGTAGATGTTAGAAGAGGAGTCGTGGGTGTGGTCTATTCCAAACAAGACTCTGATTCGTCTATAAGTACTGCGAAGCTCCTTCTATCTTGTTTCATTCCCTTTGTAACTCTTATTCTTTACGTGTTGGTTCACAAAAGTTTCCCTTTTTCAGAAGCTAGAGACCACCAAGTCTCTGCTCGAGTTCTTTATGAAGCTCAGTCTCAAACTGACAATACCATCAAACAAGTCACTGATGCTGCCTCAGAGATGGATAAGCCAAAGGTTATGCACGCTTCTGATGGCAACGCCCACAATAGGGTAAGTTTTCTATATGAATTGTATGGTCCCCCAATAGAATCAGATTGGTTTTCATTCGCTTCTCCTCATTGATAGGCTCTAGATTTGCCTTTATGCGTAGTAGTAGTAGCCATTGTAGCTTAGGATAAACTGATCTTGTCCCTTGTAGTATAGCAAAATCGCCAAGTTAAAGTGGAGTGGATGCTAATGCTAATGTAGTTGTCCTCGGTGTTGTTGTGCTGAAAGTATCTCTTTACTCTCATTATCTTGTAGGAAAGAATGCATGTTCAGTTGACCCAGAAAACTTCTGGAAAGGTTGATGAGCAAGAGACTAAAGGTTCTGGAGCTGAGAAAGAGAGCGGAAACGTGAGGATGCCTGATGCTCAGGTGAGGCATCTTAAAGATCAGCTGATCAGGGCAAAGGTTTATCTTTCACTTCCAGCTGCAAAGGCTAATGCACATTTTGTGAGAGAGCTTCGTCTCCGTATTAAAGAAGTTCAACGGCTGGTTGTAGATGTCGCCAAGGATTCGGATCTGCCAAAGAAGTAAGTGTCCTTGGAAATGCAGTTAGAATAAAAACTTCGTCCTGTGATTAATTTCTCTGGCCTTTTTTTAAAAACTCAGCGCTATTGAAAAACTGAAAGCGATGGAACAAACATTGGCCAAAGGCAAGGAGATCCAAGATGACTGTTCCACAGTGGTCAAGAAGCTACGTGCAATGCTCCACTCGGCAGAGGAGCAGCTACGTGTCCATAAGAAGCAAGCCATGTTCTTGACACAGTTGACTGCTAAGACGATTCCAAAGGGCCTTCACTGCCTCCCTCTACGCCTCACTACCGATTATTACGCTTTAAATTCGTCTGAACAACAGTTTCCCAATCAGGAGAAACTAGAAGATAATCAGCTGTATCACTATGCCCTCTTCTCTGACAATGTTTTGGCTACATCAGTTGTTGTTAACTCTACCATAGCCAATGCCAAGGTAAGAGTTGACTCTGTACATCTGATTAAACAGTTAAATGAGTTTATTTCTGTAAAACTTATTGTCTTAATGGCTTATTGGCAGCATCCCTCAAAGCATGTCTTCCACATCGTCACGGACAGACTCAACTATGCGGCAATGAGGATGTGGTTCCTAGACAACCCACCAGGCAAAGCCACCATCCAGGTTCAGAACGTTGAAGAATTTACATGGCTGAATTCAAGCTACAGTCCTGTTCTCAAACAGCTCAGTTCTCGGTCGATGATAGACTACTACTTCAGGGCACACCATGCAAATTCAGATACCAACTTGAAGTTCCGGAATCCAAAATACTTGTCCATCCTTAACCATCTTCGTTTTTACTTGCCTGAGATCTTCCCCAAGCTCAGCAAGGTGCTCTTCTTGGATGATGATATAGTTGTGCAGAAGGACCTTTCTGGTCTTTGGTCAGTTGATCTCAAGGGTAATGTCAACGGTGCTGTCGAGACTTGTGGGGAGAGCTTTCATCGCTTTGACCGTTATCTGAACTTCTCGAATCCACTCATCTCCAAGAATTTTGACCCTCGAGCTTGTGGATGGGCGTATGGTATGAATGTTTTTGATCTCCACGAGTGGAAGAGGCAAAACATCACAGAGGTTTACCATAGATGGCAGAATCTGGTATGCAGGAAATATACTCACTTATGTTTTCAATTATTGCTTTCAACAATGGTTTGCTGATCTTATACACGAATCTGTTTTTTTGAACTTGCAGAATCAAGACCGAGATTTGTGGAAGCTAGGGACACTGCCGCCTGGTCTCATCACATTTTGGAAACGAACATACCCATTAGACCGGAAATGGCACGTACTGGGTCTTGGATACAACCCGAGTGTGAACCAGAGGGATATTGAAAGGGCAGCCGTCGTGCACTATAATGGCAACCTCAAACCATGGCTAGAGATTGGGATTCCAAAATATCGAGGCCTCTGGTCAAAGCACGTCGACTACCAGCACGTTTACCTCAGAGAATGCAACATCAATCCTTAGAATTAGAGTCTCTATTGAAGAGCACTGTAATATGTTTAAAAACTTTATTTCTTTTATTTTTTGATATTCATTACAAGAAAACAAAATTGTAGATGATACGTTAAACTCATTACTACTGTTACTATTTGTGATGAATTAGTTTCACAAGAATCTTCACTATGTTGGGAATAAGAAAGTACATTTGTTTTGTATTTTTATCAAATTACAGCACAACACGACATATATTCATTGTTCATGCTATAGTGGCAGTGTCTATGATTAGAGAGTTGTGATCACCTCACTAAAGAGGAAACTCCTAACTAATAGGAATAAGGATAGACAAACAAAACTACATGCGACAGATACACTCAGCTACAGATGCCACCTGATACACAACTCATAGATCGTCTCCTGAAACCTTGTCTTGAGTCCCGAGCAGTGATGTAGATGGATGGTCAAAGGCAAGAGCATGGTCTGGCTGATGGTAAGAAGCGTTCAAGCCTGATTCTAGTATTGGGTGAGCTACTACCATCTCAGGTGTATAACCAGCTGCACCTCCTCTCACCAATCTAGGCTTCTTTGATGATCTCTCTTCACCTGCGCTCTCGTCTTGAGAACCAGCGTTACACCCTGACTCTGGTGTCAATGGCTCCCGGTAAGATGAAAGAGACTCGTCAACTGAAAGGCTTTTGTCAGGTCCACAATCCTTGCCAGATTTATCTTGTAGAGGAGACTCGGATGTTGGAGCAGGTGTTGCAGGATCTGATTCGCCAGTAACTGGGCCAGAGGGCTCGCCGAGAGCTCCACTGAGTCGCTGTTGCTCTTCAATTATCTTCTTCAAGTACTTCCCTTGGGCTTCTATCCGTAGTTGCAGCTGCCTTTGCACCTACAAAAGCATCAAAGAATGTCATATTTGACGCAAACTAACTGCTTAACTATTTATTTAAGTGGCGTGGTGAAGGGCATACTTCTAGTTGCTCGTGCAATCGTTTCTGAACCTCCATCTGCAACTTGAGGGCTTCAGTTATCTGCATTCCCCTGTAACCGAAAAGTTAGCCTCTTTATGATCATTTAATCTTAAGCACCAGGCGGTAGCATCAACAATCAACTGAAACAATGGAAGTTCACGTACGACGAACCGTCCAACCCAGAGAGCACATCTCCAGATTCTTTCTTATCAGTTTTCTTCCCTGAAAGATAAATAAAATACCAGTTTCAGGCCAATAGGCAAGTGGGAGGATTGTAGAGATTAAAGGAAATTAATGTCCAACTACCTTCTAAAGACGAATCTGGCAGATACTTTGCAAGTCGATATTTCTGAGTTCAAAACACATTTGTAAAAATCAGTAAAAGAA
>NC_027749.1:41629484-41642745 GCF_000695525.1 Brassica oleracea var. oleracea
GGTTGCATACACAGTGTTATCATTTTCAGAATACCTGTAAGTGACTCTTGACATGATATATAGTTAACCCTTGAACACCCATCACTCTAAGAACGCCTTTAGGTGTAGCTCCTTTTGAAAATCAAAGAGAAAAGAGATATTCAGTAACCCTAACCAAACAAACAAGCTTTGCCTCTCATGGCTAAGAGTTACTAAATATACCATTAGAAGGGTTACTAGAGAAAAAAAAAAGAAAAGGGAAACTCACGATCAGGGCCACCAAGTTGAGCAACGGAATCAACGAAGCGTTCATGTAGCTCATGGGTCCAACGCAAACGTTGTTTTGAAGCATGACTAGAATTGTTCCCTCCGTTGTCTGCTTCCATCAGGGCTGTTATATGAAGCGAAACTATGAACAACACAAAGAAAAAGACATTGCTTTGTGCATTCAATTTAAAGATTTGAGGACATCAAACCTTGTTGTAACTTTGGAACTAATACGAAGTTCCAATTAATCTACAACTTTTCTCGACTTTCCCAGATCATATTTGCCCCTACTAAAAATAGAAGGGGGTTTGTTGCTAGAAAGAGAAAAGAACAGATGAAGTAGAAAGAGAAATCCAAGGTTGCAGAATCTACGAACCTGTGGGTGGATCTGATCTACACAAGAATCAGACGGCGTCCCTCAATGTTCGGAACTTTGCTCAAGTCTCCGTCTCTCCGACACTCCAATCTAATCCGATGTGGTTTTTATCAATACGCGGTGATTCCGTAGATTTCACTCAGTCGTGGAATTCCAACTGTTCCTGAGGAGCGGCGATGCAGACCGGGGTTCTTCTAGTAGTCCCTCTCAGCCTCTCTCTCTCTCTCTCTCTCTCGCTAGATCGAATTCGAGACACTAGCATTGACTATTGTATTTGTATTAAATGGGCCGAATATCTCGTTTAGGCCCATTACGGCCCAAACTTATATCAGTGGTGAGTCCAACTCCTCCTTCCCGATAATGGGATTCGAGAAAATTAATCCACCTCTCTCTGTTCTTCCCGCTTCTTCTCTCTTTCCACTTCAAAACCTCAGAATCCTCCGCTCACATATACCCATCACAGCCCCTTCCACGGTGTCGGTAACTCTCTCCTCCTCTACGGCGGCAGCGAAGGAATCTTCGCCTCTTCCCAATCTTTCATCAGGCTTAACCATTTTCCTCTTCTACATTCTCAACTTTTCATGTGCTGTATGTATCCTCACTAGGTCTCTTACAGGTAACGGATTATTCCAAGCTGTGATCTTCGAGGCCTCGGATCGTAACAACATCGGTGGTTCAGCTTACGGTGGCCAAAGATCTATCTTCCAGGTAGGCTCCGTTGATGAAGTTTTATTATGTGGTGCAGCTTGGGTATGGCTTCTGCTCCTGGATCACTTGAAGGGGAACGAAATAGGGATGTCTTTGGAGGCTACTAGCACTCTGCTGGACTATGGACGTCTCTCTGAAGCTATGGAATGGCAACAGAGATGGTTTGCTACTCAAAGACACAAGATCACCTTGTATTGTCTAAGATGGGATTCACAGGAATTCCTTCCTTTAAGTGAGATCAATGTTCTTGAGCTGAACAGAGAAAGCTAGAGACAAGACATCAAAGTTGACTGAATAATTCTTAGATTGAAAGTTCAGAAAACAAAGCTGCCTCCCCCCATGTTCTTAAAGAAATCGACAAACAGAAACCCTAGAAGTAAACCAGGATGGTTTAATTCTAATTCTAATCCTAATCCAATTGAAATTGGTTTATTTTAAAATCCTAATTGTCTTTGGTTTAAATTAAATGAAAGCCCAATAACCAAAGCCCTTACAAAGTAATTAAATTAAACCAACAGGCTGGTTTATCTTGATCTCCTTGTCTTGATCCAAGACCCACGATTTTGGCTATCTCCTGGAGCCTCTCCTCTTGTGCTCTCAGCCTTGATCTGGTTACTGGTCCACTCCACAAGCTGGCTAGCTCATTTAGTTTTTCTCTGCTCAAGTCTGGTTCTTCTCTTCTCAAGTCTGGCTCTTCCTCGTCAGACTCACTCAGCTCCCCAATGTCTCTACTCATGGCTACACCATTATGTGTACATGTCGTTTGCTCAGTGGTGTCTGGTTCTTCCAGTATATGAGATTTAGTGAGGATATATTGCCGCTTCAGCGGCATTGCATAACAGTGCTTATTGCTCTTGGATTGCTTGAGATGGTCTTTTGGTACTTGGATTATGCTAATTTCAACAGCACTGGGATGAGGCTTGGTGACATGTAAGCTCAGTCATCAGAGTTGAGTAAACATTTCAGTTGAAGCAGAGGGTTTTCTGTTATCCCTGAAAAGAGAGAGTCGTCTTCTACAATCGGGTTAGCTTTGGATTTGGATTTGGATTGAGACTCAGGTCTTGAGGAGTGTATCGTCTGGGTTAGGCCAGCGGTTACTCAAATTGAGATTCAAGAGTGTAATCGATATCATCTTGTTATCATATTCATATATACAAAAGCTTGGATTGAGTTTAGATTGTGATTCTATTGAATTTTCTATAGCTAGAGGCCTTTGGCACTTACTACATGGGTTGTTACAGTTGGTGCTTTCAGAAAGACCGTGTGACGGATTCTCGTACTCTGTGTTTCGATGGGATTCATTTGGGGTTGTTAAGTCCACTCTTGGTGGGCTTACTTCCAAAGTCCTCCTTGATGGAGTTACTTACTTTCGTAGTTTCTGCGAGCAAGTACTTACTGAAATTAAAAAAAAACTGTTCCAGCTGAGCATGTTGTGCTAGCCTTGTGTAAGTCTTTGCTAGATGCTAGTGGCTCAATGTATTGTGCCTGTATGTGAAATGGTTGCTAACGTGAAACTAATGATTTGTCAGATCGGGAGAAGTGGATGAAGAAAACGAGGTAAGTTCAATGTCTGACAGGGGGGAAGCATCTTATGGTGATATTAGCTTAGAGAAGAATACGGGCTCGGACACGGAAGAAGAGGATAAAGAGGGAATGAGGGAGAGAGTCAGCAAAAGAAAAGGGTGACATCTGTGCTTGATCACAAGTCCAGAGAAGTAAATATAGTGTCTTTTAGCTTCAGGGTCAACTTTAGCACAAAGCAGCCAAATTGATTTTACACAATTATCTGTAACAAAAGAAGAGTGATTAGCGTGTTTGTATTTGAGGTCTCTATCCTCATTTGTTTTTCTAGTACATAAAAGCCTCTGTTTCTCGGGAATCAGTTTCTCAATTTGAGTGTTGCATATACAATTAACTATCATTTTTGACGAACCATTCTCGGCTCCAACATCTGAATCATGCAAACCTTCTTTGTGCAACTTAAACTCATTCCGCATCCCATTTTAATATACTTGTAACTGAGGTATGTTGGTGATAGTGGAAGAGAAACTGAGATTTGCCTTTGTTTATTTATTTTATTGTGGTTAATAATCGTATATTTAAGTCGTGTCAACACTGTCCTGACGCGGAAGTCTCTCTCTCTCTCTCTTTTGCTCTGTCTTTTTTTTCTCTCAACACCTCTATTGCAGTGAGACAGGGAAGGGAGAGAGAGCTTCTTGCTTTCACCTACTATGCCTCCACCTCCTCCTTCTAGACCCAGTCTCAACGGCAACACCGGTCATCATCACCAACCTCCTCTTCCTCCTCCTCCTTCTAGACCCAGTCTCAACGGCCACACCGGTCATCACGTCCCTCCTCCTCCTTCTCACACGGCGAGGCATCAGCAACCGTATTACCGTAGCTACTCCTCCTCCTCGTCATCAGCCTCACTCAAGGGATGCTGCTGCTGCCTCTTCCTCCTCTTCGCTTTCCTAGCACTCCTAGTGCTCGCAATAGTACTGATCGTGATACTAGCGGTGAAGCCGAAGAAACCACAGTTCGATCTGCAACAAGTGGCGGTGATGAACATGGGAATCACCTCCTTAGATAACCCCAACCCTAGCGTCTTGGATCCGACCACCGCCTCCCTCTCCTTCACAATCCGGATGCTATTCACCGCCGGTAACCCGAACAAAGTCGGGATCAGGTACGGTGAGTCCAGCTTCACGGTGCTGTACAAAGGCTTACCTCTAGGGAGAGCGACGGTGGCCGGGTTCTACCAGGACGCGCACAGTACGAGGAACGTGGAGGCGACGATTGCTGTTGATAGAGTTAATCTTATGCAAGGTAACGCCGCTGATCTAGTCAGAGACGCTTCCTTGAATGATCGAGTTGAGCTTACGGTTCGTGGAGACGTTAGCGCTAAGATCCGAGTGATGAACTTCGATTCCCCAGGCGTTCAGGTTCTTCATCTTTTCTCCTTTCTGTTCAGTTCTTGTCTCCATTGTCGGATCTGTGTTCTTAGTGTGAACACAGAGAAAATAAATTTTTGCCGGATCAGTAAAAAATAAACTGCGGGTAGAAAAAAAAGAGGAGAGAGGAAGGATTTGTTGTTAAGTAATAGATTCCTTTACACCGACCACCACCACTAGTCCTACTCTGCTTTCACTTTTGGCCTTTGCTTCTTCTTCACTTTTGATTTTTTCTAGGATCCACGTCTGCACTTTGCATTTTTTCCTTAATCCTCCAGCTAAAAAGATTCTCTTTTAGACTTTTAAGTCTTTAAACTTCCGTTTATTATTTCATCTAATGTTAAAAGAGTTATGTGTTTTTTTGCAGGTTTCTGTGAATTGTGGGATAGGCATTAGTCCAAGGAAACAAGCTTTGATTTACAAGCAATGTGGTTTCGATGGCCTTAGCGTCTAATTTCGAACTGTAACATATAAATTCTACTGACCACTCCCAAACTGTGTGGAGGAGTTGCAAAAGAAAAAGTTAGAAGTTCCAAAGCCAAAAGTGGTAAAAAAAACGGAACAGAGGATCCATCTTGGAAGTTTTGTGTGTGTTTTTGTTTCCTTTGTACAAGCAAATATTTGGAAAAGCAACAATGTTGTTTACTGAAGTCACTAATCACTTGAGTAATTAGCATTTGTTTCTGTCAAATATAGATGCTACATATCAAAATGTTCCTGTGATTTACTGAAAAGAAACAAATTTTGGTAGTTTTCAGCAACCTTGATTTTGTATAACCGACGGTAATATTATTATCAGAAATATGTACTTTTTATTTAAAATTCAATCCAACACAAACAACTATTCACACCAGTAAACATGCATTTCCTATGAAATTTACAAAATCCAAAAAAAGAAGCGTCTTTGCATTTTAATCTTTCGAGTTGGCACAAGAAAATGAATGGTCCAGTAAGATAAGACCACGTGTCCATCAGAATCCGGTAGTCCAAGAATCCCCATCACCAACGATCAGATCTTCTTCCAACGGCGGTTGTGAAACTGGAACCTCCCCAATCCGCGGCGGCTCTGCTGGTGTACGGCCAAAAAACTCGATGTAATCTTCTGGCGACGGTGAAATCCACCACGTGCTCCTTGGCGATGGCGAGTATGATGGCGAATATGACGGTGAAAATGACGGCGAATCAACCATAGGTGGCAAAGCAAAGGCGCCGTTCTCGAGTTCCGCCCAATGCGATCTGCAGAGCTGGAGAATATTGGCGAGACCATGGACGGCGATATGCTGGTCATAGAAAAGACCAGGTAGGTAAACTTCGACGCCGTCGAGATAAACGGAATCGGAGGAAGAAGGCTTAGTGAGAAGAAGTGAGTGTGAGGGGAGGAAGGTCGGGACGGAGGAGGCGTTAGAGAGTGATCGGAGCTCGAAAATCGTGAGGCGGAGAGGTAAGGCGTGGAGACGGAGGGTGGAGATGTACATGGGGAGAGAGTACCTCATGTCGAGGTCAAAAAGCATGGCGTCGGTGGGGACTAGGAGGGTGAGAGACTCGGCGGAGAGGAGATCGAAGAGGATATCGGAGGTGGTGATGGCGTTTGCGAATAGAGCGCGGCCTCTGACACGGAGGACTGAGATGGCTATTTCCAGCTCTCCCGATGGGACTGCGACGGAAGGTAGAGGGAGACAGAGCATGAGTGCGAAGAGAACGAAGGAGGTGAGACTAACGATCGCCATTGTTGTGAAATTGAGCTGACAGAAAAATCTCAAGAAGTTCACAAGTGAAAGAAGCAAGAAAGATGAAGCAACGGTTACGATTTAGTTACGTAAACCTTATGGGCTTAATGGGCCTAATATAAGCTGATCTGTTGAAGGCCCATATGCTTTAGAAATGAGCCCACGAACTGTAACCGAAGCGGCGACTATACAGCGTGGAAGCGATGAGATTGGGGGAAATCGAATTACAACATTTTGGGTTCATCGTTTGGCGATCAATCAGGTAATGTCATTGAATTCTCGTTTCGTGTATCATATAAAAGCATATGCCTTTAACGATCTAATCCTACGTTGCTCTTCTCTGATGGGAATAATTATCATGCTTCTTCTCTCGGCGAAGGTTGCGATCCTTTCTTTCTAATTTCACCATGTAAGTTCCTTCTTCTGCAAGGAATCATCTGGGTTATAATCATACTATCAATTTACATATTACATATTGATCTCAGAAATGCCCATTGTTGACATTTGTGTGTTTTTTATTTCTCCATTGACTGCATCTCTTGCTCTCTTATATGTTAGAATTGAGTAATCTCCTTTTATTATCCCTTAAGATTGTAGCTCATATTGATGGGTCCAGATCGTAATCTGCAATTGGAAGTTATACATGTCTCTGTAACACATTCTCTATTAAATTCTGTGTATGTGTATGAGAGTTGCTTAGTAAAAATGGGGGAACTTTAGCTTCATCCTTTAACACCTCTACTCAAGGACGCTCTGTTATAGTTTCGAACGTATTATATAGCTAGTTGGTCTAGTTTGCTTATCTAATATTTGATGTTCCATCCTACTATATGGTGTGATTCTGATGACTACAGGGCGGATGTAGAAGTTGTTGATCCTAAAAAGTGTCTCGAGGAATCTTGTAAACCAAAATGTGTGAAGCCACTACTTGAATATCAGGTGAATATACGTATACAACTTAGCTGTCATTTGTCATAACCTTGTTTTGCCAGACACTAGTGTGTAATACTTCGACATAAAAGTTGTGGGTTGACGACACCTTGTGTTTCGGTTGTGGGTTCAGGCGTGTGTTAAGAGGGTCCAAGGTGATGAGTCTGGACACAAACATTGCACTGGGCAGTATTTTGACTACTGGCAATGTGTTGACAAATGTGTAAGTGTTCTGAATGGAGTGATTATCTTTACACCTAAAGTTTCATTCTAAAAATATCATCTTGTTGACATGCAGGTCGGACCTAAGCTGTTTGCGGAACTAAAATGATGAAGAGAAGTTGGAGTATTGAGTCTGTGTTTTGTATTTTTTTTTTCTTTCTCAAGGGTTTATATAAAATGCACTGGATACTGAACATTACTGCAAACCAGATTGCAACTGGTTCCTTCTTGGTTTTGTTTCTATATCAGAGCTGCAAGTCCTTTGTTGTTGTCTGGTGGGAGGAAACCTTTATTGAGTTTGGGACACTTGATTAACGCCTAATAAATGAAAAGAAGAATGCGATTATATATTTCTGTACGGTTTTGTTTGTCTTCAACAGTTGTTGGAATGAAAGTTTGAACAGGATCAATAGTTAAATAAAGATCGAATGCTATCGGGGGTGATTGGTTGGGCTGTAACTGTACAAATTTTATTTTTGAATTTAGTCTGTATGATTTTTTGATTTAGCTCTAAGAAATGTAACTTTAAAATTTTCTTTAACCAAAAAGATTTAGAAAATAAGACTTTTACAGCTTTTTTTTTTTTGTTTTTTTGGCTGTATTTTTAATTTTTTGATTGTAGCTTTAAAAACTAATATAAATTATGATTGGTGGTTTTTAAGACTGTAGATAAAATTTAAAGCTAAAGTCATTTGCTACAGTCTAACCAATCACCTCCATTGTACCATCTATATTATTAAAAGAGAAGTACCCATATAAATTACTCCTCAATTTTTCAATTTATTTACAATCATATGCCACTGAAATAATAAATTTACTTGCATTTTAAAATTCTTGTCTTTTAAAGTTTAATTAATGCATATCATAAATCTAACTTTAATTTAAAAACGAGTATAAATGCATATTTATAGGAATTTCTATTTTGAATCATGTAAATGCAAGTGTAAATGCATATTTATAGGGATTTTCTATTTAGAGTTATTCTTTCAACCAGCTTTGGTAACAAAACAATCAGTTTACAAATCTAATAATAATCAATTCAAAACAATTAATTATATAATTAGCATGTGTAAATATATGTTTGTAGAGACTTTTCATCTCAAATTATTTTTTTACTGTTAACTTTCTCATAGAATAATTAAATAACTAGATTTTGATCCGCGCGCCCGCGCGAGGGTATTTTTAAGAAAATATGATACTATTTGGTTTTTATGTCACTATTTAGGGTTAGGCAAAAAAACTCGAATTCGAATAACCGAACCGATCTCAATCCGAACCCAATCCAAATAAGTAGTACCAAATCCGAACAGAAATTGATTAAATATCCAAATTATTCAAAATTTTGGTATTTTAAGAACTGAAACCTAATCAATCCGAACCGAAGTATTTTGGATATCCAAAATAGATTTAGATACTTATATATATATTAATTATTTTTAGATTTAATATATATATAAAAACATCCAGAATATATATGATACTTTTAAGTTCGTTTAAATACTTGAAAATATATACAAATAATCAAACGTAAATATCTAAAATAGTTAAAATATACTCAAAACTCCAAAAATACTTAAATAATTATTAATTTTGTATCCAAATATTTAAACCAAACCAATTTATATGTTAAGTTAGTTACTCTTACATATGTTAATTTATATGTAATATATTCTATTGTTATAGATTTTTTAAAAAATTAAAGCATATAATAAATTTTAAATTTTTTAAAATAATTTAAATTGGTTATCTAAATCCGAACAGAATCATCAAAGATCTGAACCGAATACGAAATCCCAAACAGACCCGAAAACGAACCCGAACGCTCATCCCTAATCACTATTATATATCATATATGTGTCATCATAGGTTACAAAAATATGTGTTATCATACAATTAATCATATTTTATACGTACCATTAAATAAGTTTTCTTATAATTAATAATATTTTATACGTACAATCTTATAAATAATCACATATATTATATTTTGAAATTTTAATGTAAAATATAAAAACCATAATTTATAAAGAATTATTTTGTAGATGTTTTACTGTAGTACTCACCGGAGCCCATCGGAAGTGAGCAGAGATTTTTATTTATAAACGACACGATGTGTTTCGGAATTATACACAAACGGCACGTAACACAACTCGGGTATATATATATATATATACGGAACAGGGGATAATAAATTCCAGACAAAACCTGTCGAAGAACATTCCCGAAAAAGAGTAAAGAGAGAGACGAAGCCCTAGCGTGTTTGCCTTCTCCTCTCTGTTCCTTTCCTTTACGGTTAGATCTCTCAGATTTCAGATCTCTTAGTTTAAATCACGTTCACAGTTCACCGATCTTATAGATTTGTGCTTCAATTTCGCCCTAATACCTTTTTTGTTTTGAGTTGTCATGGATTCTCCGATCCACTCGACTTTGTTGTTTATTCATCTCTTCCATAGGTCGCCTCTTGTTCCGGTAGATTTTGTATATGTTTAGTATCTTTGATTCTTGGGATGATTTAGTAGTAAATATGACGTCACCCCTCTTTTGCAGATCCGCTATCGAGTGTGTCGGTCTTCGCCCTCGCAGCTTTGCTCTCCTCTTAGGCCAATCTAATAATACCTCTTACTCGCATCAGGTAAGAAGTTTGGTTCATATTTAGTCAACGCACTAGTTTCAAAGCTTTTTAGATCTTTGCATAAGATTAAATTGAAATTCTACTGTTTGATATTTCTGTATGAGTTATTTTTATCAACATCATCCTGGTCAATCTCTGTTCTTTGGCTTGATTGTTATTTGTACGTCAGGTTGCCCGATTGTTTTTGTTTAGCGTGATTGACACTGTTGATGGAAGAGCTAACATTGTTTTTTCCTTTTCCTTCTCTTTTGTGAGATGCACCTTTGGTTCTATTCATACCAAAATGCAGATTTTCAGCTGTTTTTTCGTTCCAAATGGACTGCAAGAAGTTCATGCAGATGGTGGAGGAGAAGAAAAGGCAAATTCTCGAGAAGAAGGAAGCTCCTTTGAAATGGGAGCAGAAGCTTGAGGCGGCTGCCAAGGCTGCTGAAACCAAAGACAAGAGGTCAAAAAAGCGAAGAAGACAAAGGGCTGCATCTGAATCTAGCTCTGAAAGTGATACTAGCTCTGATGTGAGCAGAAAGTCGAGGAGAACTCACAGTAAGCACCGAAGGCATGCACACTCTGATTCAGATGACAGTGATAGAAGGAAAGATAAGAGATCCAGAAGGCATAAGAGAAGGTCCTCAAGTTCAAGCGATGATAGCAGTGATGACTATGAGAGCGGGTTAGAGGACGAGCAGAGGATGAAGATAAGGCACCACCGGAGGTACAAGTCGCATAGCTCAAGACAGACTTCTGATGATGGCAATGCCGAAGATGCCAGAGGAAGGCACGCTGGGCATCACAGGCACGTCGAGGTGGTTACTTCAAGTGATAGCGAGGAAGAGAGGGGGGGAAGAAGAAAACATAGGCACAACAGAGGTTCAGCTGCCTCCAGCGACTCAGACTCAGAGGTTAGACGGAAGAATAGAAAGAGAAGGGAGCATAAAAGGTATCGTTGGGCAGAGTCTTCAAGTGAGGATGATGATGGAGCTATGCGAAGGAGAAGGCATCATAAACATGACTGAATGTTGTGCAACCATTAGCACAAAGACTCTTAAACTTTGTGTTGAATTACTCGTGTGGCATTTCTCTTCATTGATTATTTGCATTTTAAAAACTCAAAACTAAAAGCCATGATCCCGGAGAGCAACCCAAATTGTTCGAGATTAATGGTCTTAACCTATGTGGTATATTCCTTTTATTTAAATCAGTGCAGTGCTTATATCTTATCTTTTCAAACAAAATCAATTTTAACATATAAATGTTTTGGTTGTGAGATCCGTGTGATATGATTCTCTTCTTTTACTTGAACCGTTCTTTAGAAAAATTATTAATAATATTAATTTTATCAGATGTGTTTTGGTTTTTGTGATATCCCTATAATCTTTTCTCACCCAAAACGTAGTCCAAAAAACAAAGACATTCAAAAATGATTCTTTTTTCTTTCTTTTTTCTAGGTTTCAGTTGAGAATTAAGTATTTTGTTAAATTAATAATCATGAAGAATTGGGGATAGACATTTTCGCGTGAATTGAATTATGTGGTGATTCTAGTTCGACAATATCCGACTTGGTACACGCCAAACTCCGAGGAGCTATTGTTGGAGGTAGGTTTATCCCATTCCATATTCAGTCCAAGAATTCGATTAACGTTCAAAAGAAGATAATAGGCCCCTAGAGGTTTAATGTAGATCCCAAACTCGAGACGGCACATGCAGAGCAGACATATTCATACCGCAATGTAACGGAGATCAAAGCATTAAAGACACTCATGAAAACATATAATATTCAGTGGAAATTATATGGTCGCTACGATCTACCTGAGGCACACTTATAAAAGAAATACCAAAGACAAGAAGTAATAGACCCAAATTCATTCTTCAAAATGCAAACATAAACTCTCAATACAATCATACTCTCTTGTTCTTAGATATCCTCTGTATTCATAGTTGTATTCTACTCGTATCATCAATTTATATACTTTTCTTAGATTTCTTCTGAAGTATGTTATCAAAATCCTAACCCATTATTTGGCGCTAGAAGGAGAGGCGATTCAACATAAGAACCTTTGAATAATCCGACGTAAAACACATACCACAATGACTAACCTACATAGCACACCATTCAGACGGAAATCTGGTCGTCGAACAGTCTGGAACGCAGCAGCTCAACCAAGACAAACTTTGGCATCTGATCACATAAACTAAAACTATCACTACGTCCACCATTGGCACATATACAACAAAATAATTCAAATATAATCCTAAGTACTAAAATTAATACCAATAAAATGGTTTGAGGTTTTATAAATAACCATTGATGAATGTCAAAATCCAATTGGAAATTAGGGTTAGTGTTTTGATAACGTGTATATATATATAAATTTATTTGATTTTGTTGACATAAATTATTTGTCAAATTAAATTCATATGTTTACAAGTTACAAAAAAGTAGGGAAATATTATATATTTTGATATAATTAAATAGAAAAGATATGTATATAAAATAAAACTATACAGTATAGCAATATGCAATAATCAAATAAAGTTACAGTCTTTTTATTTTTTATTTTTTTAAATCAAATATTTATTTATTTAATAGTTCAGTATATGAATTTTAAAGTAAGGAAAATATATATGAACAAAATCATATTAAGACTGAATTTCAATAAAAATTACAATTTGATTAGAGGTTCTCAAACATATTTACATATATTTTGAGATACATGTAAAATCTCCAATTCACACTTGCATTATTAATTGGTTTTATTATTTGAAAACATATTTACATAATTATAATAATATTTGTTTTCTTTTAGAAACTGAAAGAGTTTCCGTGCAATAATATTAGGGTTTTCCTTTCCCAGCACAAAATTCTTCACATTCCTTTTCGTTCTTAAGGCACGAATTATATGTCTAAGTCCAAATTCTTTGCATCACCAACCACCAAATGGTGTTGGCGTGCATCGTGATTCTGCTAAAAGATTTCTTGAGGTTAAACCTATATAAAAGAAAATAAAGAAAAACAAATTAAAAACATTACGAAGGATATGATTATGTTTATAATGATAAACTAGATTTTGATCCGCGCGGGTTCTTCTTTGGATTATAAACAAAATTTGTGAATTAGTATTTTAGAATTGGCGTACATTATTCTCTTACAAAGTCATTATATCGAAGAAGGGCACTTGTTTAAAATTATATAATTTGTGAATTTGTTTATATAATATTTTGTATGTACACTATTATATAACTCTTTTTAGTCTTAGATGTTTCACCGGATCCGAAAAACCATACCAAAATCAACCAAAAAATATAGTTGGGTTTGGATCTAGGGCAAAGTACATATTTGATTTTTTCTCCGACTTGCGGTCTTTGTTCGATTCCTAGTCCTATCTGAGATCCATTTGGGTATTCAAAATATATTAGTTTATATAATATTTGTATGTACACTATTATATAATTCTTTTTAGTCTTAGATATTTCA
>NC_027749.1:41643435-41652395 GCF_000695525.1 Brassica oleracea var. oleracea
AAAAAAATAATTTAACGTAAAATATATAGTTTTATTTTTTTATATATGGTTTGTTAAAGTGTTTGTATTAAATTTGATTTTGTAAATTTTTGGAACTATATAGATGTTTAGAAAAGAGTGTAATAAAGTATATAAACTATATTGTATGTTTAGAAAAGAGTATAATAAAGTATAAAAACTATATTGTGTATATCATTGTCGTGTGATATGGTCTAATAAATAAAATTTTATTTGTTGTATAACTTTGTCATGTTCAAAACGATGTGGTGTAATAAATTATTGTTAGAGAAATTTTATGTTAGATATTGTTAGTCAAATATTATGGTAAGACCAAATATATTGCTAGTAAATGAAATGGTCTAACAACCTTTCGTAAGTAGATTTTTTCAGAATGATTCTCTTTTAATAGAATAGATGATTGAACAAGACCTAAACTTAAATAATATACCTTTATGAAGACTAACAAAAGAAACAGGAACAACACAAAATATAGCAAATTTGGACGATGACATTGTAATTCTTCTTTTCAAAGAAGTGTTTTTGTTGTTTTATAATAGAAAACTATGTGAATATATCTACACAAATAAGTAAATTTTTTTGTACGATGATCTGAAAAAGTCTGAAATTAGACATGTTTAGTTAAGTTTCAGTCTAAAATAACATCTAATTCTGGTTTTTGATTTGATATACCACACCTAAAAATACCCCTCCCCTCAACCTCCTTGTCCTTTTCTGGTTGCTAAATATGTACATTCAAAGAAAGTGAAGATTCAAATGAACACTTTAGGCACCAAACTGTGGTCTCTTGCACGGAAAGTGGTATACACTACAAGATACATGATTATTTTATTTTGTCTTTGAACAGCCAAGTTCCTCACCGACCTGTGAGCTTGACCATCCACGCACCACCCAAGTATAGCCCGAGAAGCGGCGTTGCTAGGAGCATTTGAGTGACTGGGTCTGTCGAAGGCGTGACCACAGCTGCAACAACCACCGCACCCACCACTACATATCTCCATATTGAAAGCATTTGATCTCCCGACACCACCCCTACTTGCCCCAGGAGTAACTGAATTACTGGAACCTGTAAACCAACATCGAGCAAATTTCCAGGTGAAGAGATGTATATTTAAGAACATGTATATTGATATATTCTCACTGCCACATACCTGGAAA
This sequence comes from Brassica oleracea var. oleracea, assembly GCF_000695525.1. NCBI lineage: Eukaryota > Viridiplantae > Streptophyta > Magnoliopsida > Brassicales > Brassicaceae > Brassica > Brassica oleracea. The sequence continues at coordinate 41,644,612 of NC_027749.1, forward strand.
GACAGGCCGGTGCTGAACATAAGAACTAGCACAAACTCAAAATACTGGTCGATAGACCACAGAGATTCAACCACCCCTTCTGCGTAATTCACAAAGAAATTCAAGGCTGCAGGGGTTAACACCCAGTAGGAGAAAGCAAGTCCAGCATAGAACAGCAAGGAGGAACCAAACACAATCGGCCCCAGAAACCGTCTCTCAGCTCGTGTCAGACCAGGAAGTACAAAAGCAATGATCTCATACAAAATCACTGGACTCCCTAGTAGAAGCCCACAATAACCAGAGACCTGCACCGCAACAAAACAAAAAGAAAGAAATCATCTTTCTTGTTCATTTTAGCAAGCCAAGCTATAGAGTCCAAGTGTCTCTGACCTTTAAAGTTGTGAAGAAAAATTCGCCGGGAGCTAGCTGAAGAAACCGTACACCCTGATTTTTGACAGGGGCTTCAAGAAACACGATTAGATCTTTGGAGAAGGCGAAGCATCCGATGATTGCAGCTCCCACAGCCAAAACAGAGACGAAGATTCTCTCCCGGAGCTCCTCCAGGTGATCGAATATAGTCATCTCTTTGTCATCAGGAAGTTCATCTTTGTCTGGATACAGAAACTCATAGATGGAACTTGATTTATCTTCTTGCTCAAAGGATGCATCTTCTTCCACAGCTGTGTAAAACAATTTCAAGAAGAGTATATCAAAATGACAAGCCTTGATTCATCCGACAGTGCACAAAGAAAAAGAAACGTGAGTTTTAACATACCTGGTCTGTCTTGTACAGCAGAGCCAAGGCTAGGAGTAGTTTCCGTTGGTGAATCGCTCGAATTTTCATCGAGAGCTGACACGCGAACCACCGGGCCTAAGTCTTTGCTACACCGTTGCGTCAAACCGTGTCGGAGTCCAGCTTCTGTCCGAGAATTGCAGAAACTCATAGTGTAGGGACGCTTTCTAGGGGAACAATTGTCGGGACTAGTGAGGCGGAAATGGTGGATTAGATTTAGAGCAGCAGTGCTCGTGCTTGTGCTGCCCATCTCTTCTCTCTGTCTTCAACTCCAGAATCAGACCTCTCGTTTGCTTGCAAGAGCGTCAGAAAACGATTGGTTCTAGTTCCAGCTCGAGTTTCCTTCGCCTCAAGATATTTTACAATACCCAATCCTTTTTTTTTATCAACACACACTTCCGTCGCAAACTTCACACAGTCTCAAAACGACGACGTACTTAGAACTAAGCCCCATCACGGATCATAAACCCAATCCACTTCCTCTTTTTCTGTCAATACTTATTTGAAACGACTTCGTTTTGAGAACGGTCAGCCCATCACCGGCCCATGAACTTCATCTGGCTATGATGGTTCACTGAAGAGAGAGAGAGAGAGAGAGAGAGAGGGGGGAGTCAGTTTCCCGCCAGTTTCCCAGCTTTTTCTGATGAGCAAAGAGTCTCCGGCGGAGGATTCCCTAAATCTGATTCGCGGGAGGCTCTCCGATCATACTTTCATCTTCAGACCACTTTCCGCTTCCTCAGACAGCAACTACAGGTTTCAATTGCTTTCACTTCTGTCTGAAAATTCCGTAAATTGGATTCATTTCGCTTAACCCTAAATTAAAAACTCTCTCTCTCTTTTTTTTTTTTTTTAAGCAAGTCCTCGCGGCTCTGGAAAAGCTGCTGTAATGCTCCTTCCTTCCTTCAGTCCTGCTTCTTTATACTCTTGTGGCGTTTGATTTTGTTAAATTTGTAAATTGTTTTCAGTTGTTGGTGATTTACTGGAGGAGTATCCTACTGATTCAATCACACTAGTATGTGTGATTTAGTATATGGTTTATCTACTTTGGGAATAATCTTATCTCCATCTTGTTTTAACTAGATCAGCTTTTGTTGATGCAGATCAGACTGAATGGACTCTTGCATAGTGATGATAATTGTGCGTCTAAGGTCTGCTAGTTTAGTAAACTTTATCTATGTGTTCCTTTAAGTATTCACTCTGGGGTTGGGAAATGAAATGATGTTTATTCTTGCTCTGTGCATCACATACAAGGGTTTTACTTATTTGTCATCGGTATTAGTTCTTGACTGGTATGAGCCTGGCTTCGCTGTTTCTTGTAAATTTATCATTCTATAACTGTATCAGACTTTGGTAGCTGTTGACCCTACTGTGGTTCAAAATCTTATAATATACAATCTCTCACCACAGGACGCTGACCAACTTCTGGAGAAAAGGGTGAGATCTCGCTTTTCACACAGAAAAATATTGTTTCTTCCTCCATCTAGAGAAGAAGTTGACAGGTAATGAGCAGCTTCTTTTCTGTCATGGGCAAAACACTATCTTCCAATGAACTTGTTTTGTTAATCGGATTATGTTTCAAGTTTATTGGAACACCTGCCATCTCTACCAGCAGACTCAAGTTTCCCCAGTGGATATGTTTCTCAGTTCAATGAAAAGATTAAGGTTCTAATATCCACGTCCAATCAGTACTGTACCGTTCTTAGCTTTTAAATGATGTCGTTCTTGTTCTGAAGAACTGATACTTTCCAGTTAATGTGCAGAATATAACATCAGACCCGAGATTTAAAGACATGCTGAGGACATTTTTAAATGCCAATTCTACTGTCAACAGTTTGCTGAAGTTTATGTAACTTCTTCATTTAACAGTATGAGCTTCTTCTTGTTAAAATTATATGATTTTCTTTGTGTTGAGGCGATCTCTTTGATGTTAGATTCCGTGCTGTTTCTTCAATGAATTTGGAATCTGGCATCCTCTCTCTTGAGACCTTCAAAGCAGCACTTTCAAGTATGCAAAGGCAACCAAAGTTGGAAGCCGTTAGAGGTACGATAAGCCAACTAGAGAAGAATTTAGACACTCGACTTACTGACAGAATATGTTCTGCTAAGCTGTGGTTTTGCCTATACATTTTCCTCGGGAAGATAATTAAATCGATTGGCAATAACTCTGTTGAGCAGATTGTTCCATACTGGAGCTATATCTTTTGGTATGCATGAGGAGGTTAGAAGTGAAAGAGCAGAGCTTATACAACTTCATTAGTGTGATGAAAGGTAATCTATTACTTTAGCTTGGGGAAAAATTGCAGATTGCACCACTATGAAAATGACTTGGGATTCCATGTGTGTTTCCAGAGTATAAGACGATACATGATTCTTTTCAAACCTCGGATCACTACGCGCAAAATGTCTGCCTGCGGGTAAGTGTATAGCTCAGATGAGATGTAATGATTTGAATATGGTGATCTAAAATTGTTGGCATAACAGGCATTTGAGCACCTGAGAGAGCGAGAAGTTATATGCTACGCAGAGAATAGAGGACAGTCTCAGACAGGTGAATACCGTCCCATGAAGCTTTTAATATTAGCCTCTGAGCTTCATCAGGGAATGAGATCTCATGCGTGTTGCCCTGTAAGTCTCCATTTTTGCATCTATGCTTGCTTTTATTTTTGTAAACTGATTTCAAACTTGGTGTTGGTGATATCTTCTTTGTTTTATTTTGTTCCTTTGATATGTAAAACAAGTCTCTAATGTCCCTGTGAAATGTGTGTTATTTCATAGTGAAGCTGCATTGTTAAGAACCTATCTTTTCAGCTTTGCCTATGCTGCCTTGCCACATATAAATTTACACATATTAGAGGGAGACAGAGAGAGAGAGAGAGAGCTTGTTGTCAACATAAAACTCAAAGTGGTCAACTTTATCTATTATACACAAAGGTTGTCCGAGAAACAGAACGTAATCTTCTCCTTATGCCTGCGAGATCTCCTGTCAAAGGGGTTAACCACTCATCTTACAGACTGTACTTGCTGTGTTAACTAACCAAGTAGTTTGAAATCTTGAGGAAATATAGATTTAGAGTTTCTCACATACATATCATCGTCATTTTGTGAGTTTCTTTCTCATGGGTTTGAACAAAGACAAAACCAAAACAAAAACAAAAAAAAGGAGAAAACTTCAGAAAGAGACAACAAAGGTCCTTATTAAGATCTCTTCAAGTTGGGACCAAATTTAAAACAAATCAGTAGGTGTAACCCTTGACGAACATTCCTTTCTTGGCATCTTCATTCTCTCCCTCCGCTGAGTATTTCCCGAGCTGTGCCAGTGAGTTGGCCTTTGCCCTAACCAATAGAGCCTTCTGCGAGTCCTCGATCTTCTCGGGTTTCCCTTGCCACGTCCTGAGCACAGAGTTCTGCAGGGCACGCGCGTAGGAGAAGGACACATGCCACGGGTTCGGGCTCTGGTTCATAGCGTTCAGGTTCAGCGTAGCCTCCGCCTCAGACTGTCCTCCAGACAGAAACATGATCCCTGGAACGGCCGGTGGAACTCTCCTCTTGAGCATGGTGAGCGTGTACTCAGCGACGGTCTCGGGAGAGGCCTTGTTCTTGTGCTCAGCACCTGGGGTAACCATGCTGGGCTTCAACAATATCCCCTCAAACATAACATTGTTCTGCGCCAAGTAGAAGAACACCTCAGACCACACTTTCTCAGCAACCTCAAGCGTCCTCTCAATCGGGTGGTCACCATCCAGAAGAATCTCTGGCTCCACTATTGGCACAAGCCCGTTGTCCTGAGAGATGGCTGCATAGCGAGCTAACCCCCACGCAGCTTCCTTGACAGCTAGTGCTGAAGGACCGCAAGGAATACTCACAACTGTCCTCCTGCAACAAACACATATACATGCTCAAATAACCAAACCCATCAACAAAAAAAAAGAATCATCACAACGAATATGCAGGGCCAGGGCATAGCCAGATGAAACATCTAGAGACTAGAGCCCCAAATTTTAAGAGTCAGTATACATATCAGATTGTCACAAATTTTTAAAACAAATGCTATTAAAATTCCTATTAAATTATCTATAATATACATATCAGATAGCTGCAAAAATTGTCGGAAAAAAAACAAAAATTCAATTAAAATTCTAACTAAATTGTCTAATAGCCTGTAAAATCTGAGGGAAACGACATACCACTTGGCGAAACGAGCGCCTTGCTTGTAGTACTCAGCGGAACGTGAAGCCAATCCATCCAAGCCTTGGCACCAAGACTCTTCGTTGGAGCCAGGAAGGGGAACCAAGCCCTGTACAAAAAAAACATACGACAGTGAGGAAACAACACCTCAAATGATTACATTTGTTAGTGAAAAGAGTGCGTAAGAAACCTTGTCAACTTTGATCCCGGGGACGATCTTGGCATCGTTCAAGCAATCGACAAACTTCTTGCCGTCTTTGGTGGACTGATAAAGAGTCTCCTCGAAGAGAATGGCACCGGAGATGTAGTCTCCGAGGCCAGGGGTCGTTAGCAGAAGCTGCCTGTAGGCTTGACGGTTCTCCTCGGTGTTGTCCAACCCAATCGAAGCGAGCCTCTTCCCACAAGTCGCGTTAGACTCGTCGATCGCTAGTATACCTCTCCCAGGGGATGCGATGGTTTTCTATATATACACGAATCAGAGGAAGAATCATAATCATAATCAAGAATCATCAGAGAGAGTTCGAATCCAGTGTAAAGCTAAAACTAACAATTGAGAGCGATAAACTAAGCTAATAGTAAGGCGGTACGCATGAGAGGGAAGGGATACTCACGGCGGTTTTGACGAGTTCGTCGGAGTAAGCACCGGCGCGGATCGCGAAGGAGACACGAGGAGGAGGAGAGGCGGAGGGGTGAGCGAAGGAGCGGTGGCTGATCCGAGGAGAAGAGAGAGCGTTTAGCTTGACGAAGCTTGCGGACGCCATGGTAGAGAAGTGATGATGATCTCGAAGACTCCGCTAGACGAGAGAGAGATCTGAGATTCGAGCGAGTGAGAATAGGCAAATGCTTTGATGCGTATCTTATTTATTTGGCATCACCACCAACTCCCACCAAGGCGCCTCCTTTTTTTATTTACCATAGTTACCCTTTCGTAAATGAGGGATATAATGGTCATTAGACGCCAACAACTACGCTCATATGTTTTTGTTTCACCAAGTGAAAACCTTTTTACCAGACAATTAAACTACTTGAGATTTATAAACAAAAAACACTCGTTCATGTTGTTGATTAACCGATATCAAATAAATTTATTTAATAAATTATTTCATAACACTTGTGTGGAATCCGGTTTGAATCTGCTAAACCCCAATTATTGTTGTTTCTTCTACCCAAACTACCCTTCTTCTACCCCTTGACTCTTCTTTAAATCCAATTAAAAGACTGCCAATGGAATGCCATTTCTATAGTTTTTCTTAATCATTTAATTAATCTTAACACCTATTTTATAACTCTAACGAGTGTGCGAGAAAGAAGGGCTGGATACCCAATTTCTTATAAGTTGGGCTACGAGTAAGTGCACAAAGTACAAAACAAATAGGTAGATGGGATACCTTCTCGGGTAATAAGTTGTTGGGCCAGGTAATAATGGGCTCAGTTGCAGCTAAAGATTAACAAAGATGAGTCTACGACTGCTTACGCTGTCATTGCCTGTGAATTGCTTTGCTCCAACTGTACAGCTTGACGGACATATGTCCAAACATTGGTGTTTATCGTCGTAACAAGCAAGGAAGATGTGAAGAAGAGATGTAGCGTAGAAACTGCAAGTTCCCAGAAATGTTATCAAATAGAAGAGATGTAGCTAATAAAATGCAAGTTCCCAGAAACATTAGCAAAAATGAGAAAGTGGCAACGCATATTCTAACACTAATGTGTTTTTTTATAATAAGGTATTCTCTCTGTTTACATATTTTCTCATATTTTGAAAACCATTAAGTACACTGGTATGCAAACTTTTATATTCAAAATTATATTCAATGTGAAAAAGGAATTTTATACTATAAAAATTTATCATTTTGTTATTCACAGAAGTTACTCCAAATGTACTTAATGTTATGTCACTCTCTTTATATTATCCTACTTTAAACTAGGTCATAGTCTTTGTTGTGTTATTTATCGTGTTCACACACAACATTCAATATTCAACCATCCTTAAAAATACTAGTACATCCCTTTTATATTATTTCAGGAGCACTCTTATTAAATAACCTTACCCTCATGTGTGATTAACCAAAATGTCATTACTTAGGTGTCATCACTAGGACTCTTCTCACAACCTTACATTAAAAGCCCTCCCTTGCCTAGATCAATTACATGTAATGCCATTACTCATTATAAATAGGCAAAATTATACTATATGTTTGGTATAGAACCGAAATTATTCTATCTGACATCCATTAGCTAAACCTGAAATAACTAATTTATTTGTCTTAACCAAATCCGGAATTTTATGTAGATTCATCTATGGTATAACAACTGTGTTCTAAAATAATCGTTGAGCCATATATTAAGTTTTGAAAACGTATTCATCATGTACATTGAAATAAACAAATTTATGTTATATAATGTAAACTACACTATGTTAAAAACTCGACATTTCAATTTCAATGACCAAAACTTACTCATTCACTAACACAATAAAAAATCCATATGAGGATGACAACTACAAAAAACGTGTAAAATAATATATAACAGTTTGGTAATATCGTGAAAAAATTATTTTGCTAACAATCACTGTTATTAATAATATATAACATTAGCATATACACTAAAGTTACGTGAAAGACAAAGGAACCAAAGACAAAAAAAAGTATCTGTTACTAACAATATATATCATTAGGATATACTCAACAGTTATGTTATCAAATATGAACCGATACGCTTACTATATCAAAACTGTTGTTGTCTTTGATGAATATGCTTATTGTAGTTAGAAGAGACCAGATACACATTTAGTCTAACGCAATTTAGACAATTTTTAATAATCTTAAAA
>NC_027749.1:41653053-41680725 GCF_000695525.1 Brassica oleracea var. oleracea
TATGTATTTTATGGGATATGTGACATTCATGTTATGCATGGACAATATAAACTCAATTATATTGTAAAATCAAAACGTTGTATATAAAAAAGTTAAACCTAATCTTGAGTGATTGCAAAATAAAATCAAAAAGGAATGACATAATAAATTTCTTTGAATCCCTTAACTTTTGCAACAAATTTTTTTTATTACGAAATTAACATAAATGGTGATAAACATTAAATTTGGAAATTTATTTAATTATTTCCGGTTAAGTTTGAAGTCAAATATCATTTAATATGGACTTCTTTTAAATATGGAGATTTGTTGATAGGGCCTTTGTCAATTTACAATCTATCGGTTCGAATTTCCCGAGATTTGAGTCACTCGATTCAGCTTCCAATCTTCTTAGGTATTGTGATTGAGTTTAGTTCACAAAATATGGATATCTCAAGTGACTAAGAGTTAACCCAAACCATGTATTTTGACTCATAATGGATATTAAGGTTTAATAATTGGTCTCTTTTACAATTTCGAGTCCTAATCAGTCCACTAAATTATAAAATTCATATTATTTGCTTTTTTAACCCAATATTATTTACTTCAATTTATTTTTATTTTTCTACAATTTTTATGTACTCCAGAACCAATATAATTTTAATAAAATATAACACTATTTTTTTCTGGACAACTAAAATATAACAATATAACTTCGATATTTTAGTCTATTCATTCCGCGCAAGGCGCGGATATCACCTAATAATTAATTATTGTGTATACGACTCTCTTTCTTTCTTTCTTATTATATTAACCAGGGAAGACTCGTCCTGCGCACATGATTTGATGGATTGATTTTATAAAAAAATATAATTGTACGTAAATTTTTTTTATGTTAAATTAAGTGTGATTATGATTCTGTTGTCAACACTAAATTTTAATTATATAACTAAAAATGATCAAATTTTTAGTATTATTGCTAATTTAGTATTGTTTTATATTTATTCATTGTGTAGTCCAACTTTTGAAATAATTAAAACTCAGTATTTGCTGTATTTTCAATTTTTGAAACTAAAGAAGGATGAGAAATGTGAAATTAAAATTAATTAAACTTTTTGTATGCATTGAATACTTTTATCTTATTTATTTAGGTTTTCATATAGACAATTGTTAAAATTTAAAACTTATTTAAAACTTGGTTATGTATTTAGAGTCATTGAGTTCATATTTCTCTTGCATCTGTTTTCAAAGACAGTATTTATTTATTTTTGTAGAAATCGTCTGTTTACATTTTCTATGTCAAACGACAATAGATTATTTTGGCTAACTAAATTTACGGCTATATAATTTGGTTTGATAGAGTACCAAAGTTCTTTTATTAGACTAACCAAAGAAACCAAAATTTTCTTAGCTAGATTGTTGCGTAGAAAACGGTTTTAAAAAATTTTATTGATCAAATTGCAACATAATTGTTTAACAAAAAATTACAACATAATTAAGAGAAATGAAATTGCTAAACATGGCTTTTGATTGAAACTGGTTGTTTAAACGGTTTATTTTTAAGTAAACCAAACTATTTTATAATAAAAAATAACCAAACTATTTTATAATAAAGAATAAATCGAGTAAAAAAAATGCCTGAACGACAAATGTATTGCTGGTCTCCAAACCAGTTCATAAGACGCAAACCAAATAAAACCAAAGAACAAATTTTATTTTTAGAAAAAAACACCCAAAGTTTGCTTTAAATCTTAAAAAAAACACACCACATTACAGATAGAATAAGACGGAAACCAAATAAAACCAAAGAACAAATTTTCTTTTTTAAAGAAAAACACCACCCAAAGTTTGCTTTAAATCTTTTAAACCGGGAAACCGTATCTCAATTGAAAGACCTGACTCTTCGGTTTTTTTTTTCTTCCTTCTTATTCATAATAAGCGAAGCTTTTCCTATGTATAAGAAGATTACTCGATGCTACTTACGCCCCCACTGGCCTCTCACCTTGTAGATATTCAAAAAGTTTACTTCTTCCATATATCAGTGGACGGAAAATAAGAAACCGTGTTATATTGTTTAGTTCAATTTCAATCACGATCATTAAAAAGTAGTTGGTTAACTATTTCTGCATTATCTTCTATTCTTTTGAAACTCATATCTGCCAGTTTAGACGTAAGAAAAAAAATTATGATTCTTCCCGAAAGTCAAAGCATCATTCATGTATGCTTTGAAAGGCTATTCTGCGCATAATGCCGCATTTCCCTCATCTTGACACATCTAATGCCTCATGTTGAAAGATAAAAATCTATAGTATTAAGAGTGAAAATCATGAAAAGGGGTCCTAGTGAAATCCCTTATGACCTCAAACTTTATTCTTTTGTACTTTTTATTGTTATCACACACAATCATGGACTTCCCTCATTCCATATGTCTTTCCGTCATCATTTAGCATCCAATTTTTTTATGATTTGTCTTGTCATAGTTTACTACTACCCAGTTTTTAACACATCCTTGCAACTTCTCGCTTTGTCCGCCTTGTATCTCGAGTTCGTCAACTTTGAAGACAACTCCATTTTATCTCTGAAACTCTTCAAATGAGGGACGTTTTCCTTTATCATGCTTCCATCCTAGAAACAGTGAAACCAAAAAGCTTACTGCGGGTCAGCAGAAAAAGAAACTCTTGTCTTACTTTTTCCTTCAACTATATAGAACCTCTCAAGCCCTGAGATTAAACAAAAAACTAACTATTAAATCCACTTAAATGGCATGAACTCTAAGCAACATGTAAAGTCTACCTCAATTCTGATGAGAGATATTATTCCACTCAGTTATCGTCAGTGGGCTCATTAAGCTGCTTGATCTGCCACATAACAACCTACTTTTCATTAGAATCTTCTTGATACATCAACCAAGAACAGTTCTTGAAATCAAGGAACCGAAAGAGTCCTGCCTCACTTGATGTCAAGCTATTCTCCTAAAGTAGCGTCTAGAAGAAAGCAAAGACCTTCCACTCAACGTCCTCCCTAAAACATCTGCAAAGATCATTAGACCTATCTCCACCACAGGCATGCCTTGCCTTGGAAACTACACAACTTAAACACCATCATCCTTAACAATCTCCATTTTACCATGAACCAAGAATTCTTCAGCACCGCACTTTAAATAACAGAAAAAGTAATCAAATTATTTGTCGTACAATGGAACTTTATCCTTCGTCAACATGGTCCCCAACATGTCCGCAACTATACTCACATCGAGTTTGTTCTCGTTACTAGAAACCACAGATCCACAACACCAACCACAAATTCACCTGGTTTGGGATCATAATATATACTCCACGACGAGTCTCTCCGTCCCCTGGGAAACCTCCAATTCATCTCCTTCTTCATGCTTTAATAATTTCAGAAAGGGCTCATGCAGGACCTGGCCATAGCCTGCTTTTTCACACTGATTCTCATCCTCCTTGGTGTCGATACATGATTAGGCTTGTTCAATAGCTGAAGCTCTTCCTCCACCACAACCCTCCCCTTTGTACATCGGAAATGACTTCTTGTGAGCAAAATCTCAGAACATAAAAATCGCTAGATTTTTAAGAAGAACAGAGTTACGTTTTATTAGTGAAAATTATTTTAGTTGGGAATTCATGTGATCACATAATCAAAAAAAATTATTTCCATACTTGATATACAAAAAGGCTGATAACTTCATCAGATATCAAACTTCCTCGTTCTTATCTTATTGCAATAACACATCATCATCCTGATCATCACAGTCTTCTTCTCCCTCAGCTAATATCACATCAGGCCTCACACACTATGTCTTCAACAAATCCCTACGGCTTTCACATCCCCACCGTCTGCGCCGTTTTCTATCCTTTTCCAAAAGCTTGAGTTTTTCCTCAGCTTATTCTCTCTGCCGTCTCATTCGTTCACTTTATTCCCGGAGCAATCGCCAGCCCCGACAGAAGACGGAAACCACTTGTGGATCCACGGAGGGGATGAGTTCAGGGTTCCGGTGATCCAATCGAGGGTTGTTATGGCTCCGATTGTTGATGCTAGGCTCGACCGTACAGATCAAACTAAAGAGAATGGCTGAGAATCCACCTACTACAATGGCGGAAACCGAGAGGCGTTCAAAAGGATGATTCTCAAGGGATGAATCCTTCGCTTTTTATAGATAGAGATACACCGTCTTGGAAGAGAGATAAGAATTGAATGAGTGATTGGGACAGTAAAACCTCCGCGAAGAAGAATCACAAATGATTAGTAGCAACTTCATGTCTTCAAAGCGCGAAAGCTCTTAACGGGCCAAGATTATCTTAGTTCTAAGCCCAAATAACTATATTTAAAACCAAGAAAATCTCCACTCATGTAAAGCCCATCTGAAACCTAAACGAAAATAGAGTATTAGTTATGGGAAGAGGACACGTGGCGGCTCATCCTTGTCCTATTTACTGACATACCAGCATGAGAAAGAAGGAATAATCTTCTTTATAGTAATAGATTGCGAACTCTTAACGCAATTTCCTTCTTTCGCTAAAGGGTCTAGTGGAAAAGAACATTAACATAATGTCAATCTTAATCAGGTTAGTTTTCTTCAAAACATGCTTTACAAACCTCCATATAATACAAACAATTTTGATTTTTAAAAACATGCTTTAAGCTCCTTTATCTGCTTTTAAATGAATGGCATAAGCCTCATACTTATTTATAGTCATTCATAATAATCAACCTAAATCTTCTAGAGTCTTCTTCTACACTGCCGACAAGTCTTGGAATAAATAAAATGTGGTGTTTTCGAAGATCTTTGATTAAACATTTTGGTCATGATATTGATGATAGCTAAGCATTTTAATTAAACGATAAACCTAAACGCGTCTTGATGCAGTTCAGTTCACATTGCACATGTCACCCAGAAGAATTGACTCTCAGATCTTTCTAGGTGCTTGTGTTCACACTTCACCACGCTCTATTATTTTCTAATACGATTTTTAAAATCAATTTGCTGATGATTTTCCAGTCCAGGAAAAATAGTTAATTGTTAACGTAGAAGTTACACCAGTCGAGTTGGTGCGTGGGGAGAGGCATAGAGGACCACGTTGTTGCTTGTTTGGCAATTCTTCTACAAACCTTTGTCCTTTCTTCATCCCTTCTTCGTTTGTCCTTTTCATTCTTTACTTACCCAACTTAAATTGATGTTTATTGTTTGATTAAACACAAGAACGACCTATAGATTGGTCACAATTAGAGCACTGATCATCGACTACCAATAATGGAGCTGGATTTTGGTTTCTAGAGTTACGTGAAACACATTTTTTATGTAAGAACACACTAACGTGCAAATCTTAACAGTTATTTTATTGGCACCGATGTCTGGATAAAATCCTGCTTTATCTAAACACAAAATATTTTGTTAAACCCACCTCGAATTGCATTCGGGTTATTTCTAAAAATCAAGTGATCACATACTCAACGACTTTGTTTACAATGGAATCTAACATGAAATCTTTGTGAATTTACCTAGATCTTCAACCGTCATAGAATGAGTTAGTAGTAAAGTCGGCTTAAATTTCACAAGGTCAGAAACAACGATAGTTTGAAAGCTAAATATTATGTATAACTAGGGTTGGCCGAAAAATATAAAAATATATAATTAATGTTAACGAATATTTCCAAATGTTTAGCTTATTTTAATTTAAGGTAATATTAGTTTTCATTGTGTATGTTTTGTTATTCTTATAATAGATTATGTTTATCTTAATATTGAAGACATTTTTATGAATACATAATAGTTTTACATAATTTATTTGTTTATTCTACTGTACTAATAGTTTTGATAATAAGCAAAATAAAAATTTAGTACAAAAATCTCGGATTAATTTGTGCCAAAATATTATTTTAGATTGATGTCAATGTTCTGTTAGATTTTTAAAAAATTGATCAAAATTTTTTTTTTTGGATTATTAAATATTTTATCAATAAATTTGGTTTAAAACAATAAGATGATGCAAACGTGGAATACTTAATAAACTTTTACAAATTATAGTGTTAAATTTTTAGACAACTTCTTTTGATGAAATTTCATCAGGAAAATAAAGGATTCAGCTTTATTAATAGTATAACATTAGTTTTGATATTTGTTATTAGATTTAATTTTTTATATACTAAATAAGAGGTGTGCTTGCACGAATATCTTTTCAAATGTGTCAACGCTCTGATTGTTTTTATTAGGTTAGCAGGTGTCATTTATCGAGAAGATATGTTACGGGAAATGTTTTACGTTGTGTGAGTTTTATCTGATATTATTTTAATGATTTGTAATTGTATCGTGTATTTCAGGTAAAGTAATTTATTTTGAAAGTCTTTCCTCTAAGCTCCCATTTTCCATTTTCCATGAACTCATACACCAAATACCCATATGCAGGACACGTACGAAAGCGAAAGACTAATGGCAATAGGGTTGTAATCAAGTTTATCTTTTGTACCAGACATCGTTATGTACGAAATAATTAAACCACCGTATTTCTCGTGCGATTCCCTTTTTTTTTTTCATTTCAGCTTGCTTCCTTCTAGTTCCACCATCATCTGCGCTTTTTCACTTGCTTCCATTGTAGCTCTAGACTTGCCTTCTCCATCTTTGGAATAGCCAGGACTGTCGCTTCAGCACTCCTAGCTTCCTCAAATCTTCGAGCTTCTTACATTCTCCACAGCTTATGCTAATTTTTCAAGAGAAATACGGGAGTCATAAAGTTGTAGACGGAGCAGCTTGCTCATCATCAACTATCCCTGCTTGACACCTATGTAGACGGAGCAGCTTGCTCATCATCAACTCTCCCTGCTTGACACCTATATTTCTAACCGTCCTTTTGTATTAAGTGCTTCTTTCGACGCTGAGCTGTACATGTCCATGGTTTGCCTAAGTTCAAGCCTTCATCTTCTCATCTCAGCTTCAATATCTCTCGGTAAGTCAATGACTGGTGTTTATTTGACGGTGAAAACCTTTTTGTCAATGTGAATGGTCGTCACGCTAATGTCTGGTCAGAGTCGGTGTTTTCAACTTCGTTGGTTACGGCGAAGCTCGTAGGGTAACACATACTGCCATCAAGATAAATCAATTTCAGCATTAAAGAATAGAAAACCTTTCTTGAAATGTTATAGTATAAGAGGTGTGGCAGAAGTAACATACCACTACGACGGAGTTATCCTTTGGGGACTCTTCCTCTAACTCCTCAAAATAATGTTTTAATACATATAAAGATCGCCAATTTCATCATCAACTATATAAAAGAAACTTCGGGGAAGATTTTCTGATAATCAAGAAATAAACAAATGGATCCCATTCAAATTAAATGTTTGGATTAAAAGCTTGATAATGAATTTACGAATAAAGCGAAACAGAATCAACAGACAAAACAATAATCATTGTCCAATTATTTAAGATAACAGAAGCTTATGGAATTTTTTTTTGATAATGAACGACATGAACAAATGGATCTCCATTAAAAGAAAAGTTAGGTTTAAAAGAAAAGTTAGGTTTAAAAGTATAATAATCAATACATGAAGAACGCGAAACATAATCAACAAACAAAATAATTATCATCTCCCAAATACATGATGATTTTGACGGTGGATTTACCTGAGCTTCGAGGAGGAGCATGTGAACCCCATTAGGTCGCCGCCGCAATTCACACTCCTGATTTCTCAAAAACTAAGGAGGCGGACATCGACGGTGGAGGGACAACCGCCGGCGTTCAATCGGCAAGGAGGACAGAGGGGTTAGCCATTTTCAAAGGTATATTTCTTAAAAAGCTTATGAATGAGAAGAAAGAACGGATGAATTTCATGGGGCAAAACATACCTTTTTATAGCTGAAGATTATGATGATCGCAGTAAATGGGAAAGCAATGAATTATAGACCGTCAATAGCTGATGCCTCAATTGTAGACGACTCTTCGCTTGAGCGTAACCAGAAAACGTTTCCAGTTTCTCTCAATCAGGAAGATGAACAGGATCGTGTATCTGACGGAATGATAAAGAAGAAGGTGAAACATCACAGTCGGAACCCAATATCGAGTTTTCGTCTGCAACGGCGAATGTGAGATGGGTGTAACTCTAATAGCAAAAACGTTGCGTTTGGATATTCATACCTGTTCAACTTTTCGGACTGGGCTAATAAAATAACATTACGGTCCGTTAACATGTAAAGCCCATACGATCACACTCTGATTTAAATGAAACGGAGCGTTTAGAAAGAGGACACGTGTCGAGACTATAGGACTCGAATTTGTGCGCTGGCAGCTGAGGTGGACACTCTAGGAAGGATCCAAAGCTTTCTTTATATATAAAGATTATTTTTGTGATTTAGAAACCAAATAATATATACATTTCAAGGACTAGGATAAATACTTCTTATGTCTTTCTCATGATCAGTCTAATTAGCATATCTGATTGACCTTTTCTTTATCATATTTAAAATATGAATGGATCTTAGTATTGCTTTTTGAGATAAAACTTAGTATTGGTTTTTCTACTTTTTGAAACAGTGTAATTTTAGCTTAATTTTGAGAAAAGTACTAATATTTAAAAACGGCAACACACAACAAAACAAATCTTGAAATAAAGAATCAATAAGTTACATACTAAATTGTGTATTTTCAAAAACAAATAATGTTTCATGCAACATATATATACATAAGATGGTTTGATTGTATAAAAAGTGAGGATAGATAAAGAAACGCACACGTTATACTACCCAAGAAAGATTCCAATGGAATCACAACCAAGGAATGAAGATGACGAGATGTGGAGGAGGTGGTGAGTGGTTTAAATTATGATTTACTTACTAATTGTGATGTAAATTATGATGTTCTCAAAGAGAGTCGATGTGGTTGTCAATGCTTGGCTAATGCCATGACTAAACCAGATATCTTAATCCCAATTTGTGTCTATTTTTAAGAGTCCCTTGGATCTCCATATCTTTTTGGACGGCGGGACACCTAATTAGGCATCTCCATCCATTTTATATTCCATTTAATTATGTTTTTTTTCTCCAAAACTTATTACTTATGATCATTAATGTAATATTACTCCTGTCTCACGATATAAAATATTTATGTATTTTATTTATAAAGGTACTTTACTTTTTGTGAAAAAAGAAAATTATTTGATTCTTGGAACTATTTCTATTCTGCAGTATTTTATGATTTGTTAAATTGTATTCAAATATTGAATAATGTTTCAAAAAAAAACAAAAAAAATATATTTAGAGTACTATATTTTCTTAGACTTTGCATTTTTAGCTAAAACATTTTTAGCATAAAAAGTACTACTACGTAATTTAAAAGAAAAAAAAAGAAAGAAAAACTCATCATAGGTAGCACGAATTAAATAATAGAATTTGCTTGAATCAATAGAAAGTTAGAAACTGATATGAAATAACTCGATATTCATATCAGAGCATTACAATTTACAAGTAATAGATACGTAACGCGGGAGACAACAAACGAGGCGGGGATCGTGCTAAAATCTTCGTCGAGTCCACAAATGAATACTTGAATAGCTAGATCAAAGTTTACATAATAATCATAAGAAATAACCCACAAGGCATAATTAATTAGTTGGTTCCCTGTCAGTTGTTAATCAAAGAATAATCAGCAAAGCGCCGTCCAATTTCTTTTTATTTTGTGTAATTGTTATAAACTTTAGTAAATAAATGTATAAACGTATATACATGAATTATTAAATGCATTTAGCCGTTTAAAAAATACTAAATGTCACAGTACTTGGATAATTAAAGTGTATAATCTAACGAAGGTCGACGCTGTTACAACTTTATCCATGTTCGAGAATACTTAAAATTGATCCATAATAATAGGTAGATTTGGAATAAACATAGAGCTAAATGTGATTTAGAAGGAATAACCATTTGTGTGTTATACCATGAAACACCACGTAACACAAGAACCGTGACACATTAGATGCCATCATACCTTCAGTTTTTCTCTGGTTCCGAAACTCAATCATTGAATGCCTTTTAAATTTTGTTTGGTCTTTGAGAATACGGAGTAGCTAAAATACAAGAAAGCCATCATCATCCTCTTCCGTGTTTGTGAAGCCTGTGTGTGTGTGTGTTTGTGAGCTCATATCATTTAACTATTATATGGAATTTGAACATATAACCTAAAATTCTGATTAGATAATCTTGAAATTTTAGTCTTGTGGTTAGTGAATAAACGGGTTGAGATTTTTGATAATTTATATAAGAAGAAACATATGGGTGTTACCATGAAATACCACGTAATACAAGAACCGTGACACATTCGATGTCATCATACTTTCAGTTTGTTCTTTTTGTGGTTCCAAAACTCAATTCAATGAAGGCCTTTGAGTTTCTTTGGTGTTTGAGAATACGGAGTAGCCAAAGGTAAGCTATAAGATACAAGAGAGCCATTCATCATTCCGTGTAAATTGAGTTCAACCAGGAACCGCTTTTGACTTTCTTCCTACTAATTTCATAAAATCGAAAAAAAATTCGGGATGGGGGAGAAAATGAAAATACAAAATTATGTTGGCATATTTTGTAACAAAATGAAAGTATGTGGGGGTGAATAGTATGAAGACAGAAAAGAAGAGAAGGACTGATGTTGATAGGGTTAAACTCTAAACAAAAAGCAAATAGGGAAGGGTCCCGTAACACGTGGCCTGTGTCATTATTCATCTCTCTCTCTCTCTTCATCTCCTCCATATAAAGAAGAGAGCAGATGCAGATTAAAAGAAAATAGCAAATCGTTCAATATCGAATTCTTCAGCAACAGCAGCAAACACACTCTCTCTAAAATAATCTCTCTCGAAGAAGAAGATGGGGTTACAAGGTCAACTCTCTGACGTTTCATCAGATTCAATCCCTCTCATGCTCCTCGCACTCCTCGCTACTTTGTTCAAACACGTCCGCTCTTTCTTCCTCCGCTTCTCCTCCTCTTCCTCCGCCGTCGAAGAAGTAGCTTCTCCCTCCGCTTCCTCAGGACTCGCGAACCTCGCCGTACTCGCCGACCAGCTCAAACTCAATCGTCTCTTCTCATACCGATACGCCGACACCGCCGCCAACGCCACCGATTGCATCGTGTGTTTGTCTACACTCAAGACCGGAGAAGAAGTGAGGAAGCTGGGTTGCAGGCACGTGTTTCACAAACAGTGTTTGGAAGGTTGGCTCCAACATCTCAATTTCAATTGTCCGCTTTGTAGATCTCCGTTGCCTGGTCGTGGAGGAGGATGTGAATCGGTCTCTCTTCTCTCAGAAGCAGCCACTGCATCTGAGTGAGTTCTTCATTGTCTGATGAACAAAGGGAAAGAGAGAAGAAGAGTTTGGGCGTTTTTTTTAATCTCGCGGCTTTCTCCTCTTTCTTTGTTTTAGGGATTTGGGTGGTGCTTATTATTATTTTATTCAAAAGGGGATTCTTCGAATTTCTCATACATATATATATATATATTTTTTTTTTTTTTTGAGGAATCTCTCAGATCAGATCGGAGAGGTTCTTTTGTTATTCAAATTTTCGCACATGTAAATTTTTTTGTATGAAGTGTTTGTGTTGTTCAGAGAATTAACAAAAACGAAAGCTTGCTATACGCATGGATTTATAATTGTTCCTGCGTAGATAAAGAACTAGTAATATTTGCATTTTACTCTCTTCATTTTTTTTTTTTTTTTGGGATATGACACCTTGAATCCTGCGAGTAAAAACACCAGCAGCAAGTCATCAGCATTTGCCATGTGATGGGACCACGATGTCTTAAGTTTTGCACTTCTTTCTTCTCCTTCCACCCTTTGCATTTATCTTTGAAAAATATATTGTTTTCAAATCAAAGAGCAATGGGGCAGCTTAGACCATTGATTAACCCGAGATTTTTTTTAACGTAATTCTTAGCGGAAGTTAAGAAACTGTTTCTTAACTTTTAACTAAAAAAACTAAGAACCAGTTCTTAAATAAAGACTTTAAGAACCGGTTTTTAGCTGTTTTTAGCTGTTTTAGTTAAAAGTTAAGAAACAATTTTTTAACTTCCGCTAGAATTCCATTATAAGAACCCCGGGTTAATCACGCTCTTAAGATCATTTGTCAAGTCTTTGGTTTGGATGTTGGTAGTAGCCCTAGTTGGTAGCATTGCCTCTGTGTAGTGCTCTTTATTAAGGCCTACGGTGATTTCTTGAGATCTTAAGATCGTTGTTAATATCCTTTGTAATTGGGTACCTTAAGATCGTTGTTAATCATTGCTCTGTACTAAACTGAAGAAAAAAATATTTTTTAGAACAAATGCCACCGAGCGGGCCACTAAACCCAAAATTTTACCTTAAACTAAGCTTAACCCAACCAGAAGCTTAACCAAGTAAATACCCACCCAAACCCAAGTAACATCGAAGAGCTAAATGAATCACATTAAAATGTAGTGGTTGTAAAATGTTATCAACTCAGAACTAGGAATAATCAAATAACGTATAAGAGAAAAAACAGCTAAACATGGCAATTTGCATATCACATGCCTTACTGCAATTAATCTTATTTTTGCATAAAAAAGTCAATGAAATCACAGCCATTCAATTGTAAAACCCAAAATGGGAAATGTCTGCCTTGAACCGGTTATATAGCCGGGTTGGTCTAGTAATTGGTTCGACCATGAACCGGCCACATAGCCGGATTATATTTCAAAATTATTAAATCAATAAAAACCACTAAACTATCGAAAATCTATAAACCATCCATATAAACAAGAAACTAATTTATATTTATAATATTTTATGTTCAAAATTGATGTATATTTTAACTGTGCATCATGTTTACTAATATTACTTTTATATTTACATACTAAAAAAATATTAAACCATATTATTGAACCAGGTTTGATTCGGTCGAACCATATTGAACCGTGACCCAAAATATTTCCGGTTAAGCTTCCGGTCCGGTTTTAAAAACACTGTTTTCAAGCTACGAAACGTGAGGTTTTGTATTTTTCGGAGCAATGGACTTGAGAAGGGTGTAGACCTATAGTGTAGTGCGCAAGTTGAAACAACAGAATATTTTCCTACACCAAAAAAATATATAATTGCATAGAATTATCTCTTTTTTTTTTCATATATAAATTGGTCAAGAATTAGATAGGCGATTTGTCAGATCCAAAAGTTTGACGGCGCCTGAGGACAAATACCGACGTAACCTTACCTCCTACGCAAGGAAGACTACTCTACACTTCTTGCTGGGCTTTGTGAGGTTATAGCCGCCTTTAAACGAACTGATTTCTAGCATTCTGCTACGACCTTTGCCTTTATAACTCTAAAATCAGATCTGTTATTTCCAAGTAACCCTAAAAGCTTCCCTGGGATTTCTCTAGCTTCTGCTACGAAGTGAGTTTTTTGATCGCCTAAAGTTAGAACGATGAGCTTACAGTCAAACCTAATCCGACAAGGAGGAAACTCTTCCTCGGCACGGCGCCCTCTGGATCTGACAGAGGAGGATGAGATCATCTGTATTCCAGCATGTGACCTAACTGCTGCGTCTGAACGTTTCAAAAATACCCTAATCGGAAGAGTCATCCATAGGAAAGGAAGAAGCGTCGAAGCAATGCTTGCCCTTCTCCCGAGAGCACGCATCTGGAATGTGGAGGGGAGAGCTAGTGGTACGAACCTGGGTAACGACCGATTTCAGTTCGACTTTGATTAGGAAGAAGATCTCCTCATGGTCTTGAACAAGAGACCATGTCACTTCAACCACTGGATCTTCGCTCTGGAACATTGGGAACCATCCACAAGTGAAGATTTCCCCAATATTACCCCCTTCTGGATTAACATCACTAGAGTTCATGTCCACTTTTGGAATGATGGTACTTTCAATGAAATTGCTAAAGCTTTGGGGAAGAAGGAGAACATTGGTGCAAAGAATGCTCGTATTCAAGTTTTTATCGATGCTGATAGACCTCTTAAGCAGGAGGCAAGATGAGGTTTTCCAAATGGAGATGTTGGAAAGGTCTCAACTGCCACTGCTTCGGGTGCAAGCGTATTTCTCATGATATCTACTCCTGCACGGAAGTGTCTCCGGAAGAGCGTGAGAAAAAAATCAAAGAACTACGAGAGTTAAATTCATCAGGAACAACTGGACCACATGCTGACGCCAAACTAGCTCTGACCGGACCGATGGGAAACAATGGAAGCAACAGAGGAAATGTGCTGAATAATAAGAGACCTCGGTCCCCCAATGGTGACGGCTACCAAAGATCACCAAATCGGGGGTGGGGGGGGGGGATATCCTGGACAATCCAGAGATGGAAAGAGACATAAAGAATCAGAAAACTACTGGAACTCAAAAACCACGTCGAGTCGAGACGGTCCTCTGAAGACGTCGGAGAGATGGAGGGAGACAAAAGAGATACGATACCCTCGTCACCAAGAAAAAACAACAGTGTGGAATCGACTTGATGATCGTCCAACGGGACAGGATAAGAGAAAAACAACGGTGCATAATCCTCGTCCGAGGCAAAACTCGATGGATCGACAAAGAGGACGTGATTTACACCAATCAAGGGAGCGTCACAACTCTCACCAGTCCCAAGCTTCCTAACAAGCTTGGAGACCTAGAGCTCAGATAAACGGCAAAAGTAATAGTCCCTCAAGAACTGTTACAAACTCGAGGCTTCAGAGAGCCTCCACCCCTGAAAAATCGGAGTCGCAACAAACTATATCAAGAGGGCTACATGAATGTAGCGGTATGACTGGACAAGGTAATGAAGTTCTTGTGATCCACAGGAACGAAACTGCTAAGAAAAAATTGAGACGCCTCAAAGGAAAAGCAATAATGCAGGAAGAACCAGCGGCTCAAACCCCTAGCTCGGCTCTCCAACGGACGCCACATGCGGTCTTAAACAGGGACAGAGGTACAGTTGTAATCAGAGAGGTAAGGACTCGGTCGCCCCCTCCAGCTCCCAGGTCTGTAACTTCTCCGCCTAGACTTAAGGATGAACCCATGGAACCTTGCTTAGAATTAGCTAATCTGATGGAATCTAGCCATATAGACGATATAGTCTTAACTAGAGAGGAGGAAGCAGAGGTAGATAAGCTCGTGGATGAGTTTGGAGACGTAGTTATGGACGAAACTATGCTTCAAAATGATGACCTTCTAGTAGATGAGTCGGGCTACGATGCTGAGATCATAGAGGCTATATCTCAACTCTCTCCAGAAAATGCTGAGAATAAATCAAATGGAACAACAACAATGGATGAAGCCACAATGCAACCTATCATCACGGACCAGGTGCAGAAAAAGAAGACTGACTTACCTAGAATCAAGAAAGCAGGCTTCAAGCAAGACATGACGAGTGGTGCAGAGGACAGAAAGAAAAGCCAAAGCTCGGATTTGAAGGGAGCACAAGCCACCAAGAAGCTGTACGCCTTAAGAGGCCGTCCATCCCCGAGAAAGAGAGGCTCGGGTAATACAAAAAAATCTAACTCTCTTGCTGTCCCTCGTAGTGAGGTGTTGACATCTGCTAAAAGTAAGATGTTGTCTTTTGTTTCAGGTTTGGTGGGGTCCCAGAAACCACCCAGTAAGATGATATGAATACAATTTCATGGAATTGTCAAGGGGCCGGAGCCTATTTGACCAAGCAACATCTCCGGGAGTTACATCGTTTTTTCGCACCTTCTTTTCTTTTCCTTTCTGAAACAAAAAACACTCGTTCTTTTTTGCAAGAATTTCAAGTTTCTTTCGGTTATAATAAATTGTTCACCATGGAACCAAAAGGTAGAAGCGGTGGACTGACACTTTTTTATATCGATTCTTATGGTGTGTCGATTCTCTATTTCAATAAACGCATGATTGATATTGCAGCTACCATAGAGTAACACAAAGTTTTCATAACTTTTGTTTATGGCGATCCGGTCGTTGAGTGCCGAGATTATGTATGGGAAAGATTGACCCGTATGAGTTCCACCAGGACCGGTGCGTGGCTGATGAGTGGAGATTTCAATGAGATCACCGGTAAACATGAGAAAAAGGGGGGAATTAAACGACCAGAGACTTCTTTCCTTGCTTTCAAAGCCATGCTTGCTGACTGTGGTATGATTGATTTCCCGTATAAGGGCAACCCGATGTCATGGTTAGGGTACCGTTAGTGCGGTAAAGTCCAATGCCGTTTAGACCGCACTATCGGTAATGTAGAGTGGCACCATCTTTTTTCCCACACCAATGTGGAGTATCTGAAACTATGCGGCTCTGACCATCGTCCCATCCTAACGCGGGTCCAATCACAAACAGTACGACTCCATAGAAGCTTTAAATTTGATATAAGGATGGATTAAAGGAAGCAATCAAAGAAGGCTGGGGACCTGAAGAGGCTGAAGGACATCGAGCCCTCCATATCAAGTTATGTGATGTGCGACGTGCAATATCAAGATGGAGAAAAGCCAACCCCTCCAACACGCAAAAGAAGATCGAGATAATAAAGGAACAATTGGAGAGGGCCCAAACCGATGACACGGCCACAAGCGAAGAACTTCTAAATCTGAAATGGAACTTATGCACAACCTTCCGGGAAGAGGAGCTTTATTGGAGACAGAAGAGTCGATCGTTATGGTTAAAAGATGGCGACAAGAATACAAAGTTCTTTCATGCTATTACCAAACAAAGACGGGCCCGTAATCGCATCACAAAACTGAAAAAGCCGGACGGATGATGGGCAGAAAGTGAAGAAAGTATTGAGAAGGTTGCTATTGAGTATTTCCAAAATCTCTTTACCTCATCGGTGGTGGGAGACTTTGAGGAAGCTCTCCGGTATATTACTGTGAAAGTAACACTAGCTATGAACGAGTCTTTAACACGAACCCCAACTGATGAAGAAATAAAGAAGGCCATCGATCATATTAATCCCGATAAGGCACCAGGCCCGGATGGCATGACTAGCTTGTTCTACCAACGGTTTTGGGAGGTCACGAAAAAAAAAATAATAGGTACGGTCAGGAACTTCTTCGACGCTAGTGCTTTTGACCCTCGACTTAATCAGACAAACATTTGCTTAATCCCTAAGACAGAGAGGCCGAGTGATATGGCGGAGTTCCGACCAATCAGTCTATGCAATGTTAGCTACAAGATTATCTCAAAAATCTTATGTTCCCGTCTGAAAAAACTTCTCCCGAAACTTATTTCAGAGACTCAATCCGCCTTTGTAGCGGAACGACTTATATCAGACAGTATTTTGCTGGCGCAAGAAGCCTTCCATGCCCTGCGTACTAACCCGATGTGTAAAGTGAAGTCTGTGGCGATTAAGACGGATATGAGCAAAGCCTACGATCGTGTCGAATGGAATTTCCTCGAAGCACTTTTATTGAAAATGGGCTTTGCAGAGATATAGGTTTCTTGGATTCGATGGTGTGTCTCCTCGGTTTCATATCAAATCCTGCTAAATGGAGAACCAAAGGGCAATGTTCAACCATCGCGTGGACTACGCCAGGGAGACCCTCTCTCACCTTTTCTTTTTATTCTCTTGACAGAGGCTCTCATATCACAGCTGCGAGGGGCTGAAGAGGAGGGTCGGATAACAGGTTTAAAAATTGCTAGGGTGAGTCCGGCGGTATCACATCTTCTTTTTGCAGACGACTCTCTTTTTTTCTGTAAATCCGATGTCCAACAATGTGCTGAGTTGATAAGGATCATACACTTGTATGGGAGAGCTTCTAGGCAGCAATTAAACCTTGGAAAATCATCAATCTTGTGCGGTAGTAAAGTGGATCAGGACACAAAAAGAGCTCTTAAACGGGCTCTAGGCATCCAAAGAGAAGGTGGTATGGGGATGTATCTAGGGTTGCCTGAGAAAATATGTGGATCAAAACGTCAAGTTTTTGCCTTCATTAGAGACCGTCTGAATGATCGGATTAACTCCTGGTCGGCAAGATACTATCTAAAGGAGGTAAAGAAGTTCTTCTAAAATCAGTAGCCCAAGCCCTGCCTACGTACGTAATGACATGCTTCCTCCTACCAAAAGAGATCTTAAACAGACTCTAGGCATCCAAAGAGAAGGTGGTATGGGGATGTATCTAGGGTTGCCTGAGAAAATATGTGGATCAAAACGTCAAGTTTTTGCCTTCATTAGAGACCGTCTGAATGATCGGATTAACTCCTGGTCGGCAAGATACTATCTAAAGGAGGTAAAGAAGTTCTTCTAAAATCAGTAGCCCAAGCCCTGCCTACGTACGTAATGACATGCTTCCCCTACCAAAAGAGATCATAGCTAAGCTCTAGGGTGCAATAGCAAAATTTTGGTGGAGTACAAAGGCTAATAACAAAGGACTTCATTGGATTGCTTGGGAGAAAATTTGCTTGCCCTTTGATAAAGGAGGCTTAGGATTCAGAGATCTCCATGACTTTAACCTAGCCTTATTAGCTAAGCAACTATGGAGGCTCCTGCACCATCCTAATTCCTTACTTTCTCGTGTACTGAAAGGAAGATATTACCGGCATTCTAGTCCTATGGAGGTTAAATCGTCAAACTCTCCATCATATGGATGGAGAAGCATCCTAGCAGCACAAAACCTACTACGTGAAGGATTGCGTAAGACGATAGGCATGGGACGTAACACATGTGTCTGGTTAGACCCGTGGATCCCGACATCCCCGGCAAGACCAGCTCTGGACGCGGGCGTCTACCGCGAGCACGACCTGATGGTCAGCCATCTCATTGACGAGACCTCGAAACAGTGGAGAACTGATATCCTTGAGGCGCTGATAGATCCATGAGACATCCCGTTAATACGGAGTATACGACCGAGCTATTTTGCTAAAGAAGATGGGTACTGTTGGATCCATACGAAGTCAGGCCAATATACCGTCAAGTCTGGTTATGAACTGGCCTCACAGATTAAGGAGGACAAAGCGGTGCAAAAAGCTTCGGAACCGACGACGAATCTCCTAAAAGCAATGATATGGAAGCTAAAGACATCTCGCAAGATCAAACATTTCTTATGGCAAGCTCTTTCTGAGTGTATCGCGACCTGCAGCCGGCTTGTGGATAGACATTGTGGGACAGATCGCAGTTGCCCAAGATGCGGATGTGAAGAAGAAACGACTAACCATTGTTTGTTCCTATGCCCACCCGCCCTTCAAACCTGGGCCCTTTCGGATATTCCATCATCTCCG
Organism: Brassica oleracea var. oleracea; assembly: GCF_000695525.1. Lineage (NCBI taxonomy): Eukaryota > Viridiplantae > Streptophyta > Magnoliopsida > Brassicales > Brassicaceae > Brassica > Brassica oleracea. The sequence goes on from NC_027749.1 coordinate 41,672,190, forward strand.
GGCTCTTTTCCGAGTGGTTTCCTAGTTGAAAACTTTGATTACCTACTTCTTCGAGCAAAAAAAGATGGGAGCCCCTGATACAGTGATGGCACGATTTCCATGGATAATGTGGTTTATCTGGAAAGCACGGAACGAGAAAGTCTTCAATGGCAAAGATATATTACCGCCGGATACAGCAGGCCATGCGACGCGAGAAGAATAAGAATGGCGTGTGGCACAAGTAGTCGTATCTCAGATAGTGCCAACGACAGCACCAAACGGAGATGCTTTGAATGAATCACCATTACCTTGATGCCAAGTGGATGCATCTTGGGTGACAAATTCAAACGTCTTTGGAGGAGGTTCTGTTCTTGAGTTTGGACCAGGGTCTCATACCTATGGCTTCATTGGGATTAATCAGGTCTCTTCCCCACTACACGCAAAGTTTAATTCCTTGCTATGTGCAATGAAACATTCTCTGCAGTTGGGTTTTACTTCGATGTCCTTTGAATCGGACTGTCTACAGCTAGTGAAGCTGATAAATGATGAAGAAGATTGGCAAAGTTTGGCTTCAGAATGGAATGAATTTACCTTTTTGGTTTCTGAGTTTACTGAATTTTTCATTTCCTTTATTGCATGTATTCGTAATGTAAGAGCCGACCTCCTTGCTAAAAGAGCTTGCCTACAAAACTCTATCTTTTCCCATGTAAACGATTTGGTTCCGACATGGTTGGCTTCACAAGCTAACTTTTTTGTCTTGAATTAATAAAACATGGTGGTTGCCGAAAAAAAAAATATAAATTGGTCAAGAGTGATTTTGAGAAAACAAGCAAATAAATAAAAATAATATCCAAAGGCCAAAACAACTCAAAGTACTCTTGAATGCGTATGTAAAGTACGGACTATGGAACTTTGAACAAACCACAAACAGCTAAGTAGATTTTCTCTTTTGATTGTTGACTTCTACATGTTTTTTCGCGTTTTATAGATCCACAGATGTTAATGTGGATGTTAAATTAACGTTGCTTCAAAACACTCCTTATCTCAACTTGTATCACGATCAATTTTATATGTTACAGGGTATCTGAAACCTTAGAAAAACAAATACATTACAAGATCACAAATTAAGAAGTAAAAGGCTACAAATATACTAAGACTAATATTAATCTAACATGTCTCTTGACGGGGGAGAAAAAAACTAAATTACTGTAGTTTTGACGTCCGTTTTGCAAATCAAGTTTTGGCAAGTATAGTAAACGATTATTAACATTATTTGTTTCAAGTTAACGTGAAGCTGGAATAGCTCAGTTGGTTAGAGCGTGTGGCTGTTAACCACAAGGTCGGAGGTTCGACCCCTCCTTCTAGCGTTTTTGTTTTTACCCTTCTGGTGTATCTATTTTAAATTTGTTTACCATACCTAAAGGTCTCATTTTAATGTCATTTAAGGACTATGAGTTGATTACTACTCCATTAGTTAGTTTAAGTTAAACTTTATACTAGTATAGGAATGTGAGATGTTCAACCCCTCTTGGCGTATCTTTTAATGTCCTTCAAGTATTGATTATTACTGTATTTGTTAATTTAAGTTAAACTTTATAGTATAGGAATGTGGGGATGCTCTTGCTTGTTGTACATATAAAAGGTAAATTACAGCTAGAATGCCCTTCTGGTGTATCTATTTTAAATTTTTTTACCATACCAAAGGTCTCATTTTAATGTCATTTAAGGACTATGAGTTGATTACTACTCCATTAGTTAGTTTAAGTTAGTTGTTTTGATAGGTTTTAAGCTTTTTATCAAATATATACATTATCAAATATGAAGCCAGAATTTCTTTGATATCAAGATATTTCAGAAGAAAGAAAATATATATCGCATGAAGATGATGATGAATTAGTTTCAAAACCATTACATTCATTTATAAAATTGTTTGTTTGATTTTGAAATCAAAGGATTTGTCAATGATTTGTAAATCCAAATTTTTTTTCTAAATCCACTAAAATACTAAAACCAATAACCCCTACTTAAACTTTATACTAGTATAGGAATGTGAGATGTTCAACCCCTCTTAGCGTATCTTATAATGTCCTTCAAGTATTGATTATTACTATATTTGTTAATTTAAGTTAAACTTTATAGTATAGGAATGTGGGGGTGCTCTTGCTTGTTGTACATATAAAAGGTAAATTACAGCTAGAATGCCTTTAATATATGAATAAGAGCAACAAAACATGAAACAACCCACAAGACTATCAAGTTGTTTCAGCCAAGAATGTTGGAGACCGGTCCAGTAAACCAATGGCGTGCACTTAGAAGCCAATACGAGAGGATTATGGCCAACACACCAGCGACTGCCACCGGAGTGTAGTTGAGTGTCTCGGCCGTTATGGGATACGCCACGGGAAGTGAGAAGAGAACGGAGATGGTTGCAACCCATATGACTGCCACCCACCCAACCACCATTCCGTAGCCCCCAAGGCTGAATGGTCCAGCAACAAAGGTGTGGCGTGACAATGTCACTCTAAGAAGGATCGGTATTGCGTATGCTATGTACAGTCCAATAGTTGCTATTGACACCATTGCTTGGAACGCCACTATGCTCCCCAGTGACTGCCAGTTTTTCATCACATCAGACAGAAAATCTTAACTCATAAAGAGACAGAGATAAGGACTTACAGTGAGGGCCATACAGAATGATATGGAAGCGGAGAGCCAGACCGCGTTAATAGGAACCTCTTTGCTGTTCACTTTGTGCCATAAGGGAGACAATGGCATTGCCCCATCTCTAGAAAACGCATAAGCCATCCTGATGTAGCCCAAACACATGCATGCATATGGTCAAAATCCAAAATGCAAACGATTAGAACGAATTTAAAATGGTATGGGTCTCCTAGAGGGAGAACCTCCTATTCATTCAAGAAAAAAATGCAAACAATGCTTTCAAGTCTCAAACCAAGCACAAGTACATACCTAGAGTTGCTGGTGACAGAGCTCATGCCACAGAAAAACACAGCAACCGCAACAATGCCCAAGCACACAATCCCTCCAGTACCACTTCCAAACCTGCTCTTGAAAGCTAAGTAGAAGATCTCAGCAATGGCGTACCCACCAGAGTTATTAGTTTCACTCAGAAGGTAAGGTATGTCTATGACCGTATAGCTTATGCCCAATATATAACCCCATCCAAACAGAATTGATATCCCAATTGCACTGATTATTCCTCTTGGCCCATTCTTGTCTGCATCAATTGTCTCCTCGGTCTACAACAATTGCATCTTATTAAATCATCAAGAAAAGCTTAACACAATCATTAAAAAAACAGAACCCATTTGTTTCAAAACTCACCATATGGGCAGATGCATCATATCCTGTGATGGTGTACTGGCTCATGAGGAGCCCCAAGACGAATATGTAAACGTAACTGGTAATGCCGACTTCATTGTCAGTGTTGAAATGGGTGAAGACAAACTTAGTTGTTGCTCTTTCCGTAGAGACCAAAGGAATCAGAATCATGAGCACCAAGACACCTGAATAACAAAACAGATCATTTACTTGCTTGCTCGTGTTGAGACAATGAGACATAAACACAAACATACCGAGTAGGTTCCAGAGAGCAGCAATCTGTCCAACGAAAGACAAGACAGAGATAGGGAGGCTGTTCAGAAGTGCATGTATGAACAAGATTCCCCCATGGATGGCAATCACAACATAGTCAGATCCTTCATATCCTCCGCCGTTTTTGCCGCCGGTGGAGAGAAGCACGATCACTTGAATCAGCTGTGCTAGAGAGAAATCAACGCTCGCCGTCACTGCCCACTGCAAACACACAACACAACCTATAACTTTTAGACAGTCACAACAGTGATCTATAAAGTGAAGTCTTGTCAGAACTATTAGACACACCTGACCAACGATGTTGAACCTGAAAGATTGTGAAAAAAACAACACACGACATTAGAGAGACTCTTGCTTCCAATAGATTCAGAGAAGAAGCGAAGATTCATGCAGAGTGTGTACCAGCCGGTCAACCAAGAGGCAAGAGGAGCCCATCGTGGGCCAGCGAGCATAGCACTCCAGTAGTAGAGACCACCAGAGGTTGGGTAAGAGGAGCAGATCTCAGCCATTGACAGCCCCACACACATAGTAAAAGCTCCAGCCACGAACCATCCGTAGACAAGAGTGACTGTGCCGCCGAATCTCAAGCCAGTGCTGTACATGGTGGTGATCCCGGTGAGCACAGAGACGATGGAGAAGGAGATGGCGAAGTTGGAGAAGACCCTGAAAATCAAATGTTTTAAGCTTTAGAGATAAAACTGAAATTCAGAAAGAGACAAAACAAAAGAGAGGAGACAGACGAGAGGTCACGCTTGAGTTCTTGCTTGTAGCCGAGCTCCTTGAGACGGGATTGGCCAGAATCTACAGATTGATCGCCGGAGTTTCCGACCATAGTTGCTCTGTCCGAAGGTTGTTGGGATGCGTTTCTGTTAGTTACGTAACCATCCAAAAGTCTAACCTTTTCGCTAGCTTGTTCCATTTTGTTAGTTAAAAGCTTAAAACTGCCTTTGCTTACATATACACAAATCAAATCCGTTTATTAATTATTCTGTACTTGTCCTTGGTAACGACATCTTACCCATGTTACTTCACATTTTTTTTTGTAGTTTAAACAGCTGTAAAAATTATAATAGCGAGATATTCTAAAGATATGGTGTGTGATCTTGTGTCCACTCCACAAGTGCCAAAAGAGTAGATTCACTTAGAAATGCAATAATACATATGTGAATACTCATATGCAACTATAACATTCACACTCTCTCACGATAACCAAATAATGAATCTAGGTTTAGTTGACAAGTGACAACTAGATCAACAGGGCCGAATCTCCTAAGAGTGTTGTGAGAGTTATGTTTCTACCCAGTTCATAGGATCATAACTATGATCTGTGCTTATGATAAAGCTAAGAATTGTGTTTAGTGATTATATAACTTTGAAATAGTGGAATATTACAATATTTCTAAACATAGTTAATAATGCATTAGGGCATCTACATTAGTCTACAAATTCTTTACGTTTCTCACTACAAATCTTTTTATTTGAAAATATAACTTTAGAAATTTGACAAGTATCAACCAAAGTTTTTCAAACACATGAGAGTCACTCATTTTTTAATTTATTTGTAAGAAGCTCTTCGAAAGACTTATGGATGAGAATGATCTTACCTAAACTAAATAGAGTTAGGAAAATGAAAGTGGAGTTATATTCTTTAACTACACTCATCAATACCGGACATGTTCAAGTCTAGATTACATAGTTGTTAATTATTTGACTAAACAAGAACGTGGACCTATATTCTCCTGCATCCTGCTTTCTCAGCGGCTCTTATCAAAAACACAGTCACATCAAGGCACCCTTGTATTATAACTATCAAAAAGATTCATATACAATAAATAAAGAAAGATTTACACGAGAGGTCACATTATGCGTTTATTATTACACTCTAAGAGCATCATTATCACAGCAACCATGAAAGGTTGCTTTAAATTTTTTTTTTCTGGTCTGAATAAGAAAAAAAAAATATTAAAAAGTGCACATTCTTGTATCCACATGTACACACGTACATATCTGCTGTCCACATGTACATCTGTGAAAGTATCCACTTTAACTAGGTTTTTTAACCAACCCATTTTTCTCATTCTTGGAAAAAAATATCATCGTGAAAAAAGCAAAACTCGTATCACATGTACATGAATATGCAATATCCACATGTACACTCTTTATAATATACCTCGATGACTAATACTGCATTTAAGAATCCACACCACAAAGATGTAAGAGCAGATGATTCATCAATGATATTGTGTGCGAAGTTTTTAAATTTTTTTCTTATGAATTAATAAAACTTGTTTAGTGAACAAAAAAAAAACCTCTAAAAGCATCATAATTTCTCCGATACTAGAAAAGGAAACGAACATGAATGTTCAATAGTTCCGGTAGCAGATTACAATATAAAGAAACTGATTTTGCCTCCTCTAGTAACCCCAAGATGCGATGCAAGTGTCTACCCATTTTTGCATCTTTGGTCTCCTTTTGTAGTTAACATAGAAGAAACTGCTACCATAAAGAGAATCTCATTATCTTCATCGGCACATCCTGCAAAGCAAATAAAACATAATCAAAAGACATCCAAAACAGGTAGATGTAAGAATTTTGTCTGCCGCAAAATGTACCCATGGATAAGTACAAGTTAGTGTACATGTGGACATCATCTCAGAGTGGTAAACATAAAAATTCAATAAACATTTGATGTACATGTGTACAAAAAAGCATATGAGATCAATTCGCCGGAGACATGGCGTATGGTTAGAAGAAGATGAAGAAAGTAAAAAGATTTAATCGAACCTCCTCTTTTGTAGTCCATAGATTCTCTTTTTTCTTTTTCGAACAGAACCTATATAACCCTACATCACTGGAAACAAATTAGCTTCGAGCACAATATCAGCATCAAAGCAGCTCTAGGATCCACACAAGAAAGCTTTCAGATCACAATCAACCAATCACACCATAAACATAAACTAAAACGAAAACTTTACCTATGGATTTAGCTAATCACATAAGCACTCGTGGTGACAAAGGCTTTCCGAGGCATTATCTGCAAATTCAACAAAACTCAATCACTCAGGAATCAATAAAAATAAGCAATTAACGCAAGTGATAATTGTGGTGTACACATAGATCTTGCCAGCCGGTGTACATGTGGATACGATAGTGAAGCTTTGTGATCTGGTGTACATGTAGACTTTGAAAATGTGTACACGTGGATTAAGTTTTCATCGTACATATACTGAAACATATAATTGTGTTACCAACTGATAAATTTCTGGGATATTTATGAACGTATAGTGTAATTGTGAAGGTGCTCTGTTTCTCTTGAAAAAAACAGAGTTTCTGATTCAAACTCAGATGGTTCTTGCAACAAATGATCCAAAATACAAACAAAACCAAAAATTTATCTTAACTAATGACTAATTCAAGAGAAAACAAAACCAATCTCAAAATACAGATAAAACCAAAATGACGAACCTTGGAAGATTCGAGACGAATGTAAAACGTCATCTTATTCTTCTTATCTTGTGTCAATCGGTTCCATAGTATTTTACACATCTGGGCAACATCAAACCTAAGATTCCATAAAACCCAACCATTTGTACAAATTATTAAACCTTCAAGTTTCTCGCCAAAAAAATGTTCGACGTTTAGTTTAACACAGATCTGGGAAATTGAGGAAAATAGAGAACACAAAGAGAGAGAGAGAAAGAGTGATTTTGTCAATTTAAAATTCAAAATATTTTAAAACCCACAAAAAAAAAAAGAAAACGTAACAAGTGGGAAACAGAAAAAAATATCACAATTCAGTTTGCAACAGTTGGGAAGTTATTGGTATAATTAACCATTCAAAAAGTACCCCAGTAGCTATAAGTGTCCAATAGTGACAATAAAATCTTAAAATCGACCCGCAATGTTAATAACTCATAAATAAATATACTGCTTGGGGATTAGAGTTTGTAGTCTCCGGTTTAGATGAACGTAATAGCGGACTCAATCATATTAGTCACTGACCAAATCAGGTAATAGAAGTTGATTGTGAAGCGCAGTTTCTTATTATTATTATTTTTTGTTATCACCTCGACAACACTTGCTCTACAGGTCCAGCCCTTCTTGGTACGCTGTGTTTTTTTAATCCAACTTCTATTACCTGCTTTGGTCAGTGACTATATATGGTCTGCTGTGTTAAGCGCACACTATACCTCGTTAACTAATACTAGAACCTTTCCCGGGCTACGCCGGGTTTTTGCATAAAATTTAACTAAAATATAAATTTGGATATTATTTTATTTGAGTACATATACATGTGTTGTTTTTTTAAAGTACATATATGTATATTTTTTACAGAATTAAAAAATGAAATAATTTATGACTTTGAAGCTATTTAAATTAAACTTTATTGTTTGAATATCTAAAATAAAATAGAATTAACAAAAACTAATTAAGTCTTAGTTATAATCCAATTCCTCATCTTTATCCATTTGAGTTCTTTTTTTGTTTTTGTAAAAGACCTATTTAAGTTCTCAGTATAAGAAATTGTTAGATTTATAATGATTTATATTTTTTTGGTTAGGATCAATACTGAGTTCTATTTTTATTTGTGTTTTTATAAATTGTATTCTCCTTTGCTTTTTCATTATATGGTTATTCAAAAATTCATATGGATTTATTTATATATAATCTATTAAAATAGAAATCATGACACCTTTTATGTGTGATTCTTTTTATTTGGAAAATTCTTAAAATATTTATGAAATTTTACATAACTTAATTATAATATATTTCTTTTAATTTAAAATAATAATAAATATCTTAAGAAAATGTCTAACCAAATCTTTCAAATATCTTTTAGAATCTTTTAAAGCTATATTTTCGAAATTATTTAACTAACATTTTAATTATGACAGTATAATTAGAAACTAAATTGTAGTTTAGTTTTGATTGTAAACAAAAA
>NC_027749.1:41681524-41693704 GCF_000695525.1 Brassica oleracea var. oleracea
GGTTTAGGGTTTAGGGTTTAGGGTTTAGGGTTTAGGGTTTAGGGTTTAGGGTTTAGGGTTTAGGGTTTAGGGTTTAGGGTTTAGGGTTTAGGGTTTAGGGTTTAGGGTTTAGGGTTTAGGGTTTAGGGTTTAGGGTTTAGGGTTTAGGGTTTAGGGTTTAGGGTTTAGGGTTTAGGGTTTAGGGTTTAGGGTTTAGGGTTTAGGGTTTAGGGTTTAGGGTTTAGGGTTTAGGGTTTAGGGTTTAGGGTTTAGGGTTTAGGGTTTAGGGTTTAGGGTTTAGAGTTTAGAGTTGAGAAATGAGGTTTTGGGGATAAGATTTCAAATTTTGAAAAATAAAAAAAATTAAAATTTTCAAATGATAAACTTAGAAAGGTGCTATTTTGGTCATTTTAGTTTTTGAGTGCTATTTTTGTGATATAAACTTAGAAAGGTGATATTTTGGAGATTTGCCCTTAATTAAAAATAGAACATCAATCTTTTGTATGCATTATGCAAGTAAAAGATTTTTTAAAAAAATCCATTATTTGTATAGAGAGGGACTATAATAAAAGGTGAAATTTTCATATATTAATATTTCCTTTTTGTAAGAGTTACTGTTAAAAAGAAAGCTTTTATGTATTTAGGTTGATACATATAATATTTTTCTCCTTTTTTAATAAGAACGAAAAAGGAGATGATGGTATTGGTAAATAAGATAGAATATCTATGCAGTAAATAACCTAAATTTTATATTACTTTAGTTTTATAATTAATTCTAATTCTAATATAAAGATAAGACAATTTCAAAAATTGATAAACTAATTGATGTCTGGTTTGTTGAGTTTTTGTATTACTATTATATATAATTTGATATGTAGATACCTTGATCAACTTAACCTTGGATAAAAGGTTTTTTTTTTTCCATTCTTCCTCTAAATCTTACACTTTCCAACGTTTAACACATAATAAACTTAACTATGAAATGAATCAGTATTACATAGCACAAAATCCTTACTAAAACCTCGTTTTGCAGTAGAAGAAACAACCCGAAGCCAAGAAAATAAAATGAGAAGTTTGACAGAGCAATAGCTAGAAAGTGAAACTAAAAAAGCTTCATATTATCACATAAATAAGTAATGCAAGTCTCCAACATTTTTTATCTATACCATAAGCAGCCACACAAGTAAGAGTAGATTTCTAGTTCGTCTGTGTGAAACCTGCAATGGACAAAGTTGGTCATCAACCAAAACAAACCAAATCAAGAATTACATATAATAACAAAAATCTAAGAAAAATACTGCTAAGATAATGTACCATTCTCAATTTTGATCACACTTTGAAGCATCACTTCCATCTTTGACTTCATGTCATAACTATCATCCATCTGAGGCACGACCAACAACAGTTCCCTGTGAATCTGTCTGACAAACTGACAAATTCTCTGCGCGAACTTGACTTCACCATCTGATATTCTACCAATCGCCATCCTCATTAGCTCTCTAGTCATATCTGCAAGCTGCACAAGTAAGCAAACATAAACTGAGATCTTCTTAACAGAGTTAACATTAAATCAAGAGAGTCTACAACATACCCCGAGAATATAGTCAAGGATGTTGATCTGCAGTGGCTCTAGAGAAGGGTCACTAAGCGGTAAAAGCGTAGAGTTAATCTCATCTAGAGTATAGAGTGTTCCGGACATGCCGAACTTATAAAACGTTGCATCTTCAACATATTCCTGCACCTGTAAGTTAACCCACACACAATCATGTATCAGTTAAACCAAAATGGTTTTAGAAAGATGAATGATTGTTTATGATCCTCTGACAGACCCCTGGGGAGTAAGCTCGCCGGAGCTTCCAAAAATCAGTTCCTTGAAGCTCTTTCATCAGCCGGGCAAAGTGTTGATCCCTCACTGCTTCTAAATCTTTCCCTGCTTTCTCCAGAACCTCTTCTTTGTTGTCTTTACTGAGTCTGCCACATAAAAAAAAAACATTATCACCCAAAACAAAACAGAGTATAAGAGTTTGATGTTGTTACCTGTGAACTTGAAAGATGACTTTTTTGCTGTTCATAGTGATATCACGACTTGCCTTCACCACTCTCTCTCGTTTCTCATTCTACAAAAGAGACCACATTGTGAGGTTTACTAAACAAAGATACACAAAACCATTCTTAGCAGATGAAGAATCAGAGTTTCCAAATTGAAAGTTCATTCCTTTAGTCTCTACCTCATACATATCTACCTATAAGATTCAAACCCATTCTCAGCAGAAGAAGAATCAAAGTTTCCATATCGAAAGTTCGTTCCTTAAAATTCCAAAATGTTTGTTATCGACCTGCAGAAACTCGAACAAAGTTATAATCTTTATGTGACTAGTCAAACCTATCCATTAACCGTTAACAGTTTGTATATCCCCTTAACAGCTCGTTATCTCCCCTTAGCAGATAAACAAAATCTAAGCAACAATTGAATGTACTGTAAGTTTTTATTTTACCAACGATATCAGTGCTGGAAACTCCTTCAGTACGCTTATCTTCTTATACCTCCCAGCCTTCTTAGCCAAGGCATAAGCATCAGTTCCATCACGAAGAACTCAAGGATCATCCCCATGGATAATGTAATCAATCCGATACTCTTCAAACAACCTCTTCATGAACTCCTCCGTGATTGCGTAAGGAGCATCGGGAATAAACTCATCCACCCGCTTAACAGCCTTCACCATTATCATCCTAAAACACACAACCAACTACACAAATCAGAACAAAAAAATAAAGCGATTTTGGATACACAACAAAAAAGATCATCATCACCTCTCGTGAAGAGGCGTAACGGGAGGTCCCTTGTTAGCTATGACCTCCTCGTCGCTGACCACGCCGACGACCAATTCGTCGCAGAGAGCACGCCTGCCGGAGCGCGTTGAAGTGGCCGTAGTGCATCATGTCGAAGCAGCCGTCCATGTAGACGCGGACTGGTTTTCTTTTCCTGAAGGGAGCAACGAATCGATCTAGCAAATCGGGATCTGGAGAAAACAGAAAGGGAAACGTCATCTCTGGACTCTCAGATCGCAGAAGGCGTGAAGAAGAGGCAAAAGCAAAGGAGATGGGCTTACTGGGCCAACATCATTAACATTCTATCTTTAAAAAAAAATCGAAGCCCAACAACCCATAACCGAGATGACGTGTCAAAAAGGATCTCTTGATTGGTTGATTTTATTGTCTGACGTGGATGTCCTCTCTCATGCTCATATAACACTTTTAATATAGTATATATAGATTTTCCTTCACTTTTAACCTTTTTGTCAGCCCTTGACTTTTAACATAACATTTATTTTTTCTCTTCTTTGTTACATCGAATTGAATACCGCCACGTCAATCAGTTTCATGTTTGACTTTTGACCAATTACTCCAAGCCGCTGGATCCCACTAACTAGAGCCGGACATTTTATCCGTTAAATTTGATTCGGTTCGTTATTCGTTTCGATTTCCGGATATCCATAGATCTTCGAAGCAAAGCAAATACTAAAAATCAATATCCGTTAAAATCGAAGCAAATCACAAATATTAAAATTTTGGGAAGCGGATATCCGATCCGATCCGTTAATATATAAATACATGTATATCTTGATTATATTTAAAGTTTTAAATGTATAAAATTATATAATTGTTATTCTAACAAATGATTTGACAAATTCTATTCACATTATTACTTATATAAAAATATTACATAAAAGGAAATGAATAAATTTATGACAATTATAATTTTTTTCTTAAGTTTTATCTTATTATAATTGTTAATTAAGTTTAAAAAATTTATAAAATATGTAGATTCACTATTTCTTTTAATTTCTATCTTATATATCATGCAAAAAAATATTTTACAAAACATATTATTTAAAATTTTCTTTAATTTACGAATCAAATCGGATATTCTTTAAAATTCTAAAACATTTCAGATATCCGAGTCACCGAATATCTAGGTGTCTAAAGATCGAATCGACACAAATGCTTCCAAATACCCAAATATTCGATCTGTGTCCACCCCTATTTGCGGATACAATTTTATTTTCTTTATATGAAAAAATGACTAATGTCAAGGCCTTTTTATTTTAAATTAATTTTATTTTTTTCTTTCATGTATTATTTTGAACAAAAATGTCATTTAATATTAATTAACAATATCATTATATATTTGTCAACTATTTTTATATACTTTTTACATACACATACTTGTGCATCTTGATGTGAGCACCTTGTAACTAAGTATTCATTACAACTAAAGTATCTAAATTTTTTGAAAGTTGAAATATTTTTTCTTAATGCTTCTTTCACTACCGACCAAATCGTAGTGAAATGATTTGTCTTAATAATTTTCTTTTCTTTTTCTTAAACTATTATCTGTTTAGAAACTATAATATGAAACTATTGGTTCGACATGACGACTATCTAAAATTCATAACATGAAAATAAACAAATAATATTAATTTTTGGTTTTTACCTCAAAAAATCAAACATTTTAACCGAATAAACTAAAATAATATTAATTTAAAATAATAGTTATATTTTAGAAGATTAAACACCAAAAAAAAAATTAAAACCGAACCAATATCTAGATTAAACAGATTTAATGTCTTTTTATTAAAAATAACGAAACAAATAATCACATTCCGCGCAATAAGTGAGTTATTACCTAGTTATAATTAAACAATATAAAACAAAAAAACAAAGATGAGTGGAAAATGTAGATTACTTTGTAGGATGGTAACATAAGCGTTGCTTAATCTCTGAAGAAGTAATCCACCTTTGTAAAGTTGTTTTTAAACTTGTACAGTTTTATTGCTAAGCTGTGGACACTTTGAAGGGCGGAGGTAGGGTGATTATCGGCTAGGTTTAGGATAGTTGGTGTATTAGTGGAGGACGCTCAGAGTCGGAAAACAAGTTAAGATGCGGGTGGTATTTGAGTATTTACTGGCGGCTAATTATCTATTCCGAAGAACATTTTATTTTTTTGAGCTTATCTGATATGTGATAAAATGGGTGAAAAACACTCGATAGTTGCTTATCAGAAGAGAAGAGCGAAGATTAAGAAAATTTGTTTTTTGATACAGTTTTCAATACAAATACTCTTGTTACCGTTGGAAAAGAAAAACTCTCGTTACTTGCATAAAAGTTACAAATTTAATTTGGCTTCGAAATTTTGTTCGTGACAGCCAATTTACCAAACTTAACGTTACTTCCCACTTGAAAAACCTTGTCCTCAAGGTAATTATGATTTCATCTTCATCTCTGCAATCCGCTCCCTCTTTTCTTGCTTTGGTGTAGAGCGTGTTCTCAAAAGGCAGTAGTCTTGAGAAGTTTCAGAATCCATCATAGACTTAAATAACCTTATTATGGTTTCAACACTCCATGTTTGGTTTGAGCCTGCAATGAGTTCATAAGTGACAATACATCGGATACTTTGCTCCTTCCTAAATATGTTTCTTTCCACTGTATCAGTTCTATCCCCTCAGCCCAACAACTAAAGAGAGTTTCCATTCCCTTAATCACGCTTGACCTCTATTCCTTGAATTGTTGCTCTGGTGGCCTAAGAGAGTGAAACAACTCAGATATGGAAAGTAAAACCCTCACTCTTACAGCCGAGTCAACACCATAATCACTCTCCACTGCCTCTTGAATAACAATCTGCCCCAGACCTTTCTGAAGCCGATCTGCCGCAGTGAGGACTCGTATGACCACCGACGTAGACACACGGTGATACCCAAATGAGGTTTAGTGTTAGCCACCACAACTGAAACATTAGTTTAATCCTTTTAAATTTATTTATGTCTTTCGACTGTGTTTACCACTACCTACAACGGACATAAAAATATAATATATCCATGAACCTTCTACTATACTTAAAACAACGGAAATATCAACTTACTTCATAATATGTAAAGAGACAATTGACATAACCTGTAATCAGTTTCTTTGAAGGTCCATGCCTTCCACATCTAATCTACCACAAGTCTCTTGTGATGCAGATGGTAGAGCTACATTATTTGATCTGCCTCTCCGGTGATATCGAACGGTTCACTGGTTCAGTCGCCGCCCGGCTTGTTTTCTTGACAAACTACAGAGATCAAAAGAGCACGCTAACTTCAATATTTATTCTATCCACGGAAAACCTAGCAAACTAATAACTTATTACTCCTCAAGGAATCATAGATGTACGTGTTCATTCAATAAAGAATGTAATAACTCGCTGAAACTCAGGTTGATTCTCTAGAGTGAAACTCAACGTCTCGATCTTCGCCTCCATCGGTCGAGGTTTTACACCTAAAATAAAACCCACAGACCAAAACAATATGTAAATGAGAACGACATCACTCTCAGACCACCGCACAAAACTATAAATGAACATGGTATACATAGCAAAGCAAAATAACAAAATTTTCGATGAATCTTTTTTAAAGTATATCAAACTTGCAATTAAACATGGATAGATAATGGTTGTTGAAAAGCTTACGGAGTGATCAGCTTTATTATGTGAAGCAGAAGTTTGTTTCCCCGAAATGCAAATATCCGTCAAAGATCCCTTAAAGCTTTATTATATGTTACTTTGCAGATTTTTTTTTTTTTAAAAAGGTTAGGAGGAGGGTGATGATACCCACGAATTCACCATTCTTCTTGATGGTCTTTGAATCCTAAAAGCGGACGATACAGCAAATAATGAACTGAGAAGTCAGACAAGGCAGAGATTGGAGACGACTGTGTGAGCAACAATATCATGCTAGCAGCGGAGGAGGACATTGTCAATGATGGGTTGAAATCTGCGCCGGTTCAATAAAGCTTTGACTTGATATGAGATGCACTGCTCCGGTTTGAGCAACTGGAGAAGCAGAGAGAGATTTTCGATGAGATGCTGTAAAGAAAACCTGGTAGAGGAATCATATCGAGCCGTTTTTTGAGATGCATATTTCCTCGATCTATGATGAAGTTTATATAAGAAGGGTTAACGGAGATGATACGAAACGGGGCCATTAATGAAGAAGTTATTGAAGATGGGGAGATGTAGAGTTTGCTGGAGATTGAGAGATTACGAAACGACAAACGGTGAAGCTCTGTGTTTCGAGATGTGTCTGAAGCAAGAAAGATAACCCTATGTTAAAAACGACAACACTTCATAAATGAGCCGACTGAAACTGTTAGAGCCCATAAGAACAAACCTGGGTTTAGCCCATTACTCTAATATCGAAAGTCCTTTAAGCCTATTACTCTAACATCGAAAATTAACAACTTTTTCAATTATTTTATTTTTTTCGAGTGGGACTCACAATCTGTCCAGTCCAGTGTGACAGGCTTAGGAGTGAGCAAACCTCCCTCGTTATAATGTATATTGCCCTTCTGTTTCAAAATGATACAATTTGGAGAACTCATATGTTGTATATTTCATCTAAAAATTAGTGTTATAGCTATTTCACTGTTAGTGTTATAAAAATATACTAGCTATTTCATCCAAAAATTAGTGTTATAGAAATATACAATATATAAAATAAATTGTACATAGGTATAATATATAAAATTATATTTTAAACTATATACAACTTATAATTTGGTCATATAAATCAAATCTTAGTTATATAAAAATTAAAATACATGCGCGGTGTGCGGATCAGATTCTAGTGTATATATATATATATATTTTTTTTTTTATTAAAAAAACTCTAGTATATATCTCATGTATATTATCTTGGAGCATTACAACATGTTTTCGTAAACACATGTTATTATTAGGATGATTCTTAGAATCCTTAGAAAAATAAGTTGATCCACATAAATATATATTATATTTTTTTATTAAACTAACTATCAAATTGATTAGTAGTGTAAAAAATAATTTTTTAATTCATTCCTTAAATAAAAGCTACATAATTACCTAATATGATTAACATATATATGACAATTAATGATTATGAATAATACATATTTGATAACAATTGTTGTATCTTCTCTCTTTTTGTTTAATTTTCTATTACTAAAAGAAATTAAATAATCACATTAAGCATATTATAAAAAAAATTAGATTAACCACGTGTTAATGGTCCTGTGGTTAAACTCAACCTGGGAAGTCATGGGTTCGAGTGCTGCTGAGAGGTGATTATTTTGAGGGACCTTCAAGCCCATTACGGAGAAGCAAGATAACGTGTGGCCGCTGTGGGATTTACATGGGGTGATCACCAGCCCTCCTGGATGCCTCAACGGGCTCCCCGGATAAGCTCCAGTGGACGGTCATTAGCGCTAGCGCTAGTCGGATCCTCTCGAGGCTTCGGATACCAGAGTCATAAAAAAAATTAGATTTTTTCTTATATGCTATATATTGAATTTTTTAAAATGATTATAAATTACTAAAAATAATAAAAGTCTCACATTGAAAATTTTGTGATCAATTGTTTAATTTTTTGGGTTCAAACAAGATACAAATGATCACAAATCGTATGAATATGAAGTATCATTAATAGATATTCATATTTTATATATATATTAATATCATTTAAATTAAATTACATACTATATAAAACATAAAATATGTTAATTTCAAAATCTGCATTAAAAATTGTTGAGATCTTCATTTTTTAATTTAAAATTTGTATTGATAAATCTCTTTTTAATTTTTTTTTGTGATTAACAGTTTAAATTTTTGTTACAGTAAATATATAAATGTTAATAAAATAATATGAGTAGGAAATATCAATAATAAATATTTATATTAAAATATACTCTACATATGTATTTCAATATCATTAAAGTTTAATTATATACCATATAAAGTAAATAAAATAATTGTTTTGGTTTATTTAACAAAATCGTAATTGTAAGTAAACAAAAGGTATTGGTTTTGATTTATGTGCTTACTCTAATGTTTATACTTTTATGTATATCAATTATTTTTTAAATTTATGGTTTCTAATATGTTGTTGATCCTAACATCTCAGAAATACATTTATTCAAATCGATGTGATTTTCAATATTAGAAGTACTATATATTATTTCATTCAGATTAAATTTTTTAGTCTTGATTTTTATTCCAAAAAATCTGTAATGAAATATAATGAAAAGATTCCAATCTCCTCTTTTTGAGTTTGTTCGAAGAATAAAAGATTTGATCATTCGTCTAATATTTGTTTCTCCCTAATACCCTATCTAGCTATTATGATTGTAAGAATGAGAGATTACACTTATTTATTATAAGTTTTTTGGTTTAACATTTAATAAATCAAATAGTTCTTAGTTTATACATAGTTTACATATACTAGAATGATAAAGTATTATATATTTTTCCGGTATACTCTTAAGTAACTAAATCTCAAAAATCTAGGTTATAAAATAAGTTTTTTTTTGTTGTTATAAAATTAGATGATTTTTAGACCGAACTGGTGAATATATACTAGACAGACATTTTTATATTTCGAGTCTGCACTTATATTATATAACAGCTTGATATATTATATTTGAACACTAACATATGAATAGATTTTTCCGGTGATTTTATTCAAAGTTTTAATTTTTAGATATTTATCTGAAGTGGAACTAATTTTTGTAGATGTCTAACTTTTTAAATTGACACTTATGTAATTCATCGAATTCACAAAAGAAGTTAAAAAGAAAGAAAACTCATATAATTGAAACAAAAACGAGAACAAAAGCATAATTTTATTGAGGTAGAAAATAAAATCACTTGTGGAGAATCAATAGTAAACAAATCGAGAATAGAAAACATAATCCTCTTTTGTCATTTTACAATCGATGTTGCTCATCTAGTTTTTATGATTTGTGTCACCCTTAAAATTTAATTTCATTTTGTGCATACGAAGTTTTAAAAATAATTTAAATGAACTTTAATACGTTAAATCTTCAAGAAGGATGATACATTTAATAGACCAATATTTGTATTTGTCATATTACGATCTTTTACGTAGTGTTGTAAAATGTTAAAACATTTAGTGAACAAAAAATAGTATTAAAAAACTCAACACAAGCGCGTGGGTTATCGTCTAGTTATTTGTTAAACCCCTATATCTAATGTGTATTTGGAGGAAACTCTGTTGCTCTTGCCTTGTACCAATCAGTGAACCCCTCGGTAAATAACTCTTCTTCTGGGCATTGGTGAAACTATTTCTGGTGGCTAACTAAGCTACTCAAGTCAATCGAAGTAAGAGATGTGTTTGCAAAATCTTAAGGATTTCTCTCCATCATGATTCATGAGGAATGTTAACTTTGTTGTTTCCTTTTTTCTCTCTGTCGAATCGAAGTTCAGTCTGACAAAACCGATGGTGAACAGCAAAAAACCAAAATAAAAGGGAAAAACAAAAACTACAGAAACGTGTTTTAAAAAAAACTATTAGGTAATAACCCGCGACTTGCGCGGAATGTGATTATTAGTTTCATTATTTTTAATAAGAAGACATTAATCTGTTTAATCTGGATATCGGTTCGGTTTTAGGTTGTTTTTTGGTTTTTAATCTCCTAAAATATAACTATCATTTTAAATCAATATTTATTTGGTTTGTTCGGTTAAAATATTTGATGTTTTTGTTTTTTTTTTTCCTTTGATAATAAAAAATGACTATTATTTGTTTGTTTTCATGTTATGAATCTTAGAAAGTCGTGATGTCGAACCAATGGTTTCATATTATAGTTCTAAACGGATAATAGTTAAAAAAAGAAAAGTAAATTATTAAAACAAATCATTTTACTACAATTTGGTCGATAGAGAAATAAGCATTAAGAAAAAATATATTTTAACTTCCAAAAAATTAGATATTTCAGTTATGGTAAATACTTAGTTATAAGGTGCTCACGTCAATGTGCACATATATGTGTATGTAAAAGTATATAAAGATGGTTGATAAATATATAAAGATACTGTTAATTAATATTAAATGACATTTTTTTTCAAAATAATACATGAAAAATAAAATTCTTACTTAAAATGAAATTTTTTCAAAATAATACATGAAAAATAAAATTCTTAAAATGAAATTATTTAAAAACAAAAATATTGTAAAATTCATATAAACTATAATATATAACTTATATATAATTATTTAAATATATGTATATATATATATGCATATAACGGATCAAATTGGATATACGTTCCTATAAATATTGATATTTGTGATTTACTTTTTTTTACGGACATTGTATTTTAGTTTTTGATTTTCTCCGTAGAGTAAGGATATCCAGATTTTTCGGTTCGAATCAAAATGGATACCGAATCAAATCAAAATTTATGAATAATTTGTCCAGCTCTATTCGTAAACAGTAAAAATAACGTAAATGAGAACCATGCATGTGAGTTTGATATTAAAAAAACATAAAGTACATAGTGTGAACATATTTATGTAGAGTTTGGCTGAGAAGCTCTTTACATGTGACATGTGTCCATTTAAGTGTGAACGCATTTAGGAGGGCTTATTGGAACCAAAATTTGGAAAGAGTTTAGTGATTTTAGAAGTTGACAGATTTTTAAAAGTTTAGTAGATTTAACAAATGTTTTTAAATTTCTATCAAATATTTGTATTGATTTCTATAGATTGTCATTGATTATTAAGAATTTGCACAATGTATGTTTTCAAAAAGTTTATCCTTCTAAGGTAATATACAAAATATTGTAGAAATTTTCAACAATGAATTTCGATGAGACGCTAGTGTATTATCGTTTGGTGTGTTCACATATAGAAATGCATTTTATGGTATTGGTGTTATAAATCATTATGTGGATGACCCATAACCATGACCAAGACAAGGCCAAACCGTGGCCCAAGAGGAGAGAGAGTCGGCGGCCCAAGAGGAGAGAGAGTCGGCGGCCCAAGAGGAGAGAGAGTCGGCGGCCCAAGAGGAGAGAGAGTCGGCGGCCCAAGAGGAGAGAGAGTCGGCGGCCCAAGAGGAGAGAGAGTCGGCGGCCCAAGAGGAGAGAGAGTCGGCGGCCCAAGAGGAGAGAGAGTCGGCGGCCCAAGAGGAGAGAGAGTCGGCGGCCCAAGAGGAGAGAGAGTCGGCGGCCCAAGAGGAGAGAGAGTCGGCGGCCCAAGAGGAGAGAGAGTCGGCGGCTGAGGAGGGAGAGTCGGCCTATCCTTTGGCCGACCTTAGATCTAGGAAGTTTCCATTTATCTGTTTTAGATCTTTTCCTATTTCATGTTGTATTAGGTTTTGGATAATTTC
>NC_027749.1:41693945-41694669 GCF_000695525.1 Brassica oleracea var. oleracea
AATTGTTCGCACCATGGTCAATTTAGTTTTACACGTCCGATCCTATTAACTGTCCACATAGCCGTGCGGCTTGCTTGTCTGCTCCATGGTCGATTAGATTGATTGTTTTTCATAGTTGCGTAAGACAAGTTTGTGGCAGAGCTTGTTATACCATGCGGCCACATGATCACATTGTGAACCTAAATTGAAATGATAATGTGATACAGATGTCGAAAATCTCAAATAGAGACTACGCAGCCCTTAATCTCTCCGGAGATAACTACTTACAGTGGGCGCTAGATACAAAGATCAGCTTAAGGTCAAAAGGTCTTGGTGATACTATCATCAAGGACAACAATGAGACTGATAAGAATCGGTACAGGGCTATAAGTATTATACGCCATCACCTCATTGAAGGTCTAAAAGATCAGTACATTACGATGGAAAATCCACTAGAGCTTTGGGATGCTTTACAGCATAGATATGATCACCAGAAAACGGTGTTACTCCCAAAAGCTAGAAATGACTGGAAGAATCTAAGATTCATGGATTATAAGTCAGTGGATGAGTACAATTCGGTCTTGTTCAAGACTGTCTCGATGCTGAGACTTTGTGGTGAAGTAGTAACCGAAGAAGAGTTGCTCGAGAAAACGTTCTCTACGTTTCATTCCTCAAACATAATCCTGCAGCAGCAGTACAGAATGAAAGGCTTCGCCACATACACTGATCTGATCTCGTGCCTGCT
>NC_027749.1:41696203-41697196 GCF_000695525.1 Brassica oleracea var. oleracea
TTAAGGCCAGATACGCAGACTCACAATTTGATGAGTCCACATATCCGACCTTAGGGGGAGATAACGGCCGATTGAGCAAAGAAATCGAATGGTCTCGACCATCAATATCTTGGCAAGATTCTCAGATTAAAGAATGTGATATGGAAGTCCAAAAGATTATACATCTTCAAAAGCTAGCTAATCAACTGCCAGATTCATTTGCTGACCCAAATAGAGTGACAAAATCATATATCCTGCCTTGTAATGCACCAATAAGAATAGATGTCCAGAAGGGACATGGTCAAGTGGCTACAGAGTCTAATCAACGTCTCAAACGTGGTAGACCTATTGGTTCCAAAGATAAACAGCCTCGGAAGTCCAAGAGAGGTGCTGGATCCGAGAGCATCAAGGAAACCGTCCAGAACATTGATGGACCGGCCGAGCTGACCCAGACGGTCGTGCCAAGTGAGCCGGCCATGACAAATGATCCGACCGTTCCAAATAATGGGGTTCGGGACGCCGAATTTCATGGGACACAAGGGCCGGACAATCAAGAGATCTCTATAAACCATATAATGTCTGAAACGAAATGGAACAGAAATGATATCGACGTCGATGATATATTTGCTTATAAAGTAGCACTTGAGATCATGGAAAAAGATGAGGATCTAGAACCCACGTCCATATATGAATGCATGCAAATATCAGATTGGATCAAATGGAAAGAAGCTATAAACGTGGAGTTAGAATCATTAAAGAAAAAAGGCGTTTTTGGCCCTATAACCGTGACACCTAGAGATGTCAAACCAGTGGGATACAAATGGGTCTTTGTGAGAAAGAAAAATGAGAAAGGAGAAGTAGTGAGATACAAAGCACGGCTTGTAGAACAAGGATTCTCACAGAGACCAGAAATTGATTATGAGGAAACTTATTCCCCTGTGGTGGACGCAACTACATTACGATACTTGATCAGTCTGGCCGTGAAAGAGAAGCTTGATCTGCGCCTAATGGATG
>NC_027749.1:41697460-41704763 GCF_000695525.1 Brassica oleracea var. oleracea
TTGTGCATCAAAAGACATATACAGAAAAGATACTCAAGCAGTTCAATATGGACAAGGCTCATTCCTTGTCGAGTCCTATAGTCGTGAGGTCCTTAGACCTTGAGAAGGATCCGTTCGGACCAAGGAAGCCGGACGAGGATATGCTCGGGCCGGAAATACCTTATCTAAGTGCCATTGGAGCCTTAATGTATTTGGCTAGCCATACTAGACCGGACATTAGTTTTACCGTGAGTTTACTGTCTAGATTCAGTTCATGTCCGACACTTAGGCACTGGAATGGAATAAAACATCTGTTCAGATACCTGCAAGGAACAACCGATCTCAGATTGTTCTATACCGATCGGCCAAGTGAGAAGATGGCCGGATATGCAGATGCTGGGTACTTATCTGACCCACACAATGCTAGATCTCAGACAGGTTACGTGTTTATACACGGTGGGGCTGCAGTAAATTGGCGGTCCACAAAACAAACCTTAGTGGCAACATCATCTAATCATGCCGAGATCATAGCCATGTATTAAGCAAGCCGAGAGCTTGTGTGGTTGAGGAACATGACCGGCCATATCCTAAGGGAAAGTGGCTTGGCCGTGGGAAAAGAAAAGGAAGAACCAACGGTCATCTATGAGGACAATGCAGCTTGTATAGCTCAGCTCAAAGATGGATACGTTAAGGGAGATAGAATAAAACACATCTTGCCTAAGTTCTTCTTCACCCACGACCTGCAGAAGGCTAAAGAAGTCGAAGTGGTTCAGGTTCGGTCCAGTGACAATTCGGCCGATCTGTTCACTAAGTCTCTGCCGACCTCAACGTTCAAGAAGCTGGTTCATCAGATAGGAATGCGCCAGTTGAAGGATCTTCAATGATGCCTTCATCAGGGGGAGTGTCATGTGTTGTACTCTTTTTCCTGGATCAGTACTACTCAACCATTGACCCCGATAGACCCTCCAAGAGAAGAAGATACAGACCTCTATGTCTCGGATCTCTTATGTAGAGGAAGTGCTGAATGGAATATACCTAAAATCACAAGTACTCTACCCCTAAGACATTTTCAAAATCAAGCCGAGTGTGATTGGTGCTTTGGATTCCTATGTTTGGCTAGCTGCAAAGTCAGGCTCATATTCCACAAAATCGGGCTTCTTTGTAGCTGCGGCCATGAATCATTGAGAAAACAGAGCTTCAGAGAAACGAAAACCAAGCTCTCTACAAAGCAATTTGGTTCAGTAAAGTCTCACCCAAACTTCAGCTATTTTTCTGGAAACTAATCCAAGGGCCCCTTCCCCTAGGTGAAAATCTAGCAAAACGGGGATTCCTTGCTAATACAGCATGTCGACATTGCGGGGAACTTGAAACAGAAGATCATCTATTCCTCCACTGCAGCTACACTTGTCGGGTGTGGGATGCATCGATTTGGATGCATGATTTTAATCCATCAGCATGCGACACCTTCACAACAGCCTTCATGGCCACGTTAAGCCTCACAAATCTGCCACCCCTAGGAGTTAATGAAACCATGTTTCCTTGGATATGCTGGGGAATTTGGACCGCAAGAAACAACCTCATTATCGAAAATATGAAGTTTCTACCTGTTAAGATCCTTGCAAAGACCATTAAAAATGCGTAAGAGTTGATCCAAGCACAACCATCACATCGAGTTCCACAAGCAAACATCAGGAGTGGCATATGCCTACCGTCTAATCCTCAGAGTGTGACTTGTTACACGGATGCGGCCTGGAACGCTGCTACTAACCGAGCTGGCTGCGGCTGGTATTTCTTAATCCAAGAGGATAATTCTATGTTGCAGGGTACCAAGGCGCTGGATTGTGTTTCTTCACCGATGATGGCAGAAGCTATAGCCATCCGTTCAGATCTCTTCCATGCTCTTGATGAAGCTGGGTTTTCACAAATCTGTATCAAATCAGATTGTCAAGCACTTGTTGCTGCTATCTCCTCGAAGCGTCATCCAGGGGATCTCTACGGAATCTCTCGGGACATCGAGCACCTATCCTCTTGTTTCTCTTCTATTTCCTTTAGCATTATTTCGAGAAATCTGAACTCGTTGGCAGATTCATTGGCCAAATCTGTATTGTACTCTGTCTCCACCAATTAGTTTGGTTGGATTCATTCTCCTTTACAATATATGTGGTGTTCAAAAGAACAAAGATTGTATATGACTTTTTCGTAATCTTTTCTAATCACATTGTATAGTTATCAAAATTATATGCAGTAAAAATGTAAACCAAAAAAGTGTATATATTATAAGTTGGGTTGATTGATATACATATTGTTAAGTCTACTGCAACTCAAGAGTGTCGACTTCCCTAGTACAGCAAGACACAACAAACACAAGACTAGGAACTGTTGGTTTAAACTGTGAAGAAACAGAACCAGAACAGAGGAAGGGGAGAAGTGTTTAGCGGTTTGAAGAAATGAAAATACAGGAGCACACACACAACTTTAACCAGTTCATTCCCGTTAACTAGGGTAGCTACGTCTGACTGAGACTTTGCTCGGATTACACTTGAATAGGTGATTACAACAAGGAGATACAAGTGACCCGCCTAATACCCTTCGCTAGTACTTAGACTCACTCTGTAACTCTCCATGTATCTAGAGAAACGATTGTAACAAGTTTATGCCAATGACAATTTTTTCTCTTATCACTATATCTATCTTACTCTCTCTCATTACCTCAATGCCTTTATATATAGAGGTAAGCATTAGGTTACTCGTACTGCAGCGCCTTCATGGTGACATGTATCAGGCCGCTGGAGATGCTCTGTGATCTTATCTTCATTGCAAGGACTCTTGCTTTATTGACCATAGACGGACAAAGCCTTGTACACTGAATAGCTGGCTCCTCTTCATCGTTTTGCCAAAGCAAAAGAACCATTCAAGTGGTCCAATAAAGCATGCTTATTTAGTCTTGATTTACTTTTACTGCGGTAAGTCTTGAGTCACCGTTAGCCTTTAGGATTCAAACACTTGCATGATCATCAAGTTAACATCTCCACAAATCTCCACCTTTTAACCTGATGAAGAAGCTGCAATGTTCTTGTGATGATCCTGCACGAGTAAGAGAGAGAGAGAGAGAGAGTAGTAAAAATCGATTCTAGTTTCCCGGATTCCAGTCTTGGATTCCCTGAGCTTTATTACTCAGGCTTGACTTGTAGCAAGTTAAGAGCTGCTTGAAACTTGCTTACAGCCAAGATCTTGGTGAAGATGTCTGCTGGATTCTTCTCAGTAGAGACCTTCAACACTTCTACGGTTCCTTCTGCTATCACTTCCCGGAAGAAATGACACTTCATTCAATGTTCTTCGTATGCTCATGATGCACATTGTTCTTGAGAGTGAGATGGCACTTTGTGAGTCACAAAAGATCTCCACACTCTTCTGATCATAACCGAACTCCTTCAGCAGACCCTTCGGCCAAATGGCTTCTTTAACCGCTTCAGTCAAAGCCATATATTCGGCTTTTGTTGTGGAGAGAGTCACAACTCGCTGCAGAGAAGATTTCCAGCTGATGGTGTTGCCTCCCAATGTGAAGACAAGAACAGTGATGAACGTTCTTATGTCTGGATCAGCAGCAAAGTCTGAGTCGCAGTGTCCTACAAGCTTGAAGTCTGTGCTTTTCTTGTAACACAAACGCGTCTGAACTGATCCTTTGATGTACCTCAGTAGCCACTTAACTCGCAGCCAATGCTCTTTGATTGGTTTGCTCATGAATCGGCTGACAATGCCTACTTAATAGGCTAAGTCTGGACGTGTGCCGATCATGGCATACATGATGCTACCCACAGCGTTAGAGTAAGGCACTGACTTCATAAACTCTTCATCTTCGATCAACTTCTCTTCAGTTGCAGCACTCAGTTTAAAGTGTGCTCCCAAGGGTGTTACAGCATGCTTTGCTTCAGACATGTTGTAGGTTTCCAACACACGATTCAGGTATCCTTCTTGAGACAGCCACATAGCCCCTGATGCTCTGTCTCTGTTGATCTCCATCCCCAAAATTCTCTTGGCTTCTCCAAGATCTTTCATCTCAAAAACGCAAACTGAGTTCATGCTTCAACTGAGCTATTGCCTCCTTGTTTCTTGCCGCAACAAGCATGTCATCTACATAGATGAGTAGGTAGATCATCGACCCATCTTGTAGAGTCTTGGTGTAGGCGCAGTTGTCATACTCACTTCTCTTGAAGCTAATCTCCCCCATATAAGTATCAAACTTCTCATTACACTGTCATGGGGCTTGTTTAAGGCCGTAAAGAGACTTTTTCAGAAGACATACTTCATCCTTCTTAAACACACAATCATAACCCTCTGGTGGCCTCATGTAGATCTTCTCAGTAAGCTCTCTGTGTAGGAAAGCTGCATTGACGTCGAGTTGCTCGAGTTCAAGGTCTTCTTGAGCAACTAATGTAAGCAGAATCCCTATGGACACATGCTTAACTACTGGAGAAAATATTTCGTGATAATCTACTCCTTCTCTTTTGGCGTAACCCTTTGCAACAAGTCTGGCCTTGAAGCGATCTTCTTCAACTCCAGGTATCCACATCTTGTACTTGTAAATCCATCGGCTCCCAATGATCCTCTGATTCCCAGGAACTGAAACTGTTGTCCAGGTGTTGTTCTTGATCTGTGATTCCATTTATTCATCCATGGCTTGCTTCCACTGGCTCCAGTTTGTATCAACTCTGGCTTCTGTGTAACCAGACGGTTCAGCTGAGTCTCCACCCTCTGTAGTGTAGAGTGCTTTCGAGAAGTAGTCCTCATCATCAAACCTTCTCGGAGCTCTAACTTCTCTTCTGTCTCTATCTCTTATGAGATGATAACTCAAGGGTGAGTCCTCTTCATACATCTCTGATTCATCATTGAAGTCTATGGTGTGTGGTGAAAGAGCTACTGGACTGTTAGGGGCAGTAGGTCTTTGAGCTGTCCCACAATCTCCACCTGAGCTAGTATCATGTTCTGCTTCAAGATCTAGGTCGGTATATGAGTAGGAAAGCTCATTTTCTTCTTCTTGAATGTTTTATTTCCTCTGTATCAAGTCTTTGTAAACTGCATTCTCTTGAAAGATCACATTTCTGCTCACCACACACTTTCTCTCTTCAGTGAGCCATATTTTGTACCCTTTAAATCCACTGGGATAACCAAGTAGAACCCCTTTCTTGGCTCTTGGATTTAGCTTGCCGTCATCAACATGAATAAACGAAACACAACCAAGCCTTCATATGTAACCCTGACCACTTCTTGTCTGGAATCTCAAAGTTGATAGCTAAGGAAGGTGTCTTGTTGATGAGTACAGCCACTGTATGTGTAGCTTCTGCCCAAAACCTCTTAGGAAGCCCTGAGTCACTGAGCATGCTTCTGACCTTCTCCATGATGGTCCGGTTCATGTGCTTTGCAACACCGTTCTGTTGCGGAGTGTATGCACACGTACGATGCCTCTGGATGCCTTTTCTTTCACAGAACTCATCAAACACCCGGTTAAAAAACTCTAGACCGTTGTCTGTTCTCAGAGTTTTCACCGATCTTATCACTTAGATTATCCACCAAGTTAATCCATTCAACGAACTTCTCAAACGCTTCATCTTTGATTTTGAGAAAGTAAACCCATACCTTACGTGTATAGTGTCTATGAATGAGATGAAGTACTGGCATCTACTTAGTGACATTGGTACTGATGGAGCTCCCCATAAGTCGGAATGGACATACTCCAACTTCTCCTTTGTGTCATGTTGCGCAAGAGCAAAGCCAGCGTGTTTAGCTCTTCCATAGATGTAGTCTTCACAAGAGTCTAAGACCAACACTTTCTTTTTGTCTAGTAGATCCTTCTTCACCAATAAGTTCATGTTCTTCTGGCTCATGTGACATAATCTCCTATGCCACATAACCGTATCATCAGATCTTCCCTGAGCAGCTAGAGAATCTCTAGTAGCAAGTCTCCACTTG
The DNA here is from genome assembly GCF_000695525.1 of Brassica oleracea var. oleracea. Lineage (NCBI taxonomy): Eukaryota > Viridiplantae > Streptophyta > Magnoliopsida > Brassicales > Brassicaceae > Brassica > Brassica oleracea. The sequence continues at coordinate 41,703,407 of NC_027749.1, forward strand.
AGCAAGTAGAGTGTATCGTATCTATCTCCACTGAGTAGTACTTGATCTCCAGCTTTGATGAACAATCTCCCATTTTCAGACACGAACTTGTATCCAGCTTTCTCAAACGTTCCAAGTGATAACATGTTCTATCCATCTCTGGAATGAATCTCACATTTGAGAGCACCACATTCAGATCATCTTCATTCTGAACTCTAATAGTACCAACACCTTTGACCTTTGACATGGTTTTGTTTCCCATTCTGAATGTACCTCCAGCTTCTTCATCCAAGCTTTCAAAAAAATCTCTTCTATAGGTCGTGTGGTAGCTGCAACCAGTGTCCATGATCCACTCATCTTCAAGACGTGTGTCTGTAGATGAGAGTGCCTCTGTTACAGAAAGACCTGAGGCTTCTGCAAGGTTTCCTCTACCTTCTGATGGCTCTGATTTGTTGTTTGACTGATCACGGTTCTTCATAGACCCTTTTCCTTTGTTAGGACATGAGTTCTTGAAGTGGCCGTCTTCCCTACAGATCCAGCATCCTCGCTTAGACTTAGATTTGGACCTTGAGCGGTTTCCCTTGTTACCTTTCTCTCGATGATCCCCTCTACCCCTTGTCTCGTTCTTGTCCTTGACATAGAGACCTTCTGCTTGACCTTTAATACTCTTCTTATGCGACCCAAACTCAAGTTCCTTTGAGTAGATAGCAGCTATGACTTCGTCTAGGCTCAGAGTTGCTCTTCCTGAACCATACTTCAGAGTATCTCTTAACTGGTCATACGGCTTTGGTAGTGACATCAGTAACAGGATAGCCTGATCTTCATCAGACACCAGAACACTTGTGTTCTCAATATCTGCTATGATGTGAAGAAACTCGTCGATGTTTCCTTCAATAGACAGATTCTCAGACATCTTGAAGCTGTATAGCTTCTGCTTCAGATAGATCCGATTGGGAAGAGCCTTGGACATGTACAGCTTGTCCAAAGCATTCAACATAGAAGCTGCAGTCTTCTCTTTCTTGATCTTCCTTAACACCATATCTGAAACACTCAAGACAATGGTACTTCTTGCCTTCCGTTGTTTCTCCTCCAAAGCTTCTCGCTTCTCTTTAACGTCTTTACTATCTTCTATAGTTGCTTAAGGATCTGAGACAGCAGGTTGCGTCTCTTCTTCCTCTTTCAGGGCTGCACTTAGACCAAGAATGTCCAAGTGAGCCATAAGCTTCTCCTTCCACATGGTGTAGTATCCACGACCATCAAATTTTTCCACCTCTATTCTTGCCGAAGAAATGATTCAATTATGAATAGAACCACAAAAGCAACGAACCTACGTGATATCTTGTGAATTTACATGTTTTTAACTTCTTATTCTTGCATG
>NC_027749.1:41704863-41715227 GCF_000695525.1 Brassica oleracea var. oleracea
GTGGATTTTAATGATTTGCATTTTGGATTTTCTTGTGATTTCTAAATTAAAAAAAAAAAAAATTAAAAAAAAATTAAAAAAAAAAGTTGTGTGTTTTGAATTATGCATAGGGAGCCATGATTGAAATTTCCATGAAAAGAACATATCTACAAGCATCTCTTGAGCCTTGAAAACTCTTTTTGAAACATGTGGCTCATATGATATTGACATTGTTCTTGAAACCAATTACAAACTGAACTTGGGCATAATGAATTTAATCTCTTTTGCATATGGGCACTTGCATACTTAATCATGGATTTCATACACATTTGGGTTATCTTATTCCATGTATTATCCTTTGATTAACCCAGATGGCAGTCCTTATGAGATTAAGTGTTTTCATGGAGATTAGTGAGTAGTTTCCTTAAGAATTCATGGGTTAGGGAGATTAGAGTAACTTAGTGAAGATCTATGGTGTTATTGTATTAGATCCTTGTATGAACTTGCTTGTTGAGTATTTTTAATGCTTGTTTAGTCTTGATCACTCTAAACCTGATTTCTAAACACTTCTCATCAGACATGATTAGATGAAGTGTTTGAATCAACTCAACTAAGCTCTAGTGAGATTAGCCAAGGACACTTGATGTTAAAATTGCTAGATAGTTATTAAACTTGAACTTAAAGATTGCTTGATTGAATTAAGCCAAAGACATTTGATGTTTAATGATTTCTAAGCAAATGGACATTTACCTAGACATAGGACTTGTCTAAAATTGTGTTTAGACTTAAGAGATTACTTTGATTGAAAGCTTGTCACCTAGATTGGATCTTAGTTACTTGAAGTCAATTCCCTTAGCCCATGGATTCACTTGTTTAAATTGATTAAAACCTTGTTGTATTGCTCTGTTTGCTATTGTTAGTTGTCACACACTCACCACTATTGAATCTGCTTAGCTTAAGAAATGACTTGTATTCTCACTGATTCACATCACTAGGACTGGTTCGACATTCACCCCACTATACTACAACATTTGCAATAGGCAGAAAAACCTATTATCAAATTGGCGCCGTCTTGATCACTCTAAACCTGATTTCTAAACACTTCTCATCAGACATGATTAGATGAAGTGTTTGAATCAACTCAACTAAGCTCTAGTGAGATTAGCCAAGGACACTTGATGTTAAAATTGCTAGATAGTTATTAAACTTGAACTTAAAGATTGCTTGATTGAATTAAGCCAAAGACATTTGATGTTTAATGATTTCTAAGCAAATGGACATTTACCTAGACATAGGACTTGTCTAAAATTGTGTTTAGACTTAAGAGATTACTCTGATTGAAAGCTTGTCACCTAGATTGGATCTTAGTTACTTGAAGTCAATTCCCAATACCCATGGATTCACTTGTCTAAATTGATTAAAACCTTGTTGTATTGCTCTGTTTGCTATTGCTACTTGTCACACACTCACCACTATTGAATCTGCTTAGCTTAAGAAATGACTTGTATTCTCACTGATTCACATCACTAGGACTGGTTCGACATTCACCCCACTATACTACAACATTTGCAATAGGCAAAAAAACCTATTACCACTACGCTTTGATACCACTCTGTTAAGTCTACTGCAACTCAAGAGTGTCGACTTCCCTTGTACAACAAGACACAACAAACACAAGACTAAGAACAAATGGTTTGAACTGTGAAGAAAGATAACAAGAACAGAGGAAGGGGAGAAGTGTTTAGCGGTTTGAAGAAATGAAAAGACAGGAGCACACACACAACTTTAACCAGTTCACTCCTGTTAACTAGGTTAGCTACGTCTGGCCGAGAATTTGCTCGGAATCCACTAGAATAGGTGATTACAACAAGGAGATACAAGTGACCCGCCTAATACTCTTCACCAGTACTTAGACTCACTCTGTAACTCTCCCTGTATCTAGAGAAAACGATTGTAACAAGTTTATGCTAATGACAATCTTTTCTCTTATCACTCTATCTATCCTACTCTCTCTCATTACCTCAATGCCTTAATATATAGAGGTAACCATTAGGTTACTCGTTCTGCAGCGCCTCCATGGTGACGTGTATCAAGCCGTTGGAGATGCTCCGTGATCTTATCCTCATTGCAAGGACTCTTGCTTTATTGACCATAAACGGACAAAGCCTTGTACGCTGAATAGCTGGCTCCTCTTCATCGTTTTGCCAAAAGTGAAACAGGCATTTAAGTGGTCCAATAAAGCAGACTTACTTTAGTCTTGATTTAGTTCTACTGCGGTAAGTCTTGAGTCACCGTTAGCCTCTAGGATTCAGACACTTGCGTGATCATCAAGTTAACATCAACACACATATATACATTGGGTATACTTTACTAGGACCTTTAACCTTTGTTTTATTTAAATTTTACCGTTCAAAGCTTTTTTTTCTGTTCGTCGTGGCTCTCTATTCATTCATTATTTAAGAGCATGTCCATTGGTAAGAGGCTATTAAGGGTTTTAATGATTAATTTAGTAGTTAATTTTGTGATTTGAAAAGTTAATAACCCTTGTTAGTCTAATTAAATTTCTCCTCCTCCAATGGGAGAACCTCATTGAAGTTCTTAATTTTTTTTTTCTAAAGTTTAATGATTGGATTTTATAAGATGAAAGAAAAGCATACATAAAAATTAAAATAAAAATGACATAAAAGCATATTAAAAATACAAATACAAATCGTAAACGAGAAAAAGCCGATTAGTTGAAATATTGATTTGTTCCAAATTTTTGCCATATATCCTCAACCAAATCAGCCTTCAATTGTTTATGTATTGTTTTATCACGAACTCGATTCCGAATGCTCATCATATTGCTGAGATTTGAAGGCATATTTGTAGAATACGTGAAATACACCTGTGAACTTTGGGTTTGCGAAAACTGATACATCAAACTAAGTGTACCCTTCTCGTTCGTCTTCTAGTATCATATTATGCAAAATGATACATGCTCTCATTATCTTTCCAATTTTGATTTTATCCCACAAAAGATATGGATTTTTGACTACGGCAAATCGAGCTTGCAAGACCCCAAAAGCACGCTTGACATCTTTACGTACAACTTCTTGATGTATAGCGAATAAGGATACTTTCGAACCTTGTGGAAGTGGAATAGATTGGACAAAAGTAGCCCATTTTGGATAAATACCATCTGTGAGATAGTAAGCCAAATGGTACTCGTGTCCGTTGACAATGTAATTCACTTTTAGAGCTCGACCTTGTGATATATCATCAAAAACTGGTGATCGATCAAGAATATTGATATCATTTAATGTACCTGGACGTCCGAAAAACGCATGACATATCTAGAGATCTTATGAAGCTACAACCTCTAAAAGAATTGTTGGCTTCCCTGATCCATGTGTATATTAACATTTCCATGCGGTCGGAAAATTCTTTCACTCCCAATGCATACAAACAATGCTTCCTATCATCCCGGAAAATCCGCGTATCTCTCCAATATCGAGTAGTCGTTGAAGATCTTCTGGCGTGGGTCTTCTTAGATACTCATCTCCAAATAAATTTATGATCCCTTGAGCAAAATGTTCCAAGCATAAAAGCGCGGTGGTCTCACCAAGTCGGAGGTATTCGTCGACCGCATCAGCTGGGCAACCATATGCCATCATACGAATTGCTGCCGTTGCCTTTTGTAACGGAAAGTGACCGAACCTTCCAGTAGCATCTCTTCTTTGTTGAATGCATGAGATTTCAGCGGAGAGTCGATCAACAATACGCATGAACAAGGACTTGTTCATTCGAAAACGGCATCGAAACATGTGAGAAGGATATGTTTCATCTTCACTAAAATAATCGTTCCATAACTGCAAGTGTCTTTGTTCTCGTTGTCCTTCAATGTAGGCTCGTTTCTTTTTTGACCTTGATGCTTCGTGACGATCATCATTATGAATGAAAAGTTTTTCGAATTGCTGATCAAAAATTTAATCAAATTTTTCATCCATCACGTCTTCAATATTATTAGAAGAAGAAGAAGCCATTTTGAAGAGAAATTTTGAATTGGAAAATGTTAAGAGAAATTTTGAATTGGAAAATGTTAAGAGAAACAAAGTGTTCGGTGAAATGGTAAGAGAATACAATAGGGAGAAAAACACAAGAAGTAACAGGATCTTTAATAAGGAAATGGTAAAGACAATACAATAGGGAGAGAAATGATAAGCTTGTAACTTACAAACCCAATTTTTTATACTTATAGAGATAAAAGGAGACACATTTAACACCAATACGTAATGGCTTCTGCTTGGTCACATGTAATGGCTCTGTTCCTTCTTGTCCTCTTCTTTAACTTTTGGTACTGATCACTCACGAGAAAACTGATTACATGGTTCTGTTTTTTTGTGTCACGTGCTCTGTTTCTTCTTTTGGTCTTGGCTCAACCTGAAAAGCGACACCATAACGAATAAAGACATCTATGAAAAGCAAGCAAAGCAGTGAATCTAAACCCGCACATCAACTGCTGTCTTCTTATGTCACATGTTGGCAACCCCCTCTCTTGGATTCTTGTGTCACATGTACTCGGATTTTTGTGTCACCTGCTTAGGAAACATTAGACAAACTCACACATAAGATACAATCAAGATACAATAAACAAGATACAATAAAGACAAAGCAAAAAGATACAATAAACAAGCGAGACAAGATACAATAAAGACAATAGCATAAACCGAATCATAGTGTTTCTCTTAAGATTTCAAAAGGACAATAGCATAAACTGAATCATAGTGTTACAGACTCGACACAACAACCGAAAGACCACAATGTTACAGACTCGGCACAAAGAAAAAGCATAACTAGAAACAAACTCAGACACGAAGCAAGCTCAAAAGCATTAATAGAAACAAACAGAGACACATAATCTTAGACACGAAACAAGCTTAAACTGAAACTAAGTAGCCAACATGTCATTAATAAGCTTATTTTCAAAGCTGTTTCCAGTTCACTAATAGGCTCTGTCTTGGCAATTAGGCTGTCAAGCAATTTTTGCTTGTTAAGCTTCCCCTTCAAGGCAAAGTCCTTTTGCCTTATCTCCCACATGCTCTGAAACTCCACAAGCTTCTTCCCTTCCCCTTCCGAAGACTTTTTACCTTTGGCCTATGCGGCTTTAACACCAACAGGGAGCCATTGCTTCATCCTCGCCATGGCTAACTGGCACTGACGTTGATGACTGTGCGGATTGGTCATCAAGCTTTCTTCTTTTTGAGTTCACATGCATGCTCAAGTGTGAACTTGCTCTTGTAATCATTGAAGAATATTTCATGAGCTATCTTCAACACATCATCGTCGTTCTGGCCACTTGATTTCTGTTTCGTTGCAGCATCATAACACCCAAAAAACTTACACACGCCCTCATTGATCTTCCCGCACCTTTATTTACCGTGACTTGGCTCTCTCTTTTGCAAACCAACAAGCTTTGGACTTGAACCAAAATAAGCTGCAATTCGTTTCCAAAACGCAATTGCTTTGTGCTCATTCCCAACCACTGGGTCTTTGGAGGTGTTCAACCAAGCACTGATGAGCACAACGTCCTCTGTTGGTGACCGTTTCCTTCTCTCCTTACGGTCGTCCACACTGTGAGCTTATAATTCTGCAACTTCACCCTATTGTGTACCGAAGACGACATTCGACGCAGAGGGTTGAGTGTTTGGTTGTTGGTTGTTTAAGAGCTCTAAAAAGCTAGAAGACTGACTATAAGAATCCATAAAATGTAGAAGATTGAAGGAAATAGGAAAGAAGAAGGAAATAACAAAGGAGATTGCAAAGGAGAAAGGACTGTTGTTCAGATTTTAAAGGCAAGTTAAAAGTTGTTAAACTTTTAATTAAGTAGTTGAAGTTAATGCCAATCACTTCACCATTTAGGTTTCAACTACACCTTAGAGAAACGATTTCATAGTTTCATATTTTAACTACACCTTAGAGAAACGATTTCATCGTTTCATATTTTAAATAATTACATTGTAAGTATTGTTTTTAGAAGTTAATGCCAATCAATGTCTACACCTAAAACTAAAACAAGCAGGAAAACTAAATGCAAATTACCTCACCGCAACTAACACAACCCATAATATTAATGTCCATTTAATTCCCAACCTACTCGATATCTAACTTCTCTTAAAGGAAAAGTATACTAACCTCTTGCTTTCTGGAATGAAAGACAGATTCTTTGATGATGGTGAATCCGTTTCTGACGTTTGTGTTGATTCCGTAATGCATCAAAAGCAAACTCAGACGAGCCTGTTACACAACCAACAAAGAAATTTAGATTAAATGGAACTAAACCATGGACTGTGAAGAGATAAACGAAATCAAAATCCAAAAGAAAACAGACGAACACTAAAAGATATGAAAATAAAGAGAACAATAGCTTGGTGTGATCATGTCTACCTAAATTCAGATACTACCATAGAGCCTTAACCAATTTTATCTCCTTGTTAAGACGAAAAACTAAGAACTTAAGCATATCGATTTTCCAGAAACAATCATTCCCACCATCGCCAACCTTATACAAAACTGACAAAATCATTCACACATAGCTTAAGCATATCGTTTCCAGACTAATAGAGATTTTTTATCCTCAAATTTATCATCATCACTTGTTATAACAAACCAACCCACTCTTTTTCTATGCAAAAGATTCGATCTTTTCAACAGTCAAACGATAGTCTAATACAACTCTAAAAGACAACGGATGTTCGTACTTACAGTCTGATCTTGCTTCTTCTTCTTCTTCTTCTTCCACCTTCATTACCGCAAGCCTTGCCTCTTGTCAGAGTTTCATCCTTCGCTCGATCCTTGCTTTCTCTTCAAGCCTTCTTCTCTTCTGATCTTCATCATACCCTCAGAACGAGATTTTGCCTAACCGAGAACGATGGGATGAGATTCGAGAGAGGAGACGGATTGATCGAAAATGGAGGAGGAAGCCAAACTGATTTCGCGAGGCGAAGGAGAGAGAGAGAGACATTAAGGGGTGGTAAAATAGGATACTGACACGTAAGGGTTCCTTACCGGTCGTAGAAAGTCCAATTTAAGACCCGGTTCTTTCTTTTTTGCCGTTTTCATTTTTTTTTCTTTTGCTTGAAACTCCCCTTAGGAGAGGTGGTCTAAGAGTTTAGACTATCCATTGTCGATTATTATTATTATTTTTATTAAATATGTTACTGTTCTCCTCTTTACTGCATGGTAACAATGTTTATGTGCTTCAGAAAAAGACAGAACATGAGCTTCTTTTATTGTGTGTTAAAGTGGATTTTTCCACATACGTTCTTGGGAGGTTCTGCAAAGAAGTAATTGTCCTTCTTTGTTTATAAATAAAGATTTTACATTCTCATGAGTTGGTTCATTGTCTAGATAGTTTCCTTAATATTATCACTGCAAGTTTCAGATTTAACTGACTTTCTATGATCATCTACGAATTTTTAAATACTAAATTAAAAGATACAGTGTCCAAGTATCCCTTCTCAATCAAATAAGCTCAACAATGATATTATAGCATATATGGTTTGCTTTAGTATACGGCACACTCACATGACCTTGCACAACTTCTTCTGCTTGGTTTGAATATTTCGAGTATCTTGTTCTTCACTCCTGATACATCCTCAATGAAATTGTCAACAACCTCTTGACATAGTAGGTACAAAACTGGAATCGTCATCAAGCAGACAAGACCTGGAATGTGTGTGTATCGAAATTATATTAAGAAGTAAAAGACAGAGAATGAGATGACAGGTTGTAAGGAAACAGGTGATTTACTTACATATATATATAATTGTGAGGAGGCTAATGTAGCTCCCAAGAGTGTATATGATGGCCACAAAAAGGATGGCCTGCCACACATTGAAAGTTCAATGAATGAACAAATGATTCTTGTATGGAAACTGGAAAATATATATTGTTGAGTGGTAGGAAAGATTCACCCAGAGTAAGGTTTTCATGTCTTCTTCGTATGCAATCTCATACAGCATCAAGAGAAGACCTTCGATCTCTGAAAATAAGGCTCTAACTGGAGAATCTTTTTGTTTGAATTCTTCAGGAGTGGGAGCTCTCCTATTTGAGATACCATACCATATATATAATTATATACCATAGCATATATATATATAATTAAACTTATAGTGTTATTTGTTCTTATTAGGGCTAGATCCGGATCACCTATGTTACAAAAAAAAGAAGACGAGAGAGTGTGTATAAGTGGTAAGTACCAAATGAAAAGGGGTTCTCCAAACTTGACCCAGATGAAGAGAAGCAGCATCAGGACTAACAAGATTGAACATAGAAATGGTACAAGTCGAGTCTCCATGATCACCAATTGGTACCAGCTATGTGTGGCAATTGCAAATGTGATGCCTGATTTTATCTTGTTTTTCCACACACATAAATCCGCCACTGCAACAACATTTCCAATGCGTTATTCCAAATTTAAAATTCAAATCGTAATCCCCCTAAAATAAATGTTAGATCTTCCTCATTTTCTGTGAAACTGGACATGTTGATTCATATTCAAAGTAGCTAGTAAGTAGAAGAGAAGAAAGAGATACTGTAATTAAGAACATGAATCTTGAATCTTATAAGTAGATTATTATGTCACCTGCTCCTTCGCCAAGCAATTTATCTACGAGAGACATTGCTTTTTGGTGTGATTATAATATTAAGGTGACCTGCGATCTCCATAAAACATAGTCCATCAGGATTTTGCAAGTGTATTTACCATTTAGTCGCTCATGGATGTCAGCTTTCTTTGGCATGCTTTAACTCTTAAACTGTTATCATGGCTAAAACTTATGGCACCTTTAATTAATTGTTCCAAACACATGATATTCAATTATTTTCAACCAACCAATTAATTTCGTTGTTAGAATCTTAAAAGAAAATTCTATTGAGTGATTGAAGTAGAACTTACTGCTTAATTCGAACGATTTTATCTCGTTGAATAAAATATCTAAACGCTTCAAATCTGTAAAGAAGAAACATTACATATTACATATTTATAAGCTACACATGAATATATATATATATGCACATACACGCTATAAATAAAAAATATAATTAGAAAACAAAAATTTCTAGAATTATGAGAAATCGCAAGCATCGTTAAAAGAGAAACAAACAAAACAGCATGCATAGACATATACAGGCACATGCGTACTCACGTTGTGTAAATATTAACTCAGTATATTCTTAACTTGTTGAGCATAGCATGAATTATATACACAACATTGGCAAGCAAAAATCTGATAACCTTTTTTCCTCCATGTGATAACTTTGTTGATATTCATCTTTTTCTTTGGTCAACAGTATATTCTTTTTTTTTTGGTCAACAGTATGTTACCTTTGTCAGTTGATTTTTTCCGTATCAGTACATACACCATATGCAACTAAATACAAATTATGAATACAAAAGTAAGTTTCATATAAAGATTCGTTTCCATTTTAAGTTTCAAACAAATATTTTATTTCTCATTCATCCTTTTCAGTGCTTCATTATTGTCCCTATACATTATAGAAAAAGCAATATCTCATTTATATTATTTGAGAATCATTTAAAACGATGTAATCTTCTATTTTGTATTAATTATATTTTAGTGTTGTTGAGTTTTTACGTTGCTACATATCTATCTATAATAATAATGTTGACTTGATTCTTTCCAAAATGCGCCACGTCATTAGGAAGATGAGATGTTTTATGCCACATGTCCTCATTCACAAACAACTTAAAATGTTTATTCTGTAAGTGAATTTTATTGGGCTAAAAGTTACACTACAAGAAAACAGCGACATACTGAGGAAAAAAATCGTCGGTATGTCGTTGGAATAACGTTATTCCGATGACATACCGACGAAACAAATCCTCGGAAATAACTCTTCGGAAATTCAATTTTCCTCGGAAATCCCTCGGAATTTTCCGACGGAATTCCGAGGAAACTCCGAGGACCACCAGTTCGTCGGAAACTCCTCGGAATATACCGAGGGAGAACGTCTTCGGAATTTACCTCGGAAGTTCTGACGAAATGTTCCTCGGAATTTTCATCGGGAAATTCCGAGGAACAAGTCCCTCGGTATATTCCGAGGAATGAGTCCCTCGGTATATTCCGAGGAACATGTCCCTCGGTATATTCCGAGGAACATGTCCCTCGGTATATTCCGAGGGTTCATTTCCTCGGAATTTAAAAACAATTATTTTTTTTAAAAAAAATAAAATTTTTGAAATTTAAATTCAAAAATAGAAAATTAAAATTAAAATTGAAATTATATTAGTTAATATTCAAAGTTGTACAAATAAAAATAAAACATTCTGAGTTTTAGAAAAAAAAAACTACGGGTCTGGCACGTCCGGGAACACCTCGTTC
>NC_027749.1:41715358-41716111 GCF_000695525.1 Brassica oleracea var. oleracea
TACTTCTGGATCAACAAAGGGCGGTGGTGCAGAAGAAGGAGGAACCGACTGGGTGCGACGACCCAAACTGACCAAACGTCTCTTCTTCTTTGGAACTGATTGAAATAGAAAATAGCCAAATTTAAATCAAGAAATAAATGAATTGAACTTTAAAAAAAAACTTACGATTTCAACGATTTCGTAGATTCGAAACCGGGACAAGTTGGTCGAAGCCGTCGAAGCGTCATCCTCGGTTTGAAGCTGAGACACTTCGTCCTGCACCTGAGTTTGGACCAGGGTGACCACTTCCCTCACAAGACCGTCATCTATCTGGTCGGTCTTCTTGTTGGTATAAGCCCTCTTCATTAGGGCGAGATCATCAACCGGCTCGCCATCATTTTCTTCCGCCTTGAAAAAACCATAAATTAAAGAAACATTAGAAATTAGAAGAAATGCAGAAAAAAAATAAAATTTCAAAACTTAAATAATTGAAGAAAAAGCGACTGAACTTTACATGCGATCTCCCAGAGAGGCAATAGATTGAGCACCCAAGTTATGCTTGAAGACGCCCTTCCCTTTACGGTCGCTCCTACGACTGGTGGAGTTGGTGGAAGAAGTTTCTTTCGTCTCTTCCTTATCCCAATGCACACACAACTCCGTCCAGGCCGTGTTGTTCATCGACTTTGGGACCTTTTAATAAAAAAAAAGAAACTAGTTTAATAAATAAAAAAATAGTTTAATAAATTAAAAAATTGTTTAATAAATTAAAAACAA
>NC_027749.1:41717653-41734281 GCF_000695525.1 Brassica oleracea var. oleracea
ATCAAATTCGTGTGTAAAGAGAGTAAGAGGGAGGATGAAGATATAAAGTGAATGAAGAGGAAGAGGGGTGCTTGTATTTATAGTTGAAATCCTGCCGACAGACCGAGGAAATTCCGACGGAATTCCGACGGAAACGGCTAGTTCGTCGGAATTTCCTCAGAATTTTTAAATTCCCCCAACGGCTCTCTAACGGCTATAATATATCCTCAGAATTTATCGGTTTTTTTCCGAGGAATGCATTTTTCCTCAGTATTCCATAAGAATATTCCGACGGATTAGTATTTCCTCGGAATTCCGTCGGTATATTCCGAGGAAATTCTGAGGAAACCAAATTTTGTGTTTCCTCGGAATTTCCACGGAAATTCCGAGGGATATTCCAAGGATTTCATTTTCCGTCAGAATGTCCGTCAGAATACCGCTGTTTTCTTGTAGTGTTATAATCTCAGATGGAATGGGCTTTTAATTTTTTTTCCTTCTCGGCCCATTTAGTAATAGGTTTTCGCTCATCTTCCTGGTTGGCGAAATCAGTATGGTGTTTAGGATATCACCTCCTCCAACTTTCGTATGCATAACAGCGTCATTTGTTGCCTTTAACCTACATTAATAAAAGAATTTATGTATGTTTTGCTTAACTCTTCCCACTCTTTCACATTGAATCGACACTGTTATCATCTATTGTATTTCTCACTTTAAACTAATTATTATTTACAATACACTTATTCAATATATTTATATAAAAGTTCTATAAACAAGGGTACAAATTCTTAAAAATATATTTGTTATTATTATTATCAAAGTAATTATTGATTATATTTACATACAAACACTAATATATAAAACTCTTAATATAAAAATAAATAAAAATATTCCCTTTGGGCCGCCCTGACTAAAATATAGATAAGGTATATCACTGCGTTGTGGTTATATGTCGTTATCACGCTTTAGGTATACTGAAGATATCTTTCTTGATTATTACGTTTCGAAATATAGTTTTGTTAGAATATATAAGAAATGCTAGTTTACGTTGTAAGCCCAAGATATATATATGTATAAAACGTAGTATCCGAATTCTAGACAAAGTAGATGACCAGAATGAGTATTCTAACTGCAGCTAGAAGATAAAATAAAATATGATTCCACTTTTTAAAAAAAAAACTTCTAAACATATATATTGTCATACTTACACTACAAGAAAACATCGGTATTCTGACGGACATTTCGACGGAAAATGAAATCTTCGGAATATCCCGAGGAATATCCCAGGATATTCCGACGAAACACAAAATTTGGTTTCCTCGGAATTTCCTCGGCACTACAAGAAAACAGCGGTATTCTGACGGACATTTCGACGGAAAATGAAATCTTCGGAATATCCCGAGGAATATCCCAGGATATTCCGACGAAACACAAAATTTGGTTTCCTCGGAATTTCCTCGGAATATACCGACGGAATTCTGAGGAAATATCAATCCGTCGGAATATTCTTATGGAATACCGAGGAGAAATGTATTCCTTGGAAAAAACTAACTCGTAGCTGGTCTTGGTTTATCGTATCAGGTAATAGATGTATGCAGCGACAACTGCATGATTTATTAGAGGGCGGATGAACAACGTGTTACATGCAAATTTTGTGGAAAGCCTCGTTATAAAGATACAATTGGAAGAGTTCCAGTGCCATATAAAAGGATGTGGTATTTTCCTTTGACGGAAAGGTTGCAGAGGTTGTATCTGTCTGAACGCACAGCGCAACCAATGAGATGGCATGCGGAGCACTCAACAGATGGTGAGATCAGACATCCTTCAGATGCAAAAGCGTGGAAGCATTTCCAATCAAAGTATCCCGACTTTGCGTATGAGAGAAGAAATGTCTACCTTGGATTATGTACTGATGGTTTCAGTCCGTTTGGCAAGAGTGGAAGACAGTATTCTCTATGGCCCGTCATTCTTACACCATACAACCTCCCTCCAAACTTGTGCTTGCGACGAGAGTTTTTGTTTCTCTCGATTCTCGTTCCCGGACCAGAGCATCCTAAGAGATCACTTGATGTGTTTCTTCAGCCACTAATATATGAGTTGCAACAACTATGGGCTCAAGGTGCTGAAACATACGATGTTTCGTGTAAAGAAAACTTTCAAATGCTGGCAGTACTAATGTGGACAATAAGTGATTTTCCAGCATATGGTATGTTGTCTGGATGGACAACGCATGGAAGGCTATCATGTCCATATTTTCAAGATAACACTGATGCTTTCCAACTAAAGCACGGAAGGAAAACGTGTTGGTTTGACTGTCACAGGAGATTCCTACCACCTGATCATCCATATCGTAGGAGTAGGAATTTGTTTACGAAGAACAAGAGGGTGTTTGACAGTCCACCTCCGGAAATTTGTGGGAAAGATTTGAAGATACAACTAAGAGATTTTGGTGCAGAAAGGACGCCAGACGTCGGTGGACATGAGCGTTTTCCGGTAGATGCTGTTGGAGAACTACATAACTGGCACAAAAAAAGTATTTTCTGGGATCTGCCATACTGGGAGGATCATCTGCTAAGGCATAATTTAGATGTCATGCATATTGAGAAGAACTTTTTTGACAATCTCATGAACACGATCCTTAATGTTCAAGGTAAAACAAAGGATAATTTGAAGTCAAGACTGGATTTAGTCGATATATGTGCTCGTTCAGAACTTCATGTTGATGAGAATGGTAGGGCTCCTTTTCCCATATACCGACTTGATGCAGCGGGAAAAGATGCGTTCTTTGATTGGATTTCAAACGATGTGGAATTTCCAGACGGTTACGCATCAAATTTGCGTAACTGTATCGACAGAAAGGAAGTAAAGTTTTCTGGCTTGAAAAGCCACGATTGCCATGTAATGATGCAGCGCCTCCTTCCGTTCGCCTTCAAGGAACTATTAGCACGAAATGTTCATGAAGCAATTGCAGGGATAAGTGGTTTCTTCCGCGATTTATGCACGAGATCAGTGACTCTTGAAGGTATTGAAAATTTGAAGACTAACATAGCCGTGATTCAGTGCAACCTTGAGAAGATATTTCCTCCCTCATTTTTTGATGTTATGGAGCATCTTGTTATTCACCTGGCAAGAGAATTGGAACTTGGTGGTCCTGTGCAGTATAGATGGATGTATCTGTATGAGCGGTATATGTTCCATTTGAAGAAGATGGTGAAAAATTTAAGTAGGGTGGAAGGTTCTATAGTCGCACAGATGATCAATGAAGAAACTTCAAACTTTGCCGAGTACTACTTTCCAGCAGAAGTTCAGACCAAAAACAGAAGACCTGCTCGGCATGATGATAGAGGCGAATGGGCAGCATATCATGTTACGGTTCCAGACATTTTCACAGATGTTGGACGACTTAGCGGAAAACCAAAGGACCGTCGACTTACTGAGCAGGAGCGCAGTCATTTGCAAACATATTTGCTCACCAACTGCGAAGACGTTCTTCAATATGAGAGGTAAATAAATGAGCTTACAAATTTTTATTTTAACAAGTTGAAATTTAAATCTTAATTAATTACATTATTGTCATCATATACAGGATTTTCATGGCAGAAAAGCGGTTCGAGTATAGATACGCCACAGAGGACGAACTAGAAGAAATGAAGCAGAGAGAATTTACTGGATGGATGTTTACTTATGTGAGTGCTTTAAACAAATTAAAATATATTTTATCACATATTTATACTAATTCACATTTATTGATATAATATATATATATGTGCTATTAATAGGTGTCTGCTGGTTTGGCCAGAGGTGAAACATTTGACGATTGGATACGTGAGATGGTCGTTGGACCAAACTTTGTTGTGAAGTCATATCCGAGATTTTGTACTCGAGGATATGCATTCACAACTCAGAAGAGGAGACGTTCGAGTACGACTTATGATGCTGGCGTTTGTTCTGCATCAGGAGATGATGTATACTACGGACACATACATGAGATTTTGGAAATCAAGTATTTGGGCATGGTTGGATTGCGCTGTACTGTTTTCTATTGTGATTGGCAAGACAACACTCTAGATCGAGGTGTGAGAACAGATGCATTTAGTGTTACATCAGTAAATTCGAGGCGAAAGCTGCAATATTATGATCCTTTCATTCTTGCTTCTGAGGCCGATCAGGTAATTAAATGTTAATTATTCAGAATGATTCATCATCATGTGTATTAATTTATAATTTTACTAATAATTTTTTAAATGTTACAGGTTTGTTATATCAAGTACCCCCGGGTAAGGAACAGAGATGATCCATGGGTTACTGTTACAAGACTCAACCCGAGAAGCCGGAATGTTTTATTCTTATTTGTACAACTTTGAATATTATCTAATATGTTTTCAATTTTAATTTTAATTTTTTATTTTCGAATTTAAATTTCAAAAATTTTATTTTTAAAAAAAAAATTAATTTTTTTTTGAAATTCCGAGGAAATGATCCCTCGGAAATTTCCGACGAACATTTCCTCGAGGTTTAACCATTAAAAACCATTACTCATTAACTTAAATGAGTTACTGATTGATCCAATTCATTTGTCAAATGGGTTGGATTAAGAGAAAATTGGAAAAATGAGATATTTTGAACTTTTATTTGTCACAATATGACTTCTGATATTTTGGGCAATTTTGGACATATTTTACCATTTTTTATGGAAAAAATAGTAAACTAAATTTTAAAAATGTTAAAAAATATGAAAACTATTGGAAACATAACACTACAAGAAAACAGTGACATACCGAGGGAAAAAATCGTTGGTATGTCGTCGGAATAACGTTATTCCGACGACATACCAACGATTTTTTCCCTCGGTATGTCACTGTTTTCTTGTAGTGTTATGTTTCCAATAGTTTTCATATTTTTTAACATTTTTAAAATTTAGTTTACTATTTTTTCCATAAAAAATGGTAAAATATGTCCAAAATTGCCCAAAATATCAGAAGTCATATTGTGACAAATAAAAGTTCAAAATATCTCATTTTTCCAATTTTCTCTTAATCCAACCCATTTGACAAATGAATTGGATCAATCAGTAACTCATTTAAGTTAATGAGTAATGGTTTTTAATGGTTAAACCATGAATAATATATTTTAATTTAAATACTTAAGTAACAAATATTAATTTTTGGGCTTAAGCATAAAATTATTCTTTAATTTTGGACTAACATTGTTTTATGGTTTTTGTGGGAAAGTAAAATTTTGCTATTTAGGAAGAAAAATTTGTAATTTTGATGGGAACACTCTATTTGCGATTTTGGAGGAAAAATATAATTTTGCATTTTGGGAGGAAAATTTGATTTTTTTTGGGTTTGGCTTGAAAATATGATTTGCGATTTTGGCAAAAAAAAAACTTAATTTTGCAGTTTTGTCAGAAAGCATAATTTGCAATTTTATCAAAAATATGATTTTGTGGTTTTGACGTAAAAAATAATAACAATGTTTTGGCAGGAAACAAAATTTTGTGATTTTGATGGAAAACACACATGTTTACGGTTTTGGTGAAAAAACATGATTTTTCTATTTTGATGGAAAAACTCTATTTTGCATTTTGGTTAGAAAACATGTTTTTTGTTTTGATGGGAAAATAAAATTTGTGGTTTTTGGAGAGAAAACATAATTCTGGCGGAAAACATGATTTGTGGTTTTTGTCATAAAACTTGATTTTGTGATTTTTGTGGAAAGAACTCAACTTTGTTATTTTGTCTGAAAACAATTTTACTGTTTTAGCAATAAAACACAGATTGTGTGATTTTGGCAAAACGTATGATTCTATATCTTGTGAGTTTTTACTTGTCTGTCAAACTTCTTTGCAGAGCCATATATATCCATGTCGTATGGTTTGACCATCTTGTCTCTCTGAGCCAAAGTAAACCACAAACTGAATCAGATTTCTAAAAGAAGCCAAAACACGAAGATAAAATCAACATTCCTTTTTTACTTCTTTGTCGATCTTCTGTGCAGAACCATATCAATGTTGTCCATCAGACACTGGTTTGACCATCTGGTCTCTCTGTGACAAAATAATACACAAACTGAATTAGGTTTCTAATAGGAGCCAAAACACAAAGACAATATCATGATTATTTTTACCTCTCTCTCTACTTTTTCTCGGGTGGGTCGAGTTTGGATTATCTTTTTATTTAATCTATATCTATCTATCTATCTATATAAAGTAATGTTTCCTCCCTTCTGGTGCTGCCACGTCACTTAAGTAGAAGGAGGAGAACATGTCACGGGTCCAATTCTCTTAAAAGTTTGTCGCACGAACTTTGTATTGTATCTTTCTTTGGATATTTCTTTTATAAGAGCCCATTAGAAGCTTGAGGCCCATAACGTCTTTCTCTTATACACCTCCATTAACCGTGCAAATCGACGCCGTCAGCTTCAACCTAAATCCCACAGCCTCCCAAAATGCGCCTCTGTAACGTTAAAGATCAACATTCAATCGACGTAATTGTGATCACCATTAACGACATTTTAAACTATACCTTCCATGACTTCTCATTCAATTCTCCTCTCTCTCCACCATTGTTACTCTCTAAATCTAGTCTATAAATAGCGATATCTTATTTTACTGTTTCACATCCCTCCTCCTCATTCCTAATTCTTAGTCCTCGGTCCTCTGTGGTAACATCCGGAATGCGAGATTCAAGACTTCTCCTACTCCCAAACATAGAATCATCAGTCACTCTTCGCTCAAAGCCTCTAAATTTGTTTTCGTAATCGAGAGCTACCGCCATGACTACATGGTCATTCCTATGTCTCCGACCAATCCTTTTTAATTCCCGACATGTTAAATCTCCGTTATGTATCCGTTGACATTGAGGCTAAGCCGGCTTCGATCACTGCCGGTATGACTCTCTGCAAGGTTTGTGACAGTGGAGAGAAGCAAAACCTATGGATTCCCCGACGGAGTGTATCTGACGGTTGGTATTGGTGGTGGGTACGGTAATATCTTAAGAGAATTTGGATTATCAGTCGATAACTTTGGGACTATCGTAGCCGTAAATGGTATTTATTTTAGACCGGAAGTCCCTATTTGAAGATCTTTTATGGGCAATCTTTGGCATAGGAGGAACCACGTAGTTGCGTCTAGGGAGGAAATTTAAGACGTTACGAACCACGTTAGTTGCGTTTGGAAGCTGATTCAAACCATGATGGGAAGAAAGTTGAGACGGTGAGAGCCACGGTAATTGCGTCTTTTTAGTATATGTCTTTTAAAAGATTGAGATTGCTTTTGAATCCTTGCCAAGTATGTGTTAATGAGACGAACAAAGCATAACTCTAAGTCCGACTAAAACTTTGAAACTGTGACAGTTTAAAAAAAAAAGACCCTGTTTGTTTCTCCATTCAAATAGAAATAAGCTTCTTGTTTGTTTATACACAAAAAGTACAACTCATTCAAATAGCTCATTTGAATGATTTTCGAAAAATTAGGTTTAATTTCAAAAACCAGTTGACTGAACCGAATTGGATCATTTGGCTGGAACTGGTTCAGTCAAAATATCAAAATGTCAATTTTGCCCCTTACCAAATCCTAAAATTACAAACCTAAAATCTAAAGCGTGAAAAATCTCTCTCTCGTATCTCTCTTTGCAGTCTGCGAAGATCACCATGAAATCACCATAGCTTGAGCTCTCTCTCTCTCTGCCGCGTCTCCTCTCCGTCTCTCCCTCTCTGCCGTGTCTCCTCTCCGTCTCTCTCTCTCTCTCTCTCTCTCTCCCTCCGCCACGTCTCCTCTCCGTCTCTCTCTTTCAGCCGCGTCTCCTCTCCGTCTCTCTCTTTCCGCCGCGTCTCCCCTCCCTCTCTCTCTCTCTCTCTCTCTCTCTCTCTCTCTCTCTCTCTCTCTCTCTCTCCGCCGCGTCTCCTCTCCGTCTCTCTCTCTCAAGTACATCTCTCCGCCTCTCTCTCTCAAGTATTTCTCTGATGCTTGTAATATCTGCAGGTGATCTTGTCTCATATTCAGTGACCTGTTTCCAATTTCAATGACATCTGTTCCTGGCACCGATGAAAGTTTATTTTTACTCTTAGTTTTGTGTAGATGATGATGATGAACTGTTAATAACCATATTAAGATTTGCTAGCATCTGAATTATGTCCTACTCTCTTCAAAAATGTTCGACTATCATTTTTAGAATGACTAACATACGTATATTACTACCTTCAAAAATGTAATGCAATATTCTAATTTGTGTATATATATATATATATTACTTTTAGTTCCTGAAGATATATTTATCAGTTAAGCAATATTACTACTCTCTTTAACATTTTGCATTCCACCACCACCAGTATTAGAGGTTGAATTGCATAGCCATATATACATTAAAAAGTTACAATTATAATATACATAAATGCGTTTGACTCTCCACTCGAAAAAAGCTAACGCCTATAAAGCTAACGCCTATAAGAGTTAACATAAGAAGACAGAAAATCATCTAATGGGATATGCTATCACCAAATAAGTAAAAACCATGATAACTAATAAATTAGTCTACTCCAAATAAAATTAAATCCAAAAAGATTAAATAAGATTCTATATTAAATTTTTCAGATTTTAATTAAAAATAAAATTCTGAGTTAAATAATTAATCTTAATTTTACAGTTAATCTTAATTAGCTTAACCATTTCTCACAATTTTTGGTTTCATATACAACTTCCGTGACCCATATATAGTGTTGCTTGAAAGTAAACTTTCGTTGAATAATATAGCAAGACATCAAAAATTAAATAAAGTGCTCCAAAATTTAATTAAATAACTATACCACCGTATATTAAAACTACAAAACCAAAAAAAACAAATATTTATAACACAAATATATAGACATCCCGTGCGTAGCGCGGACCGACCCTAGTTTTAAATATGTTGCGGTATCTTCTTTTTATACTGCTTGGTAACAATATTTATATGTTTAAGAAAAACAAGAAAAGACAGAACATGAGCTTCTTTTATTGTGTGTTATAGGCCTGGGCGTTTTATACTGTAACCAAAGCCCAAAGTGGAACCCGAACCGAAGTCTCGATATTGGACCGGTAACGGGCCTAAGCAAAAAACCGAATCGATTTTGTAGCCCACGAATTTTGGTTATGGTCTGGTTCGGTTGAAAACCGAAATCAAAACAAGTAACCGAACAATACCGAGCATTTATAACACTGTCTCATGTATATATACATTCATTTACATATATACACGCGAAAGGAAACAATCTCTTCATTTCTTGAACGCGTGCGCCGACGAACCCTAATTCCCAATAAAAATTTCTCTCGATTATTGATTATCATCATTCACAAACTCAAACTGGCCACTATAAATCAGTTAGCCTCTCCATCTTCTTCTTCATCCGAGCATTCGAGAATCCAGTCACAGGTATTGTCTCTCTTCGATTACCGTCTGTCTCTTTCTTCGATTCCTTGTTGAATTAAGTCAAATCGGTTATAATTTTTGTTCGTAATCGTTAGGGAACATATGTTTTTGTGTTTGGTTTTGCATGTCTACTTAATTGATTTTTGTGCTTGTGTCCACTCTAATTGATTTTGATGTTTTTCTTTCTTTCGTTTTGCAGATGGACTCTACATCATCTTTTAACCGAGAAACCGACAACATGGATGATGCAGGCAACATTCAAACACCGGATAGTACTACCGGCAAGAGGAAAGAAACCGAGAGAGCTAGTGGAGCGACAAACAATGTGAAGTGTATTCTCCCAACAAGGTCCAAAGTGTGGGAACACTACACAAGGACGAAGGAAGATCGAAACAAGTGTGTATGCAACTACTGCCATAACACATTTTCGTGTCTCACAAG
The DNA here is from genome assembly GCF_000695525.1 of Brassica oleracea var. oleracea. NCBI lineage: Eukaryota > Viridiplantae > Streptophyta > Magnoliopsida > Brassicales > Brassicaceae > Brassica > Brassica oleracea. Next base: position 41,727,475 of record NC_027749.1, read on the forward strand.
CTCAGGGACCTCAAATCTTAAGAGCCATATTGAGAATGTAAGAGTCATCTTGCTTGGTCGGATGGACAAGAAGATAAGCAGCCAACCATTGACGATGAAGGGAAACTTAAGAAGGCAAAGTTGACTGAAGCTCAGTTGAGAGAAGCCACAAATCAGATGATTGTCTTAGGACAATTGCCGTTGTCATTTGTTGAAAGTGTAGCTTGGAGACATTTCTGTAACAAGGTACTTGTGTTATTTTTTTCATGTTCTTTGTCTGTCAATTATTTTTATTTTCATGTTGAATTGTAACTAATATCTTATATTTTCTATGCTTGTAGGTTAACTTTGGATACACTCCTCATTCAAGAAGAACTGAGACTAAAGACATTATCAAGATGTATGTGGAAAGGAAAGAACACTCAAGAAATGGTTCTTGTCTAACAATCAACAAGTATCTTTGACAACAAATATTTGGGTCTCCCCAACTACAGGTAATCCTTTACACATTTTCTGACCCTTTATACACATTTTTGATTCGTTTATACATCATGGAGTTCTTACTGTTCATTGTATACAAGTGCGAGTTACATGGTCATCACAGTGCACTATATTGATGCTTCTTGGTGGTTGAAGAAGCTGATCATTGGGTTCAAACACATCATAGATCACAAAGGTCAGACTATAGCAAATGTTTTACTCGAGTACTTGTCTGACCGGGGAATAATCAATTTTTTCTGCATAACCGTTGATAATGCAACTGCCAATAGTTCAGCGTTGAGGAAGTTTCAAAGTAGTTTTGCTTTAGGTTCTGATCAGGCTTTCGTGTTAGATGGAGAGTTTTTACACATGAGATGCAGTGCCCATATCATTAACTTGATAGTTAGAGATGGAATAGCTGAAATAGATCAGAGTGTTGTTGCTATCCGTAATGTTGTCTCCTATGTTAGATCACATACTAACAAGTTGAGATCTTTTGAGATAAAAGTTGACTCCGGTAAGATTACAAGGGGAAGTCTTCCATTGGATGTGAAGACAAGGTGGAATTCAACTTATCTAATGTTGACAACAGCTCAAAAGTTCAAGGTGGCTTTCGGTAAGATGGAAGCAGAAGACAAGCTCTACAATGATCATTTCTCTGAGTTTGAAAATGGAGCATCAAGGGTCGGGCCTCCTCAGCAAAGGGATTGGAGTGCTGTTGAGAAGTTATGTGACTTCTTATCATCTTCTATAACTCGACACTGGTGGTCTCGACTTTAACTTCACTCAATTCACATAAGTGCTATGGTGAGATTGTAACCATTGCGACTAATCTGGTAGGACTCTCCAGCAGCCCTGATTCTGAGATGAGGTCTAAGGCTTCAGATATGCTCAAGAAGTTTGAGAAGTATTGGGATGATATGAAGAATATTAACATGATGTTAATTGTGGCCACTAATTTCGACCCCAGCAACAAGTTGGAGCTTGCCAAGATGTGTTTTGAAGAGTTATATGGGCTAGAGACTACTGAGTATAAGGAGATGTATGACTCCTTGATTTGTGTCTTGAGGAGTTTGTTCAGAGAGTACAGTTCAAGACATGGAGCCGCGCTTGATCCAAGTGACAAATCTTCCCAGTCTAACAACTCAAGTCAGTCTAGAGACCAATGTATTGAAAGTGAAAGGATGGAGCTTGTGGACGACTGTGTGGGTTACAAAAGAATGGATGTCAGGTACAAGCAGATGCTCAACGAAATAGGGGTTAGAGAAGAAGGGTGAGCTAGAAACATACCTCAAAGAGTCTGTGGAACACCCTTACCTGATGATTGGAATGGAGTATGATGTGCTCTCATGGTGGAGAAAGAACTCAGCTAAGTATCCTATCTTGTCTTCGGTTGCTTGGGATGTCTTGGCTTTACAAGTCTCGTCAATTGCTTCAGAGAGTGCCTTTAGTACATCTGGTCGGCTTCTCGAACCACACCGGAGCTCTCTAACCCATTACATGGTGGAGGTTTTAATGTGCACAGAGCAGTGGCTGAAGCAAGACATAAAGATGGAGTCAAGAGTGCTTTCAAATGCTCAGATACTAGCTGATCTTGAAGAAGTGGACATGCTTGAAAGAGGTAATAATATCATATACTTTCAATCTTCTTTTCTTATCATATGAGTGTTCAGTTTTAAATTAGTAATCGGTTTTGAACTTTGTGTTTTCAGAGTGTGGAGACACAATAGTTTCGGAAGAAGACTAAGGCTTTGTTATTGCTTAAGAAGATCATGGCTATGTGAACACTTTGTTTCTTTGTTTCGGTTTGAGGTTTATGTTTTTTTCTTGCAATTTGTTCACTTTCTTCGGCTTGAATGTTGGTTTTAAGTTTAGACACAAATTTTCTTGTTTTGTTTTGTCTAAAACTTGTGTTTCAGTTGGGTCTTGGTGTGTTTGAACTCGTTTTGTTTCAAAGGAATTTTCGGAGGTTCGGTTTAGTTTGGTAGATTTTGGTTTGTTTGGTTTTTTATGATTGAATTTGGTTGTTAAAAACCAAAACCACACCGGATCCAAAGTGTTATCGGTTTGTAGCGAATTTTGTTTGCTTCATCCGAACCGATCCGAAACCGGTTGTTCCGAACCGAACCATACTGAATTATAAAAAAAACGAATGGTACTTGTACACTACGAACCGAAAGTCTGAACAACCGATTCAACCGAACCGAAACCGAACGGTGGACCGAACGCCCAGGCCTAGTGTGTTAAAGTGGATTTTCCACATACATTCTTGAGAGGTTCTGCAAAGATGTCTTTATTACAGATTTTACATTCTAGTGAGTTGGTTCATTATCTAGATTGTTTCCTTAATATTAGCATTGCAAGTTTCAGATTTAAGCCTTTTATAATCATCTACGGATTTTTAAATACTAAAATGATACAGTGTCCAATTATCCCTACTAAATCAAATTAGCTCAACAATGATAATAAAGCCTATACAGTTTGCTTTAGTATACCGCAAAATCACATGACCTAGTACAACTTCTTCTTCTTCTTGGTGGCCCTACAGTTTAATAATTGAAGTGTCTTGTTCTTCATTTCTGATACCTCTCCAATGAAATCGTCAACGGCCTCTTGATATTGCAGGTACATAACTGGAATCGTTAGCAAGCAGACCAAGCCTGGAAGGTGTGTTTATCGAATCAATATTAGGAAATAAAAGAGAGAGAATTAGATGGCAGGCTGTAAGGTAATAGGGAGATCTACTTACATATATAAAAAATTGTGAGGAGGTTGATGTAGCTCCCAATGGTGTATATGATGGCCACATAAAGGATGGTCTGCCATACATTGAAAGTTTAATAAATAAACAAAGGATTCTTTTATGGAAGCTAGAAAATATATATTGTTAATGGTAGCAAAGATTAACCCATATAAAGGTTTTGATGTCTTCCCCATATGCAATCTCGTACAGCATCAAGAGAAGACCTTCGATCTCTGAAAGTAAGGCTCTAACTGGGGAATCTTCTTGTTGGAGCTCTTCGGGAGTGGGAGGTATCCTGTTTGAGATATCATAGCATATATATAATTAAGCTTATGGTTTTTTTCTTATAAGCGCTAGATCCGGATCACTTATGTTATAAAGAAAAAATAAGACGAGAGAGTGTATAAGCGGTTAATACCAAGTGAAAAGGTGATGTCCATACTTGACCCAGATGAAGAGAAGCAGCGTCAGGAGTAACAAGATCAAACATAGAAAGGGTACAGGTTCAGTCTCCATGATCTCAAACTGGAACCAGATAAGTGTGGCCATTACAAGTGTGATTCCTGATGTTATCTTGTTTTTCCACACAGATAAATCCGCTACTGCAACAATATTCCAAATGCGTCAATCTAAATGTAAAAATCCAATTTATATTCCCCGTAAAATCAATGTCAGGTCTTACTCATATTCTTACATATGTGAAACTTGTCATGTTCATTCATATTCAAATTCCTTGTAAGTAGAAGAGAAGAAAGAGATATTTTAATTAAAAACATGATAAGTAGATTATTATAATGTCACCTGCTCCTTCGCCAAGCATTTGATCCACGAGAGACATTGCTTTTTGTCGTGATTATAGTATTAAGGGACCTGCATCTCCATAAAACATCGTCAATCAGGATGTTGTAAGTGTAATTGCCATTTAGTCTCTCATGGATGTCGGATTTCTTTGGCATACTATAACTCTTAATTAAACTATTATAATGGCTAAAACTTATGGCATCTCTAATTAATTGTTGCAAATGCATAGATCTCATTCCCTCCTAATTAAATTGTCATAGAAACATATAAAATTCAATTTTGTTCAACCAACCAATTCATTTCGTTGTTAGATAACTAATCTTAAAAGACAATTTTATTGAGTGGCTGAAGTTGAACTTTACTCCTTATATACGAACGATTTACACCTATATTGTCCTTCAACAAAATATAGTCACTTCAAATCTGTGAACAAGAAACATTCTAAACATATTACATATTTACAAGCTACACATGAATACAAAATATAACTAGAAAACAAACAAATTCTAGAGTGATGAGAAATCACAAGCAACGTTAAAAGTGAAACAAACAAAACAGCAAGCATAGACATATACAGACATGCGTACTCACGTTATGTAAATATGAACTCAGTGAATTCTTAAGTTGTTGAGAATAGCATGCATATATACCCAACATTGGAATGCAAAAATCTGATTACTCGGTATATTCTTAAGTTGAAATTCATTATCTTTTTTTGGTCAACAGTATACCTTTCTCAGCTGATTTCTTTCCATAACAGTATATACATTATATGTATCTATATACAAAGTATGAATACAACTGTAAAGTTTCATATACAGATTCGTTTCCTTCTTAATTTTCAAACAAATATTTTATTTCCCATTCATCTTGTTCAATGCTTCACTATTTCCCATTCATCTATGTTGCATTTTGGCAAGAAAACATGATTTTGATATTTTTGTGGGAAATTGAGAGAAAACATAATTTTTGATGCTAGAAAACACGATTTGTGATTTTGGTGGGAAAATCGTTTTTTTTTTTTTTTACGATTTTGGTTCAAAAAACCTCGATTTTGCTATTTTGGCGAAAAACATAATTTTGTGTTTATGTCGAGAAAACATGATTTGTGATTTTAGTGAAAATATAATTTACTGTTTTAACAAAAAACTCAAATTTAGCAGTTGGCGAAAAAACATGTTTAGATTTGGTTACCTAAAACAACCAAATATAATGTTTATACAGAACAACCAATATATAAATATGATAGACTTTAGATATTGTAAAGCTAAAGGCTATGAGCTATCCTTTGATTATCAATGAAAAGAGCTACAGCTTTGTAGTACGATACTGGTTCACTCTCATAGCGAGATCACCATTCTCGTCAGTCTCATAGCGACTGTTAGCTCAAGACTCATATCGTCTGCGAGTTTACAACATACAATGCATAATCTCCCAAATGCATATAAAATAGCTATTTATGTCATTTCCATCTGTAACTGCAAAGACTCTCTCTGAAATAGAAGTTTCACCACTTCCTTGTTATTCACTTCACTTCATAACTCCTCACTCTCTTCTTCACTTGACTCCAACGCTTCTTTACCTCCTTTCTTACGAATATAAACCTTCTTGAACCTATCAATACTTCCCCAAACGAAATCCAGCTTGCCCTCAAGCTGGTAAGATGGAAAACAAGCGTGAAATTCCTGATACAACATCCAAGAATTTTCCAACGAAGAACGGTTCTTCCACTTCACCAAGAGTTCCAAATCCCCCTTCGAATTATAGCGCTTGTCCAAGACATCCTCGGGTTCCTCCACAGCATCCTTAACAGTAAGACACCCAGGTGGTAGTTCCTCACACTGAACTTGTTGTCCTACCGCCAGCTTCAATTGAGATACATGAAAGACCGCATGAATCCGAGCCTCAGGAGGAAGCTGGAGCTTGTAGGCAACCCTTCCCACACGTTCAATGATCTTATAAGGACCATAAAACTTAGCAGCCAACTTTTGACTGAAACGTCTAGCAACCGTCTTCTGTCGGTAAGGCTGCAACTTCAGATAAACCATGTCGCCGATAACAAACTCCACTTCGCGACGAGACTTATCTGCCTGAGTCTTCATAATGTCTTGAGCTCTTAACAGATGCTCTTTCAAAGCTTCCAACGCATCATCCCTCTCCCTCAAAGCTCTGTCCAACTCAAAATTCGTCGTAGATCCTGGTTCAAAGCGTAACAAAGGAGGAGGATCTCTGCCAAATAAGACTTTGAAAGGCGTGGTTTGCAGAGACTTGTGATATGTCGTGTTATACCATAACTGAGCCCACGCCAAGTAAGTATGCCACGAGCGAGGGTGAGACGAAGAGAAACAGCGTAGGTACATTACAAGAAAACACATGCTTAACGACGAAAATTAACGAGGAAAAACAATCCTCGTAAATTTGCGTCGAGTTTACGACGAATTTACGTGAAAAACTAAAGCCATCGTTATTTCCTCGTAACGTAACGACAAAACTGTTTCGTCGTAAAGTGGATGTAATTTTACGAGTATTTTACGAGGAAAAACTATTTCCTCGTAAATACGACGTAAACTTTGCGTGGTATTTACGAGGGAATAGTTTACGTGTATTTAGCGAGGAAATTTTTGAATCCACCAACTTTATAGGTGTTACACGTTTTTTTTGCCCACCTAATTAATTTTCGTCGTAAATTCATAGCAAAATTACAACTACCAGATTCGAATTTTCCTATAAATATGGATGTTTGAACATCATTTTAAACACACCAACAACAAAAAACGTGAAAGAAAAAAAATGGCTGGCTCCGG
>NC_027749.1:41739255-41746491 GCF_000695525.1 Brassica oleracea var. oleracea
CGTGGTCTTTACGACGAATCGTCCTACTTCGTCTTTACGACGAAATATATTCCTCGCTAAGTTACGACGAATTAGCGAGGAAATATGTGTTACGACAGACGTGTAACGAGCAAACGCGTTTCCTCGCTAATTCGTCGTAAAGCCTCTTTTACGACGAATTAGCGAGAAAAACCGCCCTCGTTAAGATTATGTTTTCTTGTAGTGGTATGTTTCTAAACATCGATTCAAAACCTCAGATTGACCGTCCGTTTGAGGATGAAAAGCGGTGCTATACTTCAATGTTGTTCCTGACAAGCGAAATACCTCGGTCCAGAAGGAACTCAAAAAGATTCTGTCTCTGTCAGAAACAATACTTTTCGGAAAACCATGCAGTTTAACTACCTCATTCACAAACTTCTTAGCGACATCCAGAGCAGTAAACGGGTGTTTGAAACTGAGAAAGTGAGCAAATTTACTCAAGCGATCTATCACCACCAATATCACGTTGAAGCCATTCAAAGTCGGTAAGCCCTCAATAAAATCCATGTTGATATCCTCCCATACGCTTTCAGGAATCGGCAACGGTTGTAGCAAACCTGCTGCCGACAAGGTGGAGTGTTTGTGAGTCAGACATACTGCACAAGAGGCGACATATTGTTGAATCTGCTTATACATTCCCTTCCAGAAAAATGAACATTGAACTCTCTTCACGGTTTTCAGAACTCCCGAATGACCTCCCATCTTACTGTCATGAGCTTCTTGTAAGATCAAAGATAGAAAATGTTAAGATTTTGGAACTACCAGACGTTTCTTAGACCATAACTTCCCATCAATCACTTGATATTTCTTAGAATTCAACTCTCCCGCTTGCAGCTTCGCAATAATGTTTTGAATCCCTGCATCTTCCTTAATCTCATGAAATAAATCCTCCCATTGTAGAGCTGTAGGTATTGTCAAAGCCAAACAGAGAGATGACATAGACATCGATCAAGATAATCCATCAGCTGCTTTATTCTCAGGACCTGGCTTGTAAAAGATGTCAAAGTCGAAGCCAAGTATCTTAGTCAACCACTTCTGATACTCCAAATTTACTTTCTTTAGCTCCAATAAGAACTTTAAAATTCTTTGGTCTGTATGAACATGAAATTTGCGACCCAGTAGATAATGCTTCCATTTTCTAATGGCCATGACTATAGCCATTAATTCTCGTTCGTACGCCGGCTTCATTTGTTCCCTTGGCGTTAACGCATGACTGAAAAACGCGATAGGTCTTTTGTTCTGCATCAACACGGCACCCAAACCAAACCCAGATGCATCAAACTCCACAACAAACACCTGATCAAAGTCTGGTAAAGCGAGAACTGGTGCCTGAACCATTGCAGTTTTCAACTGATCAAACGCCTGTTGTGTTTCCTGAGACCATTCAAACTGATCTTTCTTCAATAACCACGTAAGAGGTCGAGCTATACTTCCATAAGCCTTGACGAACCGTCTGTAATAACCCGTTAGACCCAAGAACCCCCGTAGTTGTTTGACTGTCTTTGGAGTTGGCCACACAGTCATTGCCTCTGTTTTCACTGAATCTGTAGCTACTCCTTCTGAAGAAATAATGTGTCCTAAATACTCCACAGAATTCACTCCAAAAGTACACTTCTTCATATTAGCATACAACTTCTGTTTACGTAACACTTGCAACACCAGCCTCAAGTGTTCCTCGTGCTCTTCTTCATTCGCACTGTATATCAAGATATCATCGAAAAATACCAGTACGAACCGGCGAAGGAATGGTTTGAAAACCTGATTCATCAATGCCTGAAACGTAGCTGGCGCGTTAGTCAAGCCAAAAGGCATGACGAGAAACTCATAATGACCTTCTACTGTTCTGAAAGCAGTCTTCGGGATGTCTGCCTCAACCATTCTAATCTGGTGATAACCCGAACGTAGATTCAACTTTGAGAACACCGAAGCACCATGAAGTTCATCTAAGAGCTGATCGATAACTGGAATAGGGTATTTATCCAATACCGTAGCTCTGTTTAATGCTCAATAATCAACACAAAAACGCAGTGAACCGTCCTTCTTCTTCACCAGTAATACTGGACTCGAGAAAGGGCTGGTACTAGGTTGTATGATTCCTATTGAGAGCATTTCGGTCACCATCTGTTCCATCGCTACCTTGCTTGCGTGAGGATAACGAAATGGTCGAACAGATACTGCAGAAACTCCTTGCTTCAATGTGATTGCGTGCTCTTTCCCTCGAAATGGAGGTAAAGTAGTAGGAACAGCAAACACATCTGAATATTCTTGGAGTAGCAGTGGGAATTTCGGTGATGATTCTGGTTTCGAAGATGTAGCACTAGATGTAGCAAGAAGCGCTTCTCTTCCTGTCTTACTACATGTAGAGACTGGCAACAACGACTTGAATGAGAACTTGGTGCAGTGCAGGTCCTTCTCACCACGCAAAGTTACCTTATTCCCATTGTAGACAAACGAAAGAACCTGCTCTTCCAGTCCACTTCGCAAATGCCTAGCGTTTCAAGCCATTGAATGCCGAGTATCACATCCACGTTTCCCAGTTATAAAGAGATGAAGTCACTTGTGAAGTTGGTTTTGTTTATCTGATATGCGACTGCTTGGCAAATTCCCAAAGCGTTCACAGTCACACCATTTCCCAACAACACGTCCAAGCTACTGTCAGCATAAATTTTCAGTCATAGCTTGTCCACAACTTCAGGAGAAATGAAGTTGTGAGATGCTCCGCTATCGAGCATGACTATCACCTCCTTGTCTTGTATATATCCCCTCATCTTAGTCGTCTTAGGAGAGTTAATTCCCAGGTAAGAGTTGAGTGATAATGTACGGAGTACTTGTTGTTGTTGATCGACAAAGAACTCCTCCTCGCTCTGTGAATCAATAACCTCAAGTTCCAAACCGTTGATCACCGTGAGGACTCTTAGCTGTCTATTGGGGCAGACGTCTTTATGGGCTGGAGACCATGGCGCCTTACAACGGAAACAAATCTTGTCTTTACGCATGCGGTCAAGTTCCACATCAGAGTATTGTAGTCTTGAACGAACTGAACTCTTCTGTTGGATTAGCGTTTTCTTTGTTTGTCGTTGAATCCAACTTAAGAGTATCACCACTCTATTTTTCTGGAAAGTTCGAGGAACGAGCTGTAGAAGAGTGTCTTGAAATTTTTTGATGAGATTCACTCCCCTCAGCTGAACCAATCACTTTACAAAACGTTGTACTCTGCATCTTCAACACCGCAAGTTTGTGATCCGATAAACTCACCGCTCCTTAAGCCGAATAACTTCTTTCATTTCAGACTTCAAACCATTGAAGAATACCTCGATTAGGTTCTTCTCGTCAATTCCTGTTACTTGATTTCTCAAAGTTTCAAACTCGTTGACATAATTTTCAACTTCTCCCTCTTGTTTTAAACAGAACAATCTTGCTGCCGGATCGTTGTCAATTGGACCCCCAAATCTGTCTAGCATCCTCTGAGTAAACTGCTCCCAATTGACAAAAGGATCACAGATACTCTCCCCATTGAACCACTGCAACACTGGACCTTTCAAGCTCAAGGAAACCAGATGTAGTTTCTCATTTTCATTGTAGTTACCAAACCTGAAAAATCTTTCCACACGAGAAATCCAATCGAATGGCAATGGACCAGAGAACACAGGCATTTCAATTTTCCTCAACATCTTATCACGATTCGCAAGAGTACCATGGATTCCCCGATAACCTAACTGTGTTTGAGGTAGTTCCGGATCAGAGATAGTTATCGGTACCTGAGGGAGCTGAGTTTCTGACGATGACACAATTTCTTTTCCAGGACGTTGTGGAAACACAGCTGATTCCTCGAATCGAGTCAAGAGATCCGTGATAACCGTCATCTTCCTCTCGAGATCTTCGAATCTCATCGTTGTCTCAACGCCAATAGCGTCGATCTTCTTCTCCACGCTCACCGCACCAGTGATAGACTTTAGATATTGTAAAGCTAAAGGCTATGAGCTATCCTTTGATTATCAATGAAAAGAGTTACAGATTTGTAGTACGATACTGGTTCCCTCTCATAGCGAGATCACCATTCTCGTCAGCCTCATAGCGACTGTTAGCTCAAGACTCATATCGTCTGTGAGTTTACAACATACAAAGCATAATCTCCCAAATGCATATATAATAGCTATTTATACCATCTCCATCTGTAACTGCAAAGACTCTCTCTGAAATAGAAGTTTCACCACTTCCTTGTTATTCACTTCACTTCATAACTCCTCACTCTCTTCTTCACTTGTCTCCAACGGTTCTTTACCTCCTTTCTTACGAATATAAACCTTCTTGAACCTATCAAAATCACCAAATATAATATATATATATATATATATATATTCATTTGAGAAATTTAAGTTTAGATTGTTGATTAAAATTTATCTAGATGTATGAGAAAAATAGATAAAGCTTGGTTAGTGAGTGGAGTATGGCACTGCAAAAACAAACAATGGGCCGCCGTGTCAACAATCAAGGTACAGTATTTTCACGTAGGAGAACACCGGCGGATGGATTGCTACGTGAAGTGCAACTATGATGGAGGATGGTCATCTATTAATACTCGAGCACGAGCAGGTTGGATCATTAGGGATTCTTTTGGAAGTTATCAAGGTGCGGGTCAAATGACTCATGGATTTGGAAGCGGAGTTGCAACTTTCAAGCGTTGTTATTAGCAATGGAAGGTGCTTGGGCAAAAGGTTTTACAAAATAATATTTGAAGGTGATGTCAACAGGTCCATGATTTAGTGATGGGTCGCAAACGAAGCTTCAGAAACCGCAATTAGATAAGAGAAATTCTTGTATGGCGGGATCGGTTTAAAGATTGGGTGTTTACTTGGACTTCACGGAACAACAACAAGGTTGCAGACTATCTTGCTAAAACAGTAACGTCTATTGATGATGGTTACATATTTCATTATTATGTACCTAATTCTATTGTTAACTTCCTCCATGAGAATCACATTGGTTTATATCAATATAAAGGAATGTTTGTCTAAAAAAAAGGATAAAGCTTAGTTTAGTGAAATTGATAGTAATTTGGTTTGGTAATTTTTTTGGTTATATATTTAATTGTTTATGCGGGTTATAAACTTTATTGGTTTGGTTTTAAATAACTCATTATCTATTCAATCCAAACAAGATACATTAACCCGTTTTATCTATTAATCTATTTACACCCAATTTTCTATCTATTAAAATCTATGATTTGGATTGTGTTAGTTTGATCTATTAAATTTCACTAGTAGAAATCTACTGCATAGCCACGGAAGTGCCACTACAAAACCATGGCTATAAAAAAAAAGCCACGAAAATACTACGTTAAGGCCACGAAATGATATAGCCACGGTAAACCCAAAATAAAGCCATGAAGTAGTCACGAAAAAAAAACGTGGCTACCATAGCCACGGTTTAGCAACGAATATAACGTGGCAAGCATCACAGCCACGGACTAACCACTTTAAAACGTCGTGGCTATGTCTTGTTTTTTTTTGCCGACATCAAAACACCAGTGTTTTATGAAACAGTGTACAAAGCCACGCTTTTGCCATGGCTATGTCATGGCTATATTAACTCTATGCAGACCGAAACAGAGAAAGATTCGTTTGGTAGTGATATTTTTTAGAAAGTCACAAATTTTAGGTGGCTGTGGCGTGGCTAACTATGCAGACCGAAACAGAGAAAGATTCGTTTGGTAGTGATATTTTTTAGAAAGTCACAAATTTTAGGTGGCTGTGGCGTGGCTAATTTCGAACATATATACTCTTCCCGTATGAGACATTTAGAACTTTTGTTCTTCAACCAAATTTTCTAACATGTCTTTCTACTTTGATTCAAGAGAGTGGATGGATCAAAGGATTGATCCTCAGAGTAATTCTGTTTCAGAAGTGTTTCTTGGAGGCATTAATGCATTTCTTCAATTTGCGTGTAATCAAGCCGATTATGAAGAGCGGCAAACATTATTGTGTCCGTGTGCTTGATGCAAAAATGTGAAGCAACGAGATGCACAAGTTGTTTCAAGACATCTATTCTTATACGGTTTTAAGGGAAATTATTATGTTTGGATGAGTCATGGAGAGAAATTCCACAATGCTGGTGAGAGTTCCGGGGCGAATCATTCGACGGGTGAAGAGGAAATGTGGGAGAATCCTACTTGGAATGCTTATGAAGATCACCACCAGAATATTCCAGAGCGGACATTGCGCCACCATACATATCGGAACCTATAGCAGAGACGGACGTGGCAGAGCCATATCTTGATAATGTTTTTGAAGCATTTGAAGCTGCCAGTCAACCTCTCTACGAAGGGTGTGCAGACGGAATAACTCGGTTGTCTCTTGCTTCACGGATGTTGAAAATGAAGACGAATTATAATTTGGCGGAAACTTGTGTAGATGAGATATCTGAAGTATTTAAAAAAATGCTTCCGCAGCCGAATAATGCTCCAGCAACATATTACGAGACAAAGAAACTGACACGAGGGCTTGGTTTACCCTTTCAGAAGATTGATGTTTGTGTGAAGAATTGTATGCTATTTTGGAAGAAAGATGCGAAGTTGGTTAGTTGTAGGTTTTGTGGAGAAGATCGCAACTATCCGAACAATGGAAAAGGAAAAAACAAGCCAAAGCAGAAAATCACTACAAGAAAACAGGGGGATTCTGATGGCCGAAATCGTCGGTAATTCGTCGGAATCGGTCTATTCCGACGAATTTCCGACGAACCCGTCCGTCGGTATCGTTTCGTCGGAAAAAAAAAGTTCGTCGGAATTTCGTCAGAAATTCCGACGACTTTCTGACGAATACCAAGAAACGTCATTCTGACGAACTTCCGACGATATTACGATGCGGCTACACGAGACCGGAGTTCATCGGAAAAATACAATTCCGACGAACGCGGTTCCTCGGTTTATTCCGACGAACTGTAGGCGTCGGAATTTACCGACGGACATCGGTCGTCGGAATATACCGACGAACCACGTTCGTCGGTATATTCCGACGGAAATGAGTTTGTCGGTAAATTCCGACGGATATATGTCCGTCGGTATATTCCGACGACCGTTGTCCGTCGGTATATACCCTTTTTTTTTACAAATTAATTTTGCATTTTTATATATTTTTTGATATTAATAAATTTAAAAAATTGGAAATTTAAAACTAATAATATTATAAAATTTAAATTCATAAAAACCGAAATAGGAAAAAA
>NC_027749.1:41751284-41762241 GCF_000695525.1 Brassica oleracea var. oleracea
GATCGTCTGAAACGTCTATACCAACTTGAGGCGACAGCTTCCAATATACGGTGGCATAAGGAAAATGTGACTCCGGAAGGCGAAATGCATCACCCATCTGATGCTATAGCGTGGAAACATTTTAATGAGGTATATCCTGGATTTTCTGCTGAAAGCCGGAATATTTATCTATGCTTATCAACAGATGGATTTAATCCGATTGGTATGAATGGGGAAGCACATTCCCTTTGGCCCGTTATTGTATCTCCATACAATTTGCCGCCGGGAATGTGCATGAAAAGAGAATTCCGTTACCTTTTGGTGCTAATTCCGGGGGCCAAACATCCAAGGAAAAGCTTAGATATTTACCTTCAACCATTGATTGAAGAATTACAGATGTTATGGAGGGATGGTGTGGTGGCATATGATATTTCAATGAAAGAAAGATTCAAAATGCGAGCAGTTTTGATGTGAACGATAAGAGATTTTCCAGCTTATGGAATGCTTTCAGGTTGGACGACTCATGGTCGGTTGGCGCGCCCATATTGTCAAGATGAGACTGGTGCATTCTGGTTATCTAACGGAAGGAAACATAGTTGGTTTAATTGCCACAGAAGGTTCTTAGATGCAGATCATCCTTACCGGAAAAACACTCAAGCATTTAGGCGGGGGAAAACAGTTTTAGATCCTCCTCCACTTTGGTTGACCGGAGAAGAAATATTGCGTGAAAGGATAAATAATATCGAAGGTTTATCAACATCTGTGAAATGTGGAGGGAATGGACAATATCTGGATACGGAGTTACTCACAATTGGGCAAAGAAGAGTATCTTCTGAGAGTTACCGTATTGGGAAAATCATCTTCTTCGGCATAGCCTTGATTTCATGCATATTGAGAAAAACTTTTTCGACAACCTGACGAACACATTGTTAAATGCTCCTGGAAAGACGAAAGACAACATCAAAAGCAGATTGGATCTTCCAGGACTATGCAAAAGGCGGGATTTAGAGATGAAAGAGGATGGAAAGATGCATGTGCCAATATTCAGGCTGCCTAATGCGGGAAAACGAGAACTTCTTCTCTGGTTGAAAAATGACATAAAATTACCCGATGGATACGCCTCAAAATTTAGTCGAGGTATTGACGAAAATAATTTAAAGCTACATGGACTGAAAAGTCATGATTGTCATGTCATAATGGAACGACTATATCCATTTGCTTTTGCTGAACTCTTTCCCAAAAATGTTCACACAGTGATTACATGTATTTATTTGTTTGTATCATTTTATAATTTACTATAATTGATGCTATAATTAACTTAAATATTTTGTTTACAGATATTGCCCTCTTCTTCCGAGATATCTCTTCGAAGATTTTGAAAGAGTCAGATGTTGGCCTATTAAAGGCAAATATCGGTGTGAAGCTTTGTAACTTGGAAAAAATATTTCCTCCATCGTTCTTCGATGTTATGGAACATCTTCTTGTGCACCTCCCAGATGAGGTAGCCTTAGGTGGTCCTGTCCATTTTAGGTGGATGTATGTATTTGAAAGATACATGTATCATTTGAAGCAGATGGTCAAAAACAAAGCACGCATTGCATGTTCAATAGCTGCACAATGGATAAATGAGGAGATTTCTAATGCTTTCCCAAAATTTTTTGGGCATCCTATAATCATGAGCATTCCATAAGGTCCGAATGATATTCGTTTCACATACAATTATCCGGATGTACCACCCTTGTTTTACCATGAAGGGAGAATTAGTGGTCAATGCTCAACTGGTTGGTTGAATGATGAAGATAACACCGTTCTTCAGACATTTATGATGCTCAACTGTGAAACATTTGCTCCATATGAAAGGTAATTTAATATTATGGAAAATATAATATAAATACATATTTCTAGTTACATATGATTTTAATATGTGCAGGATGTTTGAAGAATATATGAAGTTAAATGTTCCTGATATTACTCCAGCTGCAATGCAAAAAGCGAAAGACACCAAATTTGCTGATTGGTGCAAAGACTATGTGAGTTATTGTTTTGTATTATAAAGTTTCACAATTTTTTTAATTAAATTTTTATTTTATAACAATTTTATTGTATTACAGATTAATGATGCGACTCAGTTTTACACATTTCCTATGTGGATGTTGGATTTTGTACAAGGTCCTAGGCGTAGTTACAGGTCTTGGCCAATATACCACACACGTGGATACACTTTTCACACTCATAACCATGGTCAAAATAAGAGAACTCAATATTATGGTGTATGTGTACCTGGAACCAACGATACAGATTACTATGGCCTTATACAAGAGATCATGATGGTGGAGTATCATGGTGATGTTGGCTTGAAAGTAATGGTTTTTAAATGTTCGTGGTTTGACAACACAGCAAATCACGGTATGAGAGAATACATCCTTTTGGCCTTGTTGATGTCTCACCACGAAGACAATATGCAAAATATGATCCTTTTGTATTACCGGGTAAGTGAAAAACATATAATTATTTCTTTGGGATTTGATATTATTAATGAAACTATGATGTTATTGTACTATAAACAGGTAATTGTGATCAAGCATGTTTTATTCCTTATCCATGGGTACATCGACAATCAGTCGATGACTGGTGGGCATGTGCAAAAATTATTCCCCGAGGAATCCGTGAAACATCAGAAATTGCGTTAACGGCATGGCAAGATGATAGATGTGATCAGGTTGCTGAAAGGTCATTGTTATGGGTGGAGACACATGTTGTTGATGATGTGTCTGATTATGATATTTCTCCGATGAATCCTCCAAACTATGAATATGTATCTGATGGTGATGTAGAAGCAGACCGTGATTCAGATGATGATTCGGAATAGAAAAATATATTCCAAGATTGTAAAATATGTGTTCAAGGTAGTAAGATATGTTTTAAGGTTGAAAATTAAGTTGTAAGGTTGTAAAATAAGTTGGAAGATTGTAAAATATATTGTAGTGTTGTAAAATATATTGTGAGATGTAAAATAAATGGTAAGGTTGTAAAATATATGGTTTTAAAAAATATTGTAAGGTTTTAAAATAGATTGTAAGATTTTTGGAATATGTATGTAAGTTGTTGTGTGAGTATAAGGTTGAAGGAAGAGGGTTTAGGGATTATAGTTTAGGGGTTAGATGTTTGTGGCTTCGGGTTTTGAAAATAGCCACGCTTATTTCGTGGCTGTAAAGTGGCTATGTGAAAATTGGAAAAAAACAATTGGTTTGCCTCCAATGTATTTGGTTTTGGCTCCAATTATTTTTGGTTTCACGGTTTATATTAAAGAACAGTCACTGAATTTTCGTGGCAATATCTTGGCTATGTTGAAATTTTGGTTTGCCAATTGGTTTGCCTCCAATTTATTCGGTTGTGGCTCCAATTAATTGACATTTCGCGGTTATTGCTAAAACCGAGCCATGATTGGCCACGCTGTTTTTGTGGCTTTGCTGAAAGGGTTTTATATCGGTTTTCCTCTTTCTTCCAACACTTGGCACAAAAAAGAAACCAAAACTCTCTCTCGACTTGCGGCTGATGAAACGCGTCGTCTTCTCTGGTTCAAGTCTCGCCGTCTCCCATTCCAAGCCTCACCGTCTCCCGTCTCCCGTCTTTCATCTCTCAAGGTAACCCCTTTCTCTCCTCCACTAAATCAGAAACCTTAGGATCCCGAATCGATTAGATGTTCTAGGGTTTCGATTTCTTTATTTTTTGGGGCTTTTTAATTTTTTGCTTGTGTGTGTGTTTTGATTTCTTTCCAATCTAGGGTTTTGATTTCACATGCAATCTAAGGTTTCGATTTCGTTCCAGTCTAGGGTTTCGATTTCACATGCAATCTAAGGTTTCGATTAGGGGTTTTCTCTCTGTCTAGTTAGTATTCTTGTGACCAAAAAGTGTTTAAATTTCTCATGTTCTTCTCTCTGTCTCTTTTATTTCGCTTTGTCTCTGTTTATATTTGCTTGTATACTAATGTTTCTTTTTCATTGGTTGTGAACAGATGAACTCACCAAGACTACCTCCTCCTATGCCTCCTGGTGCTACTGGACCGGCTTCTATGCCTCCTGGTGCTACTGGACCGGCTTCTATGCCTCCTGGTGCTACTGGACCGGCTTCTATGCCTCCTGGTGCTACTGGACCGGCTTCTATGCCTCCTGGTGCTACTGGACCGGCTTCTATGCCTCCTGGTGCTACTGGACCGGCTTCTATGCCTCCTGGTGCTACTGGACCGGCTTCTATGCCTCCTGGTGCTACTGGACCGGCTTCTATGCCTCCTGGTGCTACTGGACCGGCTTCTATGCCTCCTGGTGCTACTGGACCGGCTTCTATGCCTCCTGGTGCTAATGGACTGGCTTCAAACCATGCTGCTTCCTCTTCTCGTTCCAATAGCTACCCGCAGATAACTCTCAATGCAATGCTCAATTCACCGGCTAGGCTAGCACAGCCTCATCTCCATCCAGATAAAATCAATGGAGCTTTATGGTAAGATTACATTTGGTCTCCATCTCTTTCTTAGACTAAAATAGTTTCTGCTATTTGTTTTATGGCTGTGATTGCTTAGGATAGTTTATGTTTAGGATTGTTAGCGATGATTGTTTATTTTTTAGGATTTTTTGTGAAGTATTGTTTCTGTTACTGATGTTGGTTATCGTTTTAGGTTTTGTATTAACCCATGTGTCAACTCTTTCATTCGGGCAACTTGGCAAGCATACTACATGGGGCCTTGGAAGAGTTGGAGGAAGGTTCCTGGAAAGGAGGGAATCATGGTGGCAAACGTTTGTGGTAAGTGACTAGTATACATTGTATATGCCGTTAACATGTTTTAACTGTTTTGTTTTCTTTTGTAGCAAAATTTCTATTGGGACCCTGAGTTTAATGACTTAGTCTACGGTCTTTGGAAGAAAGAAACGTGGACAACCATTGGTGAAAGGATAAGCAAGAAGAAGAGGCAATATAAGAAGCCAAAGTACATCAATGAAGCTGACTGGACTCTCCTGTTGGAGCATTGGGCGACCGATGCAGCTAAAAAGAAGAGCAAGAAGGCTGCAAAATCTCGCAAGTTTGATCCTGTGGGTAAAGGCTGCCACAAGCATAATGCAGGACCTCGGTCTATTGCAAGGATTGAGTATAACATGGTATCTTTCCATGTCTATGCTCTTAATATTGTTCTTTTTTTCCTTTCTAATCTACTGTAATTATTTTCCTTTTTTGCAGATGGTGGCTTCTGGTACTAATGAGAGGCCATCATTCACCGACCTAGTCAGGGTGACACACACCAGACCAGATGTGACTTTTGTGGACTACCGTGCTGAAGTGATGTGTCTAGGTTTTTGGTACTTGTTTATATATTTTTTATTATATTTTTCTCGATTATTTGTAGTTTTTCATTCGTGTTTCAGGTATCTAGGTGATTGAGCGCGTTAGGAACCATTGGCATGTGCATACTGGAATTTCAAGGGATTTTCATATCCATCTGAAGGGGTTAGAGCGCAGAACGAACAACGGATCGAACCGAGACGCGAAGAAAAGGAAGAGAAAAAGAAAAAAGAATCCATCGATCGATAAGTTTTGATTGAAAAACCCATCGATCGATGGAAGATCATGAGCCGAGAGTTTTTTTTAAATGCATCGATCGATGCGTTAAAGCCCATAAACCCATCGATCGATGCATCCTCGCTGTGTCCAGCTTCACCCACTTCCTCCACTTCACCTACTGCATCCACTCGTCTTTCATGATGAAATTGGAGCCTTTGTCGAAAAAGGAGGGTCCTTGGCCGATTATAAATAGGGAGGACGAGCTCCGTAAGAAAGGACACCATCTAGTGAGCAAGTCTTCGTAACCAACGAGAGTTGTTGTTATGGAATTTGTGAACAAATCGAACCTGTTAAAATGCATGTTTAGAATTATGAATATGGCAAGAGTTGATATTTAAGATTCTAAAACATAGGATTTAGTAGTGCGAGAGTAGGCTAAATTATTTAAGCTGTTTGAGTTCAAGAACGGTTCTAAAACATACCCCTTGTTTAATGTTTGTTTCTCGATTTATGTCATTCCCGAGAATTACCCGATGCCTAACGTTTTAATCTATAATTTAAATTTCATTTCAATTTATTTACAAGTTTTGACAATTAAAAGCTACCAAACAAATAATCATTTTCGTCCTAGCTTGACTTTACTCTAATAGATTCATAGTGTAACCTTGGTCTCTTTGGAATTCGATCCGTAAATACTACTACGCACTACCGTGCACTTGCGGTTGGTTTTAGTGGTGAAACCTGAGGACATCAAGTTTTTCTTGCTTGTATTTCAGGTACATGAACACGAGAAGCCGAAGTTCTGAAAACTTGGCGGTTGTTTCTAACGAAGAACTTGCAAGAATCGAAAGAGAGAACAACAGAAACAGAAGAAGAAACATGGCTGGAGTGCAACACCAGCACGATGGACCCAGAAATGGGTAAAATTTTCCTATCGGTGATCAGCAAAACGCAGATAACACTGCAAATGCTGTCAACGCTGCTGCTGCCGCTGGAGTTTTCTGACAACCTTTTCCGATTTCAGGACAGAGGCAAAATCAACCTCGTCCTATTGGATCTGTCGACACTCCGCACACATTCTATCACAATCGATCCGCGATACAACCTCCTCCTGTCAACAGGCAAGACTATGAGATCAAACCTCAAATGATAGCTCTGGTCAAACAGAGCATGTTCTATGGTCTCCCGTCCGAAAGCCCCATGGACCATATTGAGACTCTTGAAGAGATTTGTAGCACGACACGATCAAATGGAGTTCCCGCTGATTTTCTACGTTGTAAGCTGTTTGCATTTTCTCTGGGAGATAAGGCGATGAGGTGGCTGAAGTCTCTACCTCCAGGATCTATCACTACTTGGGAGCAATGCAGAGCTATGTTCTTGGACAAATTCTACACCAAGCACAAGACGGCTAGTTTGAGGAGTAAGATCACAAACTTTCAGCAAAATCCCTCTGAGCCACTAAGTGAAGCATGGGCACGATTCAAAGAATATCAAAGAGAGTGTCCACATCATGGGTACTCAGATGAGCATATCCTCAACATCTTCTATGATGGAGCAAACTGGAACGTCAAAAATTCTCTCAACGCTGCCAGCAATGGAGACTTTATGACAAGAACCCAGGAGGAAGCTTACACATTGATAGAAAATCTTGCCACAAGCTCCAGCAACCAAAATGAAGAATATGATAGATCGCGAAAAGGCGGAAACTCAGAAATCAAGAAGCTGGAAGAGATGAGCGCAAAGATCGATATGCTTATGCAAAGGGATCAAAGGGTTGTCAGTTCCATCGAGGAATATGGAGAAGGAGCGTTTTTCTTCCCCAATCAAGAACCACAGGAACAGCAGGCTGTAGTCACAGAGCTTGGGACAAAACCGATATCAGAACTCTAATTACAACCAAGGAGGATTTCAGCAGAAGCAACCTTTCAATTCTTTTCAACCAAAGAATCCAACACAGTTTCAAACCGGGGAAAGCTCTGTTCCGGCTGCTAAAGAGTCTAAGCTTGAGTCAATGCTCCAACAATTGATGCTCAACCAGCAAAAGATAGCTTCTGAAATAAACACAAAGGTTGATAACATCAATGTGAAAGTTGATACCATGTTCCAAGACATGAACAACAAATGGGAATCTCTTTCAGCACATGTCAAGAAGTTAGAGACTCAAGTCGCCCAAACTGCTGAAGCTATCCAAAGACCTACTGGAGTTCTTCCTGGAAGAGGTGAACACAACCCAAGGAATGAATTTGTGAACGCTATCACTCTAAGGAGTGGGAAGGAGCTGGTTTCTAAAGAAAAGAGAAGCATGCCCGCTGACAAAAAAAACTGCGCAGATTGAAGAACCCACTGAGGTACAAGCTGAAGAGGCGGAAGCTGCTGAAAAAATACCGCCTATGGTTCGAGTATACACCCCTAAGCTGCCCTACCCAGTGAAACAGAGGAAATCTAGCAGAGATTTGGAGGCAGCTAAGTGCAAAGAGATTGTGAGCGAGTTGAATGTGAAGCTCTCGTTTGAAGATGCTGTTGAAATGATGCCTGCTCTGAAGAGATATGTCAAGAGCTTGGTGACTAACAAAGCCTCACCTAAGGAGAATGTTATGTCTATCTCCAAAAGATGTAGCACACTACTTCAGAACAGAGCACCAGAGAAGATGGAAGATCCTGGGAGTTTTGTGTTATCATGTGAGATCGAAGGAGCTGTATTCGAGAAATCTCTCTGCGACTTGGGATCTAGTGTGAACCTGATGCCATACACTGTGGCACAGAGGCTTGGTCTCACAAACTTCAGGTCAACGAAAAATCCAGCTAGTCTTCGCAGATCGCTCAGTGAGACATCCCGTCGGAGTTATTTTAAACATCGATGTGGTGATCGGAAACCATAGAATTCCTGCAGACTTTGTACTGCTGGAGCTCGATCAGGAGCCAAAGGACCCTCTCATTCTGGGACGTCCATTTCTGGCCACAGCAGGAGCTATCATCGATCTGGGAGACATAATCATGAAGTTTGAGGTGAATAAGATGCTGAAAAGACCCACACTGGATGGACACACGTTCTCCATCGATCATACCTCAGAAGATGATGATGGAGATGATGAAGTAACAAAAGAGCTGCTGAGAGATGACCCCCTAGAGATTGCTCTTACTCTAGCTGAGAGTGAGCACGGGTATTTAAACGAACACACTGTCAAATTTGTCAAGATGCTTGATTCCGGTTTCCAAACAAAACACGAAGTAGCTTCTATGAGCCTTGAATAGGAAGAATCACCAACACAAAAAGCTACTACAGACCACCTTAACCCCTGGACCGAACTAAGAGCCCCAAAGATAGAACTCAAAACCCTCCCAGCTGGGTTAAGGTATGCATTTCTTAGCCCTAAGTCAACTTACCCTGTTATCATAAATGTTGATTTGAATAATGCTGAGATTGCCTTACTTCTATGTGAACTAAGAAAGTACTGTAAAGTAATAGACTATTCACTAGATGATATTCCTGGCATCTCACCTGACCTTTGTATGCATAGGATATATCTAGAGGATGAATCGAGGAATTCTGTAGAACATCAGAGGAGGTTAAACCCGAATCTAAAAGATGTTGTAAAGAAGGAAATAATGAAACTTCTAGAGGCTGGAATAATCTATTCAATCTCTTATAGTAATTGGGTTAGTCCTCTGCATGTTGTGCCTAAAAAGGGTGGGATAACAGTAGTGAAAAATGAGAAAGATGAGTTAATTCCCACTAGAACTGTCACTGGTCATAGGATGTGCATAGACTATAGAAAGTTGAATGCTGCAACTAGGAAAGATCATTTTCCTCTCCCCTTTATTGATCAGATGCTAGAAAGATTGGCTAACCATTCATACTATTGCTTCTTAGATGGTTATTCAGGATTTTTCCAGATTCCAATTCATCCAGACGATCAAGAAAAGACCACATTCACAAGTCCTTATGGTACATTCGCCTATCGCAGGCTGCCATTCGGTTTGTGTAACGCACCCGCCACGTTTCAGCGGTGTATGATGTCTATTTTTACTGATATGATTGAAGATATAATGGAAGTATTCATGGACGATTTCTCTGTCTATGGATCTTCTTTCTCTGCTTGTCTTTCCAATCTGTACAGGGTACTTAGGCGGTGCGAGGAGAAAAATCTGGTGCTGAACTGGGAAAAATGCCATTTTATGGTTAGAGATGGGATCGTCCTGGGACACAAAATTTCGGAAAAAAGGCATTGAAGTTGACAAGGCAAAGGTTGATGTCATGATGAGTCTACAGCCACCTGATTCAGTCAAAGGGATCACAAGTTTTCTAGGTCACGCAGGGTTCTACAGAAGATTCATTCAAGACTTCTCAAAAATCGCCAGGCCCATGACCCGTCTGCTCTGCAAAGAGACCAAGTTTCATTTTGATAAAGAATGCTTGGATGCTTTTCACATAATAAAAGGAGCATTAGTCAGCGCACTAATTGTCCAGCCACCAGACTGGGAATTGCCTTTCGAGGTGATGTGCGATGCCAGCGATTATGCAGTAGGAGTTGTCTTGGGACAACGGAAGGAGAAGAAACTTCATGTCATCTACTACGCAAGCAGGACACTTGACGATGCACAATGCAACTATGCCACCACCGAGAAGGAACTACTTGCCATTGTCTTTGCTTTTGAGAAGTTTAGATCCTATCTTGTTGGATCTAAAGTTATAGTACACACTGACCATGCTGCGCTGAGGTATCAACTTCAGAAGAAGGATGCAAAGCCAAGGTTTCTGCGATGGATTCTCTTGCTGCAAGAGTTTGACCTGGTGATCAAGGACAAGAAAGGGATTGAGAACGGAGTCGCAGACCACCTCTCTAGGCTAAGAGTGGAAGAAGAGTTACCATTGGCAGATACTCTTCCCGTGGAGAACGTTTATGCGGTGAGCATCCAGTGCAATGATGGATACGCACCTATCAAGGACGCAAGCATCCCTTAAATGCCTTGGTTTTCAGAAATAGCGAACTACCTGGCCAGAGAACAAGAACCGCTCAAATTCACCGGAAATGACAAGAAGAAATTCTTAAAAGACGTCAGACGCTATCTCTGGGATGAGCCATTCTTGTATAAGCAGTGTGCCGATAATATTTACAGAAGGTGTGTTGCCGAAGAAGAGATACCAGGCATACTCTTCCACTGCCACGGTTCCAACTACGCGGGACATTTTGCTGTAAGCAAAACCGTTTCGAAGATCCTACAAGCTGGTTTCTGGTGGCCTACGATGTTCAAAGATGCCCACTCCTTCATCTCTAAGTGTGATCCATGCCAGAGACAGGGAAATATCAGCAAGAGGATTGAGATGCCACAGAACTTCATCCTGGAAGTTGAGGTATTTGACGTGTGGGGGATCGATTTCATGGGACCATTCCCATCCTCTTACAACAATAAGTACATCCTTGTTGCT
>NC_027749.1:41763603-41764948 GCF_000695525.1 Brassica oleracea var. oleracea
ATAAATCCCGAATGCGTTCTTTTCTTGCAAGCTATCTAGTAACCTGCATATTACACTTAAGAACACCAAAACGCATCAAATAGACCAAAACATTAATTAAAACCGACCATTTAATTGCTCCAAAACGAGTTTAAAACCGTTAAAAACACGGAATATCAGCACCACTCCCTTTCACCTTGTCTATGGGAAACCATGCCATCTCCTAGTGGAGTTGGAGTACAAATCAGCTTGGGCTGTCAAACAGATGAATTTTGATGTGAAACCCACAGCTGAGAGAAGGATGATCCAGCTAAACGAATTGGACGAGTTTCGACATATGGCATTCGAAAACTCCAAGATACACAAGGAGCGCACAAAGGCATATCATGATAGGAAGATCATTCCGAGGACTTTTGCTGCAAATGATCAAGTCCTACTCTTCAACTCTCGCCTGAGGTTGTTTCCCGGGAAGCTTAAATCCCGATGGTCCGGGCCTTTCACTATCAAAGAAGTAAAACCCTATGGAGCAGTTGTGCTGTGGAGTCATGATGGTAGTGAGTTTGTTGTGAACGGTCAGCGTCTAAAGCCATACCTAGCCTACACGGAAATCCCCGAAGGAGAAGATGTCTCTCTCGGAGAACCGCCTCGAGCTTAGAGCACACCGAAAGTCAAGCTAATGACTGTAAACAAGCGCTTAGTGGGTGGCAACCCACTGGTAAGTGTGAATTAGAATTAGTTTTCATCTCGATTTAAAAAAAAAAAAAAACCCTTTCCATCGATCGATCGATCACTAAGATGGTCCAATGCGTAACAAAGTGATCGATCGATTAGGTAATCCCATCGATCGATGCGGATACCCAATCAATGGATCGAACAAAATCTCGGAAGCCTTTTTATAAACGCATCGATCAATTACTAAGATGGCCAAATGCGTAACAAAGTGATCGAGCGATCGGGATATCCAATCGATCGATGCGGATACCCAATCGATGGATCGAACAAGATATCGGGAGCCTTTTTAGAGTTTGGAACAGGATTTGAGATGATTTAGGGATTGAGAAATTTTTTTTCAATTCGGGTTTTTTATCACAACTCGATTTCGCCTTTCATTTGCATGTTGATTTGAGTTCTTAGTTGATTATAACCATGTTGAGAGTAAATCGTTGTTGAAATACATATTGGAATGATGAACTTGGGGAATGAACTGATTATGGATTGATGTTCCTTAGCTGAGTCGCTAGTGTTTACTGAAATCGTGTTAGTATTGTGCTGCTTTGAAAAACATATACTGCATACTCACTTGTTTCAAAGATTTTATTTTGTAGAGAATGAAGCGCACGAAAACATCAGCAAAGAAGAACACACA
>NC_027749.1:41765380-41765545 GCF_000695525.1 Brassica oleracea var. oleracea
GCCAGTATTGTCATTTGATTTCCGACCGCGCTATTTTATTTTCATTTATATTCTAACGTTTTATGGTTTTATTTTTGTTGTCACACCAGGGACGGTGTAAACTAAGTCTGGGGGAGGGTACTTGTCATAGTTCCATTTAGGAATCTGCCATAACTTTTTCGCTAT
>NC_027749.1:41765629-41766311 GCF_000695525.1 Brassica oleracea var. oleracea
TGACCACTCAATCTACTCAAATTTTCTCATCTTGGGGCTTGGTATACACTAGATCGGAATCCCTCTTCAGGACTAAAAGACGAAGTCTATATCGGTCTGGATCCCCTCTCTTTCCCCTTCGAAAAAAAATAATAATAATAATAAATAGAAGGATACTAATAATAGGGGATAAAGGTCAAAAAGAAGTGATCAGGGCTTGGTGGCTGCAACCATTAAGACTTGAATCATAGAAGCCTGTCCAAAAAAAAAAATCTCAGTCAATTAAAAAAAAAAATGATACCCTTGAAATAAAGGGAGACATTGATTGAGTGGAGCGAGAAGAAAGGGAGGAAATGAGCCAGAAAAGACCAATCAAAAACCTCAACGAGTAAGAATCCATGTGTCTTTTGATCGATACCCCCATGATGAGACCACACCTTAAATCTAAAAAGGGTCGGCAATGGAAACTTTGGATACTTCTTATAAGCTGTGGGCTGAAAATGGTCGAGAGATAAGGTTGGGGTAGAATTACGTGGAGTTCTTTCTAAATGTTGGTGCTAACTGATGTGGTTTAATACCAAAGGATGGTGAAGATGGTTGTTTGCAGGTTAACTGATGTATGTCTTTGCTTGAGGACAAGCAAATGTTCAAGTCTGGGGGAATTGATGTGTCTAGGTTTTTGGTACTTGTTTATATATTTTTT
>NC_027749.1:41767658-41792570 GCF_000695525.1 Brassica oleracea var. oleracea
AGAGTTGTTGTTATGGAATTTGTGAACAAATCGAACCTGTTAAAATGCATGTTTAGAATTATGAATATGGCGAGAGTTGATATTTAAGATTCTAAAACATAGGATTTAGTACTGCGAGAGTAGGCTAAATTATTTAAGCTGTTTGAGTTCAAGTACGGTTCTAAAACATACCCCTTGTTAAATGTTTGTTTCTCGATTTATGTCATTCCCGAGAATTACCCGATGCCTAACGTTTTAATCTATAATTTAAATTTCATTTCAATTTATTTACAAGTTGTGACAGTTAAAAGCTACCAAACAAACAATCATTTTCGTCCTAGCTTGACTTTACTCTAATAGATTCATAGTGTAACCTTGGTCTCTGTGGAATTCGATCCCTAAATACTACTGCGCACTACCGTGCACTTGCGGTTGGTTTTAGTGGTAAAACCTGAGGACATCATGAAGAGCTGGTTACTCAAGCCGAGCTGGAAGCCACACAGCTCTCTAACACTGACGGATCACCCGAGAGTCCAAGTGCATCATCTACTCCTTCTCGCCTCAAGATAAACAAAGCTTATCTAAAGGTATCTTTCATACACTAGGTTTCAGTTGTTTTATGTTCTGATTTGTATGTGAATTTGGATGACTTAGAGCTGCTTAAGAATGTGGTTGGTTATTTGCGGGTAGAATTAGATATGACTTAAAGCTGTGCATGTTCTGTTTATTTACAGTGAAGAAAATTTTTATAAAAAAAAATTTATGTTATGTTTAACAGAATGCTAAGGGTAAGAGGGGGCATGTTTATGGACTCGGCAGTGCCCAATACAGGGAGCAAGCACCTTCTTCACGCGTCCCTAATGGTCTTGCCCGCAACTTGGAGCTGGAGATGCGAGTGGGAGGTCTTGAGACAAGCCTCCAAAGTTTGAGGGAGGACGTGTCTGAGGTGAAGCAGGATGTGTCCGAGATGAATCAGGAGTTTGCATCAACAAGAGATGCAATCAATCAGCTCCTCCAAATGCTTTGTCCCCCACAAGCACCTACTGAACAGACTTCTGCTCAGCCCAAAGCCCCAACTCCTCAGCCTTAAGTAGGTTCATGTCTTTTCTATTGTAACAAAGCTCATCAAACTCTAGCTCATCTTTTGTAGAGTCTTCTTAGACTCTTTAAAACTCTTCTCCCTTGTATAATTCTCTATGTTTGTGTAATACTGAACCTACTCTTTTATATATATGCAATTTATGTTTTAATTATGTGTGCAATGTTTTAATATTTGAATGGAACTATAAATTGTTGAATTTGGCAAATTAAAACAAATCAAAGAGGAAAACCATTTACGAAAATGGTTATATAATAGCCACAATATAGAAAGTGGCTTTAACGTGGATAACCAATACCACGTGAATAAAAGACAAAACCGTGGCTTTGTAAAGCCACGAATACATAGTGGCAATACCATGACAAACACAGCCACTTTAAATTAGTGGTATAACCGTGGCGTTTATAGCCACTAAAAGTAGCAACGCTAAAGAAGTTATTACCGGGGCTATTAAAGCCACGAAAAGAAGTGTGGGAAAAGCGTGGCTACTAGCCACGATAAGCGACGTTTTTATTCCAGCCACGAGGCTATAGCCACGGTAATTTTCCTTTCGAAAACCATGGCTCTTTTCTCCCTAGCCACGAATTTCTCCTCTATAGCCACGAAGTTGTAGTGGCTATGCGGTAGTTTTTTACTAGTGTTTATACATTTTCACACCCCTATGTAATGCTAACATTTGCTAAATTTTCATTTATAAGCTTTTCAACATGTCATGCATGTGTAACATGCTAAAAAGACCATAACCTTACAAAATAATTTAATTGCTTAAGAAACTACTACGCATCTACATAATATGTTTTTCAATACCAAAAGATCATACTCCATCCATTCCCGAAATAAATATTTTCTAAAATTTTATTTTTCTAACAGTGATAGGTTTTTTACTTATAGAAAATACTTACATATTCTACTCTATACTAACCCTTATTCTAGGAAATGACTGGGCTGACAGCAACCGAAGTGCCGATACCAGTTTCACCACTAGAGAGAAGTATCCACAAGAAAATAATCACGGGTAAGAGAATTCTCTCCCGATTCAAGTTGGAGATCGACAGTTTCCATAGTCCCAACACCATTCTACTACTCGTGAATGCTCGAAAAACCTTATATATGTTATCACATTTGTTTCAATCACTTGAATCCGCTATGTTTGTTCACTAGAAAAACAAGAGAAGAAAGTTCTAGAACTCAAATCACAACAATCAATTCATTCAATTTTCGTTGTAGATTCAATCAGTTCATACAAGCATTAAGATCAGGTTTGACAAGTTCAATAAATCTTTAAACAATATAGTTATTTAGTTCATCAAGATTAATTCAGACAATCAATAATGCTTTCGCATCTATCAATTATCCTATGATCTAGATTTTAGGTTGTCAATCCAGATCTAGCACTAAGAACAATCAAGATGAAGAATATAAAATAACCCTATCAATTAATTCTAGCAATTTATAAATCCTTTGAAAACCCTAAATAAATTGCATTAAGATACTTGTAAGAGATATAGAAGTTCGAAATCAATATTTGAATGGGGTTTGACTTGTCTCTACAAAATATCTCTAAGATAATTAAAGTGTATCCTAAAAAATGGTTTAAGATAAGTTAATATAGGTAAAACACGTTCATGGATTCTTGTGTAATACTGAAAACTTCTGGGCCTTTTTGTAATTCTTGAAAATTGATAAATCATGTCTGTTTGCTACACATGGGTGTTAATCGACACCAAGGCTGGTAAAAATCTACACCATCTTCATAGTTCAACACCAAGTTGATCTTTTCGGCTTCTCCTCTCTTCAAGCTCCAATTTACTCCATAATCTCCAAATTCGTCCAAAGTGTACCTAAACATGTAAAGACTCTAAAAACTATTCGAAACATAATATAAAGGTTCTAAAAGTATGACATATCATTGTGGAAACCTATAAAATGATGACATGTCACTTATTCAAAACCAAATCATTATTTCAGCACAATGGCAATTGGCAACATAAATCAGCAAAACTCAAGCCTTTTTTATGGAAGCTACATCTTAATCGAATATACAACCACAAACATACCCATAAGACTGTTGAGCAGTTTATTGCTAGACTTGCAATATGAAACATTACCAATTTCAGTACTTACTACTACATAAACCAGCAGTTAGTGACACAGAGAGAAGATATAAAAAGAATATGTGGCTTGCTTTGGGTAAACTCCATTGACCTTGTACTATTCCTCCTTGGTGGCCCTGGGAATTTTATTGAGAACATTAGATTTGAGTACTTCAAGTAACTTGTTCTTCTCTTCTGATACCTCCCTAATGAAATTGTCAATAACCTCTTGAAATTTCAGGTACAAAACTGGAATCGTCATTGCGCAGACCAAGCCTGAAAGGCGTGTGTATTGAAACAATTTTAAGAATAAAAGAGAGAGAATGAGATGACAGGTTGTCCGGTCATTTTGACATTTTCTTACATATATACAAAATTGTAAGGAGGTTGAGGTAGCTCCCAACAGTGTCTACGATGGCCACATAAAGGATGGCCTGTATACGTTTAATAAATTAACAAATGCTTCTTTTATGGAAACTAGAAAAAATAGAGTGGTAAAGAAGATTCACCGAGAGAAAGGTTTTGATGTCTTCCCCGTATGCGATCTCGTAAAGCATCAAGAGAAGACTTTCGATCTTTGAAAATAAGGCTCTAACGGGGGAATCTTCTTGTCTGATTTCTTGGGGAGTGAGAGGTCTCCTATTTGAGATGTTACAGCATGTATATCGTTAAGGTTATAGCGTTATATTTGTTAAGGGCTAGATCAGATCACCTACGTTAAAAAAGAAGAGTGTGTGTGTAAGTACCTAATGAAAAATAGTTGTCCAAACTTGACCCAGAGGAACAAAAGAAGCATCAAGAGTAATAAGATTGAACATAGAAAGGGTACAAATCGAGTCTCCATGATCTCCAGCAGGAACCAAATAAGTGTGGCCATCACAAGTGTGATTCCTGATTTTATCTTGTTTTTCCACACACATAAATCCGCCACTGCAACAACATTAAATGTAAGAAATCAAATTATATTCCCCCTAAAATCAATGTCCGGTCTTACTCATATTTCTAACACTTTTTGAAACTAGGACAGGTCGATTCATATTCAAAGTCCTAGTAAGTAGAAGAGAAGAAAATATTTATTAATTGAGAACATGCTAAGTTATGATGTCACCTGCTCCTTCGCCAACTATTTGATTAACGAGAGACATTGCTTTTTGTTGTGACTTTGAATCTTTGATATTAAGGAGACCTGCAATCCCATAAAACATATTCAATGAGGATTATATAAGAAAAATTACCATTTATTCTCTCATGCATGTCGGCTTTCTTTGGCATGCTTTTAAATCTTAATTAAGCTATTATCAGCACTAAATATTAATGTAGCTTTTATTAATTGTTCCAAATGCATGGGGATAGTTTTCTCCTATAATTAACATGTTTATCAAACATATAATATTCTATTTTTAACCAACTAATTCATTTCGTTGTTAGAAAACTAATCTTAAGATAATATATATTTAGACTGAAAGATAAAACTGAAATTACTCATTATATACAAACTACTATGAGTTTTCTTGGACCATGCACATAAATAATAATTTTAAATATAACATTTTTTGCTTAAAATAATAATTTTAAATATAACATTCTTGTATTTAAAAATAATAATTAATTTACACTTGGACACCATTATTTTTATATTTTAACTTCAACGATTTGAAGAAAATATCATATATATATATATATATTCTAATAAATTTTGGATGTTTGTTTGTTCTAGTTAAAATATGTTAAATTGAGAAAATCAATTTTTAGCTAACCTAATGAACCGGTAAATAAAATTTTAATCATTTGACTATCAAAAAAAAATTTGATTAGTGTTATTTTAGTTTTGTATTTTTTATGATATATAAGTTGATGTTAAAATTATATTTGTAAGTATATTTAGCTTACTTTATTAATTATATATCTATAAATATATATATATATATATATATATTAATTTAATTGTGATATATCAGTTATCAATTATTAATATATTTTAATTTTGTTTTTTTTTTGACAATATATTTTAATATTCTTGCCAAAATAAATATTTATATATATATATTTTACATTAATGATGATATATGAATTAATAGTTATTGCCATATTTAAAAAACTTTAGAAGAATATAATTTTTATAAGAAAAATTGCACTATCATAATAAGGTTAGTGACATGTCACATTTTCCCAAAGACATGCCATATTTTTAAAAAGAATTAAATAGGGTGATGACACGTATATGCAAATCAGTTCACAAATAATGTCTAGGGTACTTCTGCTTGTAAATATTTTGAAAAAAAAAACATGGGGATGCTTCAAAACTGTAAACAAGAAACATGCTATACAATTAGATCCGAAATTTATAATCTAGACATGAAATGTATGCCCATACAAGCGATAAATACATATATAATCAAAAACAATTTATAATGTATAAGTAATCATAAGCATCGCCAAAAAAAAAGGTAATCATACGCAACACCGAAAAGAAAAAAACAAAACAGCAAACGTAGACTTATACAGACACATACGTACTCACGTCTTGTAAATATGAACTTACTATATTCGTTAATTTTCTGAAATAGCATAGCATGCATATACACAATACTTGTAAAAAATGGATTATATACACAACAATTGCATGCAAAAATCTGACAACTTTGTTGATATTTATGTTAAAAAAATCTGTTGATATTCATTATCTATTTTGTTATTTAGTTTGTAAATAATAGTTTGTTACCTTTCTCAGTTGATTTCTTTCCATTTTAAACTAAAATATGCATCTCTTAATTTTTTATCTACTATATTAAAATATAAGTCACAATTTTTCTTCATGTGTGATTTTTTTAAAAATGAACATTCCTAAAAAAATATCATATTTCATTTATTTATAATTAACATATTGGAATCATTAAGATATCATATCTTATATAATTGACACATATAACAATTCACCTATAAAATTGTCTAATATTTTTAATTATAAAAATATGCTGACAAAAAAATCTATCAAAATCTTATTAAAATTTTTAAATATTTTTATAAAATAAAAAATTTTATTTCTTTTATATCTAATTAACATTTTGGCATCATTAAGATATCAAATCTTATATAATTTTCACATATAACAACTTCACCTATAAAATTGTCCTATTTTTTTAATTATAAAATTTTGTTGACAAAACAAATCTAACAAAATCTTGTTAAAAATTTTAATTTTTTTTTATAAAATAATGCATTAATTAATTTATTAATTAGTACTGAAATATTATTAGAAATTAATGTTAATTGATATTTTATTATAAAATAATAAATAAAATTTGTGTGCTACTTTCATAAACTTTCTAATTATAGTCTATATTATATTAAAATAAAAGTACTATATGAATTAAATATAAAAATTATATTAAATTAATAAATGATATTATTTTATTTTTAAAAATCTTTCATTTAAACTATCATTTATCTATAATATTAAAATTGAAGTACATTTTTATAGGTACCCTTTGTTTTTGGAATATATTTATAGACATACCACTACTCTTTAGTTTTTTTTTTATTATAACTTAGAACGCGCTAGGCGTTCATCATACGTTATATGACTGTATAGCGCCTAGCCGTATAGGCGGACGCCTAAACGGGGTATATACGGATATATACTTTTACTCGAAATATAATTATAAGATTAATATATATACATTATTTTTGAAAAAAACTGAACATAAATATATTTTTAATCTAATTTTATGTATAAGTATATAGTTTAACATATATAAATAGTTT
Source organism: Brassica oleracea var. oleracea (assembly GCF_000695525.1). NCBI lineage: Eukaryota > Viridiplantae > Streptophyta > Magnoliopsida > Brassicales > Brassicaceae > Brassica > Brassica oleracea. The sequence continues at coordinate 41,774,595 of NC_027749.1, forward strand.
TAAATTATAAAAATTAAAGCAATTTTAAATATACAAAGATGATAAATTTAAAATGATTTTGCAACAATTATACTAATATCTACAATCATATAAATACTTAAAATAAGTAAAAGTAATATAAATAATAACATTTATAAAATTTAATAATAATATTAATAGTTTAAATGATAGTTTATGCAGATTTTTCTTGGATGCTATACACCATGTCACCAATTGCCATAGAAAATGCTTAATCTTAGGTGGACACCGTAATTTCCAGCAATATGCCTTCAAAATATCCACTGTGGGTCCAAAAACCACCAGTAGTGTTTGGACCCACGGTGGATATTTTGAAGGCATATTTCTGGAAATTACGGTGTCCACCTAAGATTAAGCATTTTCTATGGCAATTGGTGACAGGATGTATAGTAGTCAAGAAAAATCTGCATAAACGAGGGATACCCGGCGATATCGTTTGTGCAAGATGTGGTGCTGAGGAAGAATCGATCAACCATGTTTTTTTTTAATGTCCTCATGCATTTCAGACATGGGCTCTTTCAAAGATTCCAACAAATCCAGCTATGTTTCTAACAAATTCTCTCTTTGTAAACATGGATCATCTTTTTTGGAGAGTTGTTTCACAGATGGAGGATCATCAGTTTGCATGGATACTACGGTATATATGGAAGGGAAGAAATAATAAAGTCTTTAGCAATAAATGGATGTGGATCCGTTGGACACCCTTAAACTGGCTGAAACGGAATCAAAAATCTGGGCTGAGGCACAAATATTGAATGATAACAAGAGGATCCCAGAGGTAGAGGCAACGATTCTTCCGTCAATTCCAGGAAGATGGTGTTTCACGGATGGTTCCTGAAAAGAGAATGATATTTTTTTCAGGACAATCAGGACAAGGATGGTATAGTACTCTAGAAGGATTTGCGGGTTTGATGGGTGCAAGGAATGTTCGGGCGTCCCTTTCTCCTCTTCATGCAGAAATGGAAGCTTTGTTATGGGCAATGGAATGTATGAAAAATTTACGACAACTTCAGGTTATGTTTGCAACGGATTGTTCTCAATTGGTGAAGATGGTTTCAGCACCAGAAGAATGGCCAGCATTTGCAAGTTATTTGGAGGATATAAACAGTCTGAAGGAGAGTTATTCCAGAGCAGAGATTATCTATGTACCAAGAACGCAGAATAAGAAGGTGGATAGCTTAGCTCGCAGTGCTAGGAAGGAAACGTCTTTTGTAGTTCACATGGATCAAGATCTCCCAGTTTGGTTCACAGAGTCAATATGAGTCTGTAAAGTTGAATAATAATAATAATAATAATAATAATAATAATATTAATATTTTATTTTTTAAAACATTAATGCTTAAAATCCGCCAAGGAGTCCGCGTAGACCGCATAATGCGCCCGAATAATATAAATCCGCATAAAACACTGTATAACATAAATCCGTAAAAAAATGCTATTACTCTTTCTATTTGGCTACCGTATAGCGTCTAAACGCGGTCTAGGCGCCCGCCTAGACCGTATTGTAGAACACAGACTCTAAGTTTCTAACTTAAAAGAGAATATTCCCTTAATCTACTCTACTACCTTACGTTTTGGCAATTTTTCTGCTGTCAAATAGAAAGAAAATAAAAGGTAGATTTATTTTTATATATAAAATGTATATCTTCGTTGGAAAAGGATCTCTGAGATCAAAGCTCACGCCTCTTTCTGAGAACTATGTCGTTTATTTTTCACCATTCTACTTCTTCATTACATCACTCTACATGAGGCATCGTCGGTGTTGGAGAGGAATTCAGAATTCCTCTACAAGGTCCGTCGAATAACAAGGATTCGGCCCATCAGCGCAAAGAGTACAATGAAGATCAGCTTGGCTATCGGATCGATCGGCTTTGACGGTCATTCGATCGGCTGAACTTCATAACTGATCAAACGATCGGCTTAATAGCAACGCAACAGGCTTTCTTCCGACTCAAAGGCCCATCGAGCGAAGGCCCATGCCTTTGCCTCTAGGGCGAACAAGTCTTAAGGCGAAGGAAGGAGAGACAAACGAGAGCTATAAAAGGACGTTTAAGGAGAAAGAGAAAGGGATCCGAAAACATACACAAACACTTGACGGCAAGATCTAGGGTTTTACGACCAATCGATCTCTTCGGTGTTTTTGTCGGAGTCTTTCTACAAAGCTCCGACCTTTCTTTCTTTCCACTAATCTGTTTGTAATCTCGTTCGTTATCACATACTGATCAATAAAACGTCTTTGAAAGACCCACCATCGAGTTTAGTTTCATTTCACTCGACCTAACCAAACTCAGATTGAACATTTGGGGCCCACAGTGGGGCTTTACAAAGTAACGTTGACGAATTCAGTATGAGTCCCGACGATACACCCGCTGACGGCAACCGACCGTCGGCCTCTGTTACACCGGCTTCCGATACGCCGGCTGCTCCGAACCCGTCCGTTCCCGAGATGCTGCAAGCCATCATGGCACGTTTCATTCAACAAGAAGAAACCAACAAAGCTACAAGCAATCGTCTGGCCTCACTCGCCGCCGCTCTCGGAACCCTAGATGGCGAAACGACAGAGAGGAAACGGCAAGAAGAAGGTTGTTCGCAACCACAAACCCTAACCTTGGAATCGAACAACCAACCGATGAAGCAAACCCTACAAACGGCGAGATTGCACAAACGACTGACGACTCAAATTCTCAGACTAGCCGCCAAATCGCAGATCTGCAACTCTCACTGCGGGACATCCACTCTAAGATACATCATGTCAAGGCATCCGCACCAGAGATCGAAAGCGTCCTCGCCGCCACCTGGCGAAACCCTTTCACCAAGCGGATAACAAAAGTCAAGATCAAGCAGACGGAGAAACTCTGTATCCCTCCATACAAGGGAGATTCAGATCCGACCGATCACATGACCGTTTTCAACATCGCTATGGGTCGAAATCACTTCTCCGACAAAGAGAGAGACGCGGGTCTCTGCCAACTCTTCATCGAGAGCCTCTCCAGACCGGCCCTAAGTTGGTTTTCCCATTTAAAAGAAGGTTCGATCAATAGCTTCGACGACCTGTCCGCATCTTTCCTCAAAAACTACATCATGTGGTCCCGTCAAGGAGCATCCATGGCCGACATATGGAACCTATCCTTGTCGTAAAACGAGAGTCTCAAGGACTTTATGGAAAAATTCAAGCAAGTACTATCAAAGGTACCTATCCCGGATCACACCACCGTCGAAGCCTTTACCAACGCGCTTTGGATTAACTCCAAGTTTCGAGCTACCTCGGGATTAACCGACTACAACCATCAAAGACGATCTGCACGATTCAAAGAAATTTATCAAGATGGATGAAGACAGGCGAGCTTACAACGCCAAGAATCAGGGTCTAAAGCCAACGGCATCGAAGACATCAGACGCCCAAGAGCCACGACAGCACGCCCCTTACAAAAAGAAAGGACCCGTCTATGCCATCTCTGAGGACGACCAATCTTGTGTAGTTGCTGCGGCACGTGAACCAGGGTCGAACGTATGGGAACGCGATACCGAAGGAAAAACGCAGTAGTCCTGCAAGTCCGCATCCGCTAGCCCTAAGAGCTCATACGACCAGAACAAGTTCTGCAAGTACCATGATATGAAAGGTCATGACACCAAAGAATGCAGACACCTCTACGAAGCATGGCTCGCCTCCACCAGCGACGGTCGCACCGAGATCGAACCACTGAAACAAAAAACGACCAAAAACGGTAAAACTTGGAGTAAGAGTAAGGACAAGAAGAAAAAGTCCAATGAAAAGAAGGAAGAAGACTCCCCTCCGGCAAATGATGGCGACCAATCGCATCACGACGAGGAATCAACCTCTGACGAAGAAAAATCAAAATCTCGGCGAAAGATTTTCACAATCCGAGCCACACCATCCCCTGCTCCATCCACAACGACAAAGCCGGAGGACGATCTACGTCAATCACGCAACCAAAAATCAGTGCAGGCGATCGAAAGCCTCACTTCCACCGACAGCACGCTTATGGAAGTCGATGGTGCACCGCCTAGGATCAGTTGCTACGTACATCCTAGACGCCAAGTGAAAGGACCCCTTCCACCGACAAGACGAACTTAAACGAGAGATGTGGTCAAACAATCAGTCTGATGGTATCGAGACGACTGATCTTCGAGTTAAGCTCACCTCGAAGATCCTGGATCTTTGCGAAAATCTCAAACGATGCAAGACCGACCGTTCCAAAGCGGAGCCAAAGCCGATCGTCTTGTATCAATGCAAGACTCAAGACCTGCATACGTGTCTCGACTCCCTCAGGGCCGAGCGAACGACGCGATCCGAGAAAGAGCATCAAGTGCAATTTCAGCGCTTGAATGTGATCATGGGAGGATCCCCCCTGGAAACGATTTCGTCAGATCTGTTAAAGCTTTCCGCCGGAAGGCAATCACAGCTAAGCCCTCCCCCACCATCCCAGAGGCAAGACCTCAAATCACCTTTTCTGCCGAAGACGCGGCAGGCGTCCACATGCCGCACAACGATTCACTCCTCGTTGACATCGGAATTAGTGACTGTACGGTCACCAAAGTTCTCGTGGATACTGGCAGTTCGGTCGACCTCATCTTTAAAAGCACCCTCGTCAAGATGGGGATAAGCCTTGACGACATGAAACCTTCCGCGCGATCGCTAACAGCCTTTAACGGGTCAACCAAAACCATGCTCGGAACGATACGCTTGCGCGTATACCCCGAAGGCATCGCCAAAAACATCAAGTTCTCCGTCATCGATGTCCGAGCTCCATATAACGCAATCCTAGGCACGCCATGGATCCATGCCATGAAGGCTATCCTTTCCACCTATCACCAATGTATTAAATTCCCTGGTAACGACGGACGGATCATCACTCTTCGGGGTGATCAAGCAGCTGCTCGAGATCTCCTCGTCGCCGGGGTAAAAAACCAAAAGGAGACTTCCCACGTTAATGCAGTTGCCTTCCCACGTTAACGCAGTCGCCAAACAAATCCAGAAGACCTACCTTTTAAGGAAGAAATTCTCGAGGTAGCCATCGACGACAGCGACCACGCCAAAACTGTACGAGTCGGCGCCCACCTTCCCGATGACACGAAAGACAAGATCGTTTCATTTCTTAGGGATAACGTCTCTACGTTCGCATGGTCTACCTTCGACATGAAAGGGATCGGCCCCAACAACACTACACACGAGCTCAACGTCGACCCAACATTCAAACCAATTCGCCAAAAAAGGTGCAACCTCGGCCCCAAACGATCGAAGGCCATCAATGAAGAGGTCGATCGATTGCTAAACGCAGGCTCCATCACAGAAGTGAAGTATCCCGGGATACTTCATTGACGGTCTTCGGTCGTTCGTGGCCGAGCTTGTGCCTTTTTGGCGGATTGGTTTGAATGTTGGGTCGACGTTGAGCTCGTGTGTAGTGACGTTGGGGTCGATCCCTTTCATGTCGGAGGTAGACCAAGCGAACATAGAGACGTTATCCCTAAGAAATCAAATGATCTTGTCTTTCGTGTCATCGGGAAGGTGGGTGCCGACTCGGACAGTTTTGGCTTGGTCGTTTCGATGGCTACCTCGAGAATTTCTTCCTTAAAAGGGTAGATCTTCTGGATTGGTTTGGGGACTGTTAACGTGGGAAGTCGCCTTTTGGTTTTTTACCTTTTGGTTTTGGTTTTTTACCTCGGCGACGAGGAGATCTCGAGCAGCTGCTTGGTCGCCCCGAAGAGTGATGATCTGTCCGTCGTTTCCGGGGAATTTAATACATTGGTGATAGGTGGAAGGGATAGCCTTCATGGCATAAATCCATGGCATGCCTAGGATTGCGTTATATGGAGCTCGGAAATCGATGACGGAGAACTTGACGTTTTTGGCGATGCCTTCGGTGTATACGCGCAAGCGTATCGTTTCGAGCATGGTTTTCGTTGACCCGTTAAATCCTGTTAGCGATCGCGCGAAAGGTTTCATGTCGTCAAAGCTTATCTTCATCTTGACGAGTGTGCTTTTAAAGATGAGGTCGGCCGTACTGTCAGTATCCACGAGAAATTTGGTGACCGTTCAGTCACTAATTCCGATGTCGACGAGGAACGAATCATTGTGCGGCATGTGGACGCCTGCAGCGTCTTCGGCAGAAAAGGTGATTTTAGGGCTAGCCTCTGGTGTGGTGGGCCATTGCTTAGCTGTGATTGCCTTCCGGAGGAAACCTTTCACATATCTGACGGAATCGTTTCCAGGGGGGATCTTCCCATGAACATGTTCAAGCGCTGAAATTTCTCTTGATGCTCTTTCTCGGATCACGTCATTCGTACGCAGGTCTTGAGTCTTGCGTTGATGGGGGACGAACGTCTCTGGCTCCGCTTTGGAACGGTCTGTCTTGCATCGTTTGAGTTTTTCGCGAAGATCTGGGATCTTCGAGTTGAGCTTAACTCGGAGATCAGTTGTCTCGATACCATCAGACTGATTGTTTGACCACATCTCCCGTTTAAGTTATACTTGTCGGTGGAATGGGTTCCTTTCGCTTGGAGTCTAGGATGTGTCAAGCGTCGGAAGCATTGAGCTTTCCTACGGAGCAACTGATCCTAGGTGGTGCACCATCGACTTCCATAAGCGTGTTGTCGGTGGAAGTGAGGCTTTCGATCGTTTGCACTGATTTTTGGTTGAGTGATTGACGTAGATGGTCCTCCGGCTTTGCCGTTGTGGATGGAGCATGGGATGGAGTGGCTCGGATTGTAAAAATCTTTCACCGAGATTTTGGTTTTTCTTCGTCGGAGATTGATTCCTTGTCGTGATGCGATTGGTCGCCATCATCTGCTGGAGGGGAGTCTTCTTCCTTCTTTTCATTGGAATTTTTCTTCTTGTCCTTACTCTTACTCCAACTTTTACTGTTTTTGGTTTCAGTGGTTCGACCTCGTGGCGACCGTCGCTGGTGGAGGCGAGCCATGCTTCGTTGAGGTGTCTGCATTCTTTGGTGTCATGACCTTTCATTCATGGTACATGCAGAACTTGTTATGGTCGTATGAGCTCTTAGGGCTAGCGGATGCGGACTTGCGGGACTGCTGCGTTTTTACTTCCGTATCGCATCCCCATACGTTCCATCCTGGTTCACGTACCGCAGAAACTACACCAGATTGATCGTCCTCGGAGATGGCATAGACGGGTCCATTCTTTTTGTAAGGGGCGTGCTGTCGTGGCTCTTGGGCGTCTGATGTCTTCGACGCTGTTGGCTTTAGAGCCTGCTGCTTGGCGTTGTAAGCTCGCCTGTCTTCATCTATCTTGATAAAGTTCTTTGAATCGTGCAGAGCTTCTTCGATGATTATAGTCGGGTTAATCCCGAGGTAGTCTCGAAACTTGGAGTTAATCCAAAGCGCTTTGGTCAAGGCTTCGACGGTGGTGTGATCCGGGATAGGTACATTTCATAGTACTTGCTTGAATTTTTCTATAAAGTCCTTGAGGCTCTCATTTTGAGAAACTGGGATAGCTTCCATAGGTCAGCCATGGATGCTCCTTGACGGGACCACATGATGTAGTTTTTGAGGAAAGATGTGGACAGGTCGTCGAAGCTATCGATCGAACCTTCTTTTAAATGGGAAAACCAACTTAAGGCCGGTCCGGAGAGGCTCTCGACGAAGAGTTGGCAGAGACCCGTGTGTCTCTCTTCGTCGGAGAAGTGATTTTGACCCATAGCAATGTTGAAAGCGGTCATGTGATCGGTCGGATATGAATCTCCTTTGTATGGAGGGATATGGAGTTTCTTTGTCTGCTTGATCTTGACTTTCGTTATCCGCTTGGGGAAAGGGTTTTGCCGGGTGGCGGCAAGAACGCGTTCAATCTCTGGTGCGGATGCCTTGACATGATGTATCTTAGAGTTGCAGATCGGCGATTTGGCGGCTAGTTAGAGAATCTGAGCCGTCGGTCGTTTTTGCAATCTTGCCGTTCATAGGGTTTGCTTCGTCGGTTAGTTGTTTGATTCCAAGGTTAGGGTTTGTGGTTGCGAACAACCTTTTTCTTGCCGTTTCCGCTCTGTCGTTTTCGCCATCTAGGGTTCCGAGAGCGGCGGCGAGTGCGGCCAGACGGTCGCTTGTAGCTTTGTTGGTTTCTTCTTGTTGAATGAAACGTGCCATGATGGCCTGCAGCATCTCGGGAATGGACGGGTTCGGAGAGGCCGACGGTCGGTTGCTGTCAGCGGGTGTATCGTCGAGACTCATACTGAATTCGTGAATGTTACTCTGTAAAGGCCCACGGTGGGCGCCAAGATAAAAGATAAAAGAGAAAACAACTTATATAATAGAAACAACAACAACATAAGACCCAGACAGTCCCTCAAGACCGATATTCGGCAGGTGGATCCGAGAGCACAGCGTCCCCGAACCCTTCGGCCCTTGCCTCCTTCAGATCCGAGATCGGAGCCTCGCCACCTTCAGTCGGAGCTTCGATAACTGGTTCCAACACTTTATCCGGGATCCTTCATGATCTTCACAAGCAACGATAGGTTTCTCACCGTCAAGAATAGGAGATCGAAGGGCAGATGCAGTCGCTGAGTCGACAGTCCCTAACTTCGACCCAAACTGATCTAGATTCCAAAGCAACTCGGAACGAGGGAGAGACAGAGTGAGATCTTGCTCCGTGATATCCTCGACATTGATTTCATCAACCTCTTCCTTAAACTGCGCCTCATTAGCGGCCAGGAGATCTCTTAGTTTCTTTGGAACTTGCAAACCCCAACTTTCAAATATATCCATCGATTCGAGAATCACCAAAGCTTGGCTGTGCAGGAACAACGTTGCTTCCAGCTTATCTCGATCAGCCATGTACTTTCGAAACTTCTTGAAGCACTTTGCTGCCGCAGCCGTAGCGCGATCTCTCTCACACATAACTTCATGAAGGTGCGATTGACGAAGGCGATCCATCTCCTGCTCCGTCTTCTCAGCTTCGTCAACCTTCTCCTGCTCCAATCGCGCAATTTTAGTTTGAGCAGTCTCCAAATCCTCCCGAGGTCCTCAACCGTCTGAATCGCCTGCTTGCGTTCACAGCGGTAACGGTTTCGCTCAGCAACTAACACCTTAGCCTTATCAAGGACATCTTTCTTGGCTTTCCCTAACTCATCATCTCTAGCTTTGATCGTCACTACGGCTTTGCTAAGATCCAATGCCACCTTTCAAAAGGCCATTTCGTACTCCAAGATGAGAAGATTCTTACGAGCCCCCGCCGGCAACAAAAATGGAAAGAAAAAGCGATCAATCGCACACGTAAAGCCGACAAAAGTCTACACATCTCATCAGTCAAACACTTACCACAGCGTCCACGCGAGCCAAGTCAGCAAACATATCCGGGAACGCGAGTTCAGATACCTCCGGCATCATTCGCGATCCTCTTCTAAGCAGGCGCGATAGCTCCGCGCAGGCAGCAAAATCGTTAACAAGCGGCACATCTTTGTCATAACAAAATTCCACATGTTTCGATGAAGCCAACAAATGTCTTTTGGAAGGAGGACCTGTACCACCCCAAGGTAGAGTGCGGAGGATAAGGGGAGCCACCTCGCGTGGAGAAGTCGACGAGCGATCGATAGCAACTCTCTGCTTCATCTCGTCGGACCCGCAGGAGCCCCCGTCGGTCGGCTTCTGTCTCTTCGCTCTCGGAGATTCAACCTTATCCTTCTCAATCAAGTCTTTGGAACTATCAGTCTGAACGCTCTCGTGAGTCTGCCCGACTTTATCAGCCAAAGGATCGTCTACCGCTTAATCATTCTCTGTCTCAGTTCCTCCCATAACGTCAGAATCGACTCGCGCTTTCTTGGAAGATTTGTTCCTCTTTTGTTTCTTTTTCGACGAGCAAATGTCGGGATCCTGATCGATCGGCCCATCTGCTGAAACGTTATTTATCGGAGTATCGATCGCCTCGTTTGTCAAACCTTGGCCCTCAACCTTCTTCATTTCGGACGCGGCCATGGAACCGAAGCTTTCTCCGCCAAGCTGAGCACCGAGAATGTCGCTGTAACTTGGATATGCCTTCGGAATTCTCCCCATGAGTGGAAGCGCAGATCTCTTACCTTTAGTTTCCTCACAAGAAATGCTTGACGACCAATCAACTGAGACAAAAATAAAATGGCTAAACATACGGAAGGGAAGCCAAAAGACCGAGCGATCGGTTGTCCAGAAAACTGAGACAAAAATAAAATGGCTAAACCTTTGTCAATTCGCTCCCGCTGACGGCGAATCCTTTTACTATCGAACTCTCCCCACTTCTGTTGGCTAAGTGCAGTGATCTTCGGTACGTCGAGAAGGTCTCCGGGTACCCGATGGTGTTTAGGTGAACAACTGCAAAATTAGAAAACAACAAAAAGAGACAAGAAAACCATGATAATGCGAAACCACTCGATATAGATTGTCTACCAAGGCGAGAACTCCATAGGGCACGAAAATCGTCGCCCGGCGGTTCTTCGAAAGCTGCTTCGTCGGCCCTAACATAGAAGTAGAAAAGTTGCCAATTCTTGGTATTCGAAGGATGGCCAGTCAAAATCTGAAGCCCCGATCGCATCTGTACCGCGAAAAGACCATTCGGTTTCGGTTGAGTCTGCGTCAGTTCCTCGAAGACGCGAACCTACATCGAGACGTCAATCTCCGCTGCCATAACCATCAACGCCACAGCGACACCTCGGCGTGAACAATAAGAGGTAAGAAAGCGAGGGATCGGAAACCACAACTGTTGGGGGTGAATTTACAGCCTCCATCAAGGCCCATTAGACAATAAATTAGGCACATTTTACTATGAAGCCCTAGCTTCTTCCTTATATAAATAAAGAGATAACTCTCTTTATCAAGGGATCTCTCTCTTTTCCATCTAGACTTAGAACACTTCTTACAAAGAGTTTATGGATACCTAGATTTAATTTACACTTGTTATCATACACATAATACAATCTTTGATCAATAAATTCTTTTTGATGTTCATTTTCCATTTGTTGATTTCTCTTAAGCCTCAAGAATTTAAGAAATCTTTTTCTTAAATTCTTCATTGTATGAATCCGACAAACACACCCTTTTCGGTTCAAACAACAACTTAGAATCCTTTCCGAAAAAGGACTCATAAACACAATGATAACCAACCGGCGGATCCCACGGCCGTTGATCAGGCCTCAGAATCATGAAAGTAACATCGTATGCTCGACATTCCTTCATCAGCGAGGAAACGCTTCCTAAAGTCGAACGAGTAGGGGAAACGTCGCCCCAATCTTGATCTTTGGACGCGTACGAGCAAACGAGCTCTGGAGCAAGATCAGGAAGCTGCTCGATCGTCCCGTTGCGATGATAGCGATACGAAATCAATCAATTCTTTCCCCTAGTGGCGGCCATGAGCTCTTGAGACGATCACTTTGCGGTTCCAGGTTCATTTGAACACTCCTCGTCAATCCTAAGACTACTCGAATCTCCCTCATGTGCGTGCCGCTCGACGGATCCACCATCGATACTGTTAGCAATCATAGGATCGCTCTTGGTCCTGCCCGTCTAGCTTCCACCATCTTCATCGCAATGTCTAAGGCTCGATTTAATCGCACCATCGGGATCATCGCAGTGAGCCCTAATCACGGATTCCATCAGCTTAGGGCCGAGCGACGGCTCCTTCGGAGGACTTGGGGCGGTCCGAACTCCTTTCCCCTTTTCAAACGATGAATACTCTTTCCGGGAAGGCAACATCGATCGATCGACAATCTCCGGCGAGAAACGACCGGAGAAACCCCGAAATAGGCGGCTGACTGGAATAAAAAAAAGGGAGAAAGAGAGAAAAAGAAGAGATAGAGAGAGAATATTTTTTTGGGTTCCAAGAAGAATGAGGAAATGAGAGAGGAACTCTCTATTTATAGGAAAGAAACACAGAACTCGAGGTAGAAGCAATTATGACACCTATAGAGTCTAGAAGCAAGCCTCGTTTTCCGTGTAAAGAAGAGAGAGCGATTGTTTATTTTATTCCGAGCAACGATCGATCGGTCGGCGACACACAACTCTTCTCCGCCCTCGACGATTGATATCGGGCCCAGTTGACCGATCGATCGATCGAAGTATCGTCAAACGCAGAAGTGAATTTGACATCCGTCGTCGAACGATCGACCAATATATTACGGGCTCCTTTCTTCAGCAATCTCACACATCACAACTGGAGGCACTCGGGTTTTCACCGCTTTCGGCAATCGAAGTTGCAGCTGTTAGATCGATCGACTGGAAAACGGTCAAGCTCATGATCACATATGTTGGCGATCGATCGGCCAGCACAAATGTGGACTTCTTTATAATAAGTCATCGATCGGTCAGCATATAAAAAGGTGCCCAATCGATCAGCATGCCGACGTAAAAGGCCGAGCAATTCAACCCATCAATCGATCAGTCAACACAAGCGTGGACTTCCACAGTGATCGATCGATCGGTCAGCATAAACGCATACCATCTTGTCTGCAGCGATCGATCTCCCCCCCCCCCTCGGTCGCTCGCTAGATCGAACTTGCTCCAAAGGTTCAGCAAGATGTGGAACGCCAGAAGTTTCTCAATCGATCGACCCGTCATCAAAAGAGATCAGGACGATGGTTCTCTGAACCCTGCAGCGAGTCGGTTGATCACATTTCGCATAACACACAAAAGCACAGGATGTGATCGATCGGTCAACACAAGCGTGGACTTCCACAGTGATCGATCGATCGGTCAGCATAAATGCAGACCTTCTTATCCGCAGCGATCGATCTCAGTTTCGTTGTATGTTGTGTGATTTGGATTGTGATCCATGTGTTGTAAATCTCTAGGAGTGCCGAAGAAATGCAAAGTCTTTTGTTGAATCACAGTTTTGAGTTGCCTTTTAGTGAATCACAACGAGTCGAGTTGGCTTCCATAGCGTGATCACTTTGTTGGATTCAAGTGTACAATTTCCTAAGGAACCGATAAAAGAAGCGTCGAAAAACTCATCAAGCTATAATCAAAAGACGATAGCAGAGAAAGCTCAGAGTGTCTTTTACTTGACAGAAAATATCAAAAATCCAGAAGGAAACACAAAGATCATAGATAATAAGACTGAGATTGAAAAAGAAGACATCTCTAATTCATCCTCCTGATAAGCTCATTAATGAAGTTTTCACGGTTGCCAGCATCACCACCTTCAACGTAGTGATTCCTCTTTTTCTTAAGACCACCGAGTGGTGCCTTGAGCTGGAATGGCCACAGGAAGTTGTTGGCCTCCTTGAAATGAGGTCCTACTGTTAGAATCTCGTGAATCAAATCCTCAGTGCAGATGATCCCATGTTTGCCCAGAGCCTGTTGATAGTTTCACCAATTTTTTAAAAAATCAATCACTTTACTTCAATCCAGAATAACAATATTCAAAGAAGCTAGGGAGGACCAAAGAGAGAGAGATAAAGAACCTGCTCAACGATGGAGTTATCAGTCAAAGCCACCCTCTGGTGGTTAAGCTTTCCATATCCCCTCTTGTAGATCAATTCCTTAACACTCTTCAAGTTAGGGAATCTGAATTAAAGGAGAGAAAGGGTCAGGTCACTAACTCTGTTCACCAAAAGTTCTTAACATGGCAAGAAAGGATACGATGTATATACCCGTAGGTCACATAAGGCTCAACACGACGAAGCATGTTCATTGTTGCCTTGTTGACTTTCAGAAATACACCATTGAAGATCTGCATTTACATATTCAAAACCAAAGCAATTATTTCAGCATAATGGTAACACAAATAAGAAAAGCTCAGGTCTTTTTCATGGAAGTTAACATCACAATTGTCAAAAGAACACTAATCTAGGACCAAACAACGATAACACGGTATGGTTACTACATAAAACAGCAATTAGCGACAAAGACAGAAGATGATTAAAACGCAGGCAAACCTGTCTGAGACGCAAGAGCTGAAGAATCTTCTTTGTCTTTGGGTCAATAGCATTAATACTGCAAAATTCAAAGTAACAAAAGATAAGAACCAAACATTTAATATCTCTAACGAAATGCTAAAAATCTAACACAAAACATACCCACGAATACGGATGATGAACAAGAGCTTAGCTTCAGGGTCAACATAAAAACCACCTTTAAGCTTGGCCTCACGTTTCAACGAGATCAACTCCTTCTCCTATACAAGAATAACAATGTTCGTTTATTTACACAGAACCAAACCAAAGCTAGCACGATACATATCAGAGAAGCAAAAAAAGTTTACCTTCTCGGCGTACTCCTTGGCGTACTGCTCAGCTCTTTTGTAGATAAGCTTCCTGTTGGCGGCGTTCGTCTTCTTGGCAGCTTCAGCGCTCTGCTTCTTCGCTAGAGCCCACTCCTCCTCTCTCTTCCTCTTCTTCAGCACTGACTCTGGAACTACAACCTTCGACTCTGCCATTTTCCAGATTCTTGCAGATCAAAGAAAGAGAGGAATTTCACTGCGGCTACGAGGGATGATATATATGCCTCACACTCTCGAAACTAGGGTTAAGCAGAAACTTAATGGGGCTCATAAACCCACCTTTCGTTTTTAATAGGCCCAATGTCCTAATCGGTATTTCGTGCATTGTAAATCTGTATAGTTAAAAGCCCATGAATATATTTTCCTTGCTTCTTTCCCCTTTGAAAGAAAAAATCCATAATAACATTTCAATTAAATTTCGCTAAACATTTTAATACATAAATTTTATTATTTCACAGCTTAATACTTGAACCAGTTATTTTCCCATTTTAACGCACTAACTTTTAAATCTTGCTTATTTTAATATTCAAACTATGTTTATTTTCATCAAAAATCTTGATAAATGTCAAACAAAATTTAAAAGATCTTTTAAATTTAAAAACAAATCTTAAAAATTTCTAATGTTGTTTTAATTTCTAGGAATAAAAGAAACTAGATTGTGGATAACCTTATACTTTTTAATTTTTAGGTTTATATTCAATATAAAATTTAATTTAGTTAATACCAGTTTATTTATTTATCATTCAAAATATTTTTTATAAAAATTAAAATTCAGCCAAAATTTAGTTATTTTTATTCCTAAAATTTACAATAAATTAGAATTTTTAATAAAATTTACAAGATTCGACTCTGCTGTTTATGGTTCATGCATATCAATCAAGAAATCGATAGATGCCAAATCGGTCTAGTTTTTTTTTTGATTAAACACAGTTTCCCCAACGGCTTTCCAGGCCCAAGAGACTAATCTGTGTCGCTGCGGCCCGAATGTTAAATCCGCAGTGGCCGGAAATCGAACCCAGGTGGCGGTGCTCACAGCTGTGAGTCCTTTACCACCAGAGCTAGACGCCCCGGTTAAAAAACTGTATAGGTTGAACTTTTTATAGTGACTGCTCTCACCCCGAAGGGCCACCTCGCCAGATTCCCGTAGGGATTTTTTAGCTAACCCAGTACCACCCCGCTGTCCCCGAGTATCGAACTGGCGACCTCGGGTAGTCGTGTGTGAGAAACGTTCAGTACTGCCGCTAGGCAACCTGACGTTCTCTTTTGTAAGCATGTTGCATGATCGTTTGGTAATATCAGTCGACAACCACCAGTATTATAATACGTACATCTTGTAAACATTTTCGGTGAAGAGGTTATCGTCCGGATGTACACTGTTTTATCCCTCATTGGCTAATGTTTTTGTTATGTTCCGAAACTGTGGCATATTTGTTCTTTGTGTTTCACATGCTAAGTTCTAAAACCAGAATCTTTTTCGGTTTCGCATTATATATTCAATTTTTTTGGCTAGATGGACAAGGATGGGCAGAAGCACGTGAACACGCATGCACCGTTTCTAGCCTCTTCCTTAGTATTAATCATGAAATTTTGAAATTTAGTTCCATAAATGTTTCTGTGTTCGAAATCATAGATTGATGATTCGAAACATCGCAAGTCTATTATGGTTTTCATAGGTATCGGTTGTGATTGGCTATTGCTATAGTTATTCTCCACAACCACAATTATACCCACCAGTGACGGACGCAAGTGATGAGAAATGGGGTCACTTGCCCCCAACTATTTTTTTTTTTTTTTTTTTGTCAACATCCACCAACTATTCTTTTTGACAATTTTTATATAGGAAAACACTAACATGTGATTGATATATAATTTAATAATATTTCATAGATTTTAGAGTCTGACAAAAGACAATCAAAAATATCAAAAAGATTGTCTTGATTAGCTGTTTGAGCAGCAACTGTTACTAATTCAACGTAGCACGACAACAAACAACATTTTAAAATATCATTATTTTTGTTTCGTATAATCAAAAATTAGGTTCGAACTAAATTGTTTTAGGGACTTATGGAGTATACATTAAGACGTAGTGTGAACACCCCAATGAAAAAACATATGTTCGTGGTCAAAGCATGACGGCTCTTCAAGAGTTAAGACATCACAAGTTATAATAAGTCTTGTAAAAAGCTTTGCCAGTGTGGGATTCACAAATGATTCCGCTCAACTGTCCTGATGCTGTGTCTGCGGAAACAGACCCAGCTTGAAGACGACTTCAACTGCCACTTTCATGACCATTGGTTTCGCATGGCGAAAGCTTTGACAGGATCCTCACGGTACTGCAACACCTATCAAAATTTCACTTGCCTGTGTTTCTTAAGTTTCTGAAAGGTTCAGGACAAAGCGTCTTCATAACGAACAGCATGAGAAGCATCATAGGTTGTCTCTACAGAGGCAAGATACTCAGCCACTAATAGGTCATCGAGTAACACCCTAAAGTATCAACAATTTGTAATTATGTTGTTGTGATGCCATCTTTTGTCAAACATCAGCTGACAAATTTATATTGCTTCTTGTCGCCGGACACATGAAGTTTTCTATTTACAAAGAACTAAATAATCCATCAAACAATTTAACTATTCTGACGGAGATAAGAGAACCAAAGAAGAAGAAGTTTTCATACCGCTGCATGCTGATATCTCGCAGATACTGAGACACCGGGTGCTACAGCTCATTCCCAACTCCATGACTATGCTTAGAAAATTCATGTGCTCCAGAGACTATCGATTCATTAGAAACAAATATTAATCCCGTCAATAAGCATTCAAGCCAAGGCAGTCCACTGAGTTTTTAATTTCACTCCACAGAAAGTTAGCACCGTCTCAAAAAATGATCATTATTAAATAACTGATAATATCATATTTCTTGACAACAATAGAAGTTAATAATTTTTGTTCTCGTAGGAAGTCCACAAAGTCTTACACATAATTTATGCTTCTAAATTCTTTAGTGTGTTAAACACAAAAATACAGAAATGCGTACATCCTCATCTGCCCTGCAACATAAAACAGAAAGTGTTCATTGAACTGTTAATAAATTTTTAGTTGGAAGTGAATGATGAAAACATCTTTACCCTCCTCGGATCCATTCTCCCCGTCCATGTGGATACGGAGTGAGATACGGAAGATGGTCACGACCGGGCTGTTGAACCAACTCCGCAACACTCATCACTCCCGGAGGACCCAGAGGAGGAGGAGCGGATGCAGCAGCGGGAGCAAGAGGAGCAGGATGTGCTGCTCCAGCTAAATCTTCTGGATTAATCTTCGGTTAAATCGACTACAAGGCCAACTCCAGCTAAATCTTCTGCTGCACTTAAGTTGCCGGATGTGTTTGGTTGTAGTGGGTCTTCCAGCTCAGAACTTCCCTGAACTCGGCCTCTCGGGTTGAGTCTTGTAACAGTAACCCATGGATCATCTCTGTTCCTTACCCGGGGGTACTTGATATAACAAACCTGTAACATTTAGAAAAATTATAAATTAATACACATGATGATGAATCATTCTGAATAATTAACATTTAATTACCTGATCGGCCTGAGAAGCAAGAATGAAAGGATCATAATATTGCAGCTTTCGCCTCGAATTTACTGATGTAACACCAAATGCATCTGTTCTCACACCTCGATCTGGGGTGTTGTCGTGCCAATCACAATAGAAAACAGTACAGCGCAATCCAACCATGCCCAAATACTT
>NC_027749.1:41795710-41814241 GCF_000695525.1 Brassica oleracea var. oleracea
TTCCGAGGAAACCAAATTTTGTGTTTCCTCGGAATTTCCTCGGAAATTCCTCGGGATATTCCGAGGATTTCATTTTCCGTCGGAATGTCCGTCAGAATATCGCTGTTTTCTTGTAGTGTGAGGTTTTGAACCGAACCAAAATTTTTGGTTTTTGGTTCATGTTCAGTTATTGATTCCAAATTGGTTGGCATATTTATAAAAATTAACTATTGTGATATCCAGGTTGGAAAAAAGATGGAAATTTTGTAAAAAAAAGCCAAGGAAATAAACAAAAGGAGGAGAGCATGACATTCATGAATAATAACAAACTCACATCTTAAAAGTTGTTCACCCATAGATCTCTCTTAATTACCATTTATTAAGTTCAATACATATTTTAATAGATTTAGCTTGAAATTCCACACTTGAACTGGAGATAAATATTTGAACAAGCAATGTACATATCTCTACAACATTATTTGTGAAGTCATTATTTTATGGGACACGTTCATGCTACTTCTCATGATGGTTTATTACACTGATATTTTCAATGAACTAAGTTTATTTTTGTTATAATTGCCGATATTAGTATTTTTATTTTTCCTTTTCTTCATTAAAAAGAAACTACACTAGTTTGTAAGGTTTATAAGAATTAACAGTTTCCTTGTTTACCATTTTGATATTTTCTGGAATTAAATTCCTACTTCAAGAAGGAAAATTATGTTAGTTAGTTATTTAACTATACAATTTCCTACGTTGTTTAGTTAGAAAGAAAAATTATATTACTTTTCAGTCATTTAACAGAGATCAGTTGGTGATAACAATACAATTTCCTATGTAAGTTAGGAATATTATACTTTTTGATAAGCATACAATTTTCTATTTTTAGCGGGAAGAAAAAAAGAAGAAGGTCAATTAACGGAAAGGTAGAAAAGAAAATTAATATACGGAAGGTCAAAAACAATGGTACAATTGTTGCATATATATATAAATCGGTACAACATCTTAATTGTATTTTACCATCGTTATCTTTCCCAATCAATAAAAAAATTCAATTTTTACCGACTGTTTTTACAGAGAAGAAAATGTCTATGTTGACTTGATTGAAGCGGTGGAAAGTGTGGGGCAAAACTTTCATCTAATAAGGCAAAGGACGTTCGCCGGACGGCGCCGACCGGAGGAACTAAAAAAGAGATATATCTATCTCAACGAAAGAGTAATTATTTGTTTTTTTATTTCATGTGTCTTCTATATATTAATAGAAACATTAAAAAATTATAACAAGTGGTTTGTAATAATTACAAAAGAGTCTTGCTGAATTGTTACTTAATTAAGATGTCAATTATTTTACGTGACAGCTTAATAATCAATTGGAAAAAAATGTTAGTCCAAAATTCAATTACTAGAGAACATTATATTAACCCAAAATATAACAAACGTGTATTGTTTCATTAAATAAAAGCCATGGAGTTATCTAATATGATTAACATATATATGATAATTAATGATTATGAATAATAAAGATTTGATAATAATTTTTGCATATTTCCTCATTTTTTTAATTTTATATTATTAAAAAAATTAAACAATCAGATTAACCAATTGTCACCAGTTGATACGCATGTCAATTGGTGATAACTTGTCATGTGTGAGGGTTGTTAAAGGGTGAGATCTTGGGTTCGAGGAACGCTAAACGCACCAACAACCTAATTATGGAGTCAATGAAGGGTTGGGATCGATGCTCTGCTGGATCAGCATGGGATCCACGGGACGGGTTGTCACACACTTATTCTTCACATGCTAGTACTCGGCTCAGATTTGGAATTCTCTAATGAGAGAGCACCTTGGAGATGTCACCACGAGTTGGACTATGCTCACTTCCCTTATCAAAAACTCCCTATACAGTCGGTTACAACTCTTTATTCTCAGGTACGCTTTCCAAGCAACAGTACACACGAAATGGAAGGAAAGAAATGGAACAGATCCTTCACCAACAATCAGGCTAGTGAAATTTCTGGAAAAAACTATCAGGAACAGGTTGAGTACTGTTCGTCTGCAAGGAAATCGAGCGTACGAGGGATGACTCGCTGTCTGGTTTGCCTCAAGAGCCCATTGCTAGTTATTTAATTCATTCTTTTTCCGTATTAGCATATTCTTAAATTTGTTTCAAAAAAAGAGAAGCTTTTTCATAAACAAAACACTCTCCTGAAATAAAGTACTTCATGTAACAAAGTCTTTTGGATTGGATATAAGTTCACATTCATTCCAAATCAAAACTAAACTAAAAGCAGGATATAAGGCTCTATGGAGGTGTCCACGTCGAATGGTAAATTCCACCAGTCATATTGCACCAAACGGTCACGTCATGCACGAGGTTACAATGGTTTGGGTTCTTATTTTCGGCCCGTCTTATCTGTTGATTATAATGGTTTGGGCTTATGTGTATTAGGCCTGTCTTTTCTGTAGGCGATGGCCCATTGTATGTCGTAGCCCTAACAGCGTCATCACCTTCCTTTCGACTTCCATCTCTGCCGTTTCTCACATCTCCAAATCCGTTTCCACGAGTAACATCGCCACTAGATTTTCTAATCAAACCTCTTCACCACTAACTTCTCTAATCAAGCCTTGCTTTAACTCATTTAATGGATTCTTTTCGTCTTCTTCTCTGTTTGGCTATTTATAAATCTCTTCTCCGATCTCATGCCTCCATCATAGTTGTTAAGATTCTCTCAAATACTCATCCCGATGGAGCCTACCCGTAACTCTTCGTCCTCCACCGAACGCCCGTCCAGCGAGAAGACCGTCGTCTCCTCTGCATCTACTAAGCCAAACGGAAATTCTGTGATCCGTAACTCTCCGTCCTCCACCAAACCCACGTTCAATGAGAAGATCGTCGTCTCCTCAGCGTCTGCTAAGCCAAACGGAAAGTCTATTGCTTCCTCTGCGACTGCGATGAAACCTAGCGCGCATGCGTCTGTTGCAACCGCCAACCCGATGAACCCTGAAGCTTCCACTGGTCTCTCATCCGCTCATGGCGACCAAGTGATGTTGTTCAGGGATGTTTCACTGGGCCCACACGAAGCCGAGTTGAGGTTCCGACTGATTCAACTCTGGGAGGCTCGAAATCCAAATACCAAAATTCTCATTGGTCAAGAGATGCTCCTTATCGACGAAGAGGTTTGTTTACGGTTTTTTAATTTTTTTCTTTGGTTTTGCACGACTGAGATATGGGAATCCAGATTTATTTATCACAATGACGGCCAATCTGAACTGGAAAGAGATTAAAGAGCATCTTGCGAAATATGGTGGAGAATCTCCCAACGATAGACCAGACATCGAATGCCGGGTCTTTAAGATGAAGTTGGACCAGCTACTCAAGGATTTCAAAAAAGGAACTTACCTCAAGCCATAGAAAGCCGCTCTCCACAGGATAGAGTTTCAGAAAAGAGGACTCCCTCATGCACATATACTATTGTGGTTTGGAAACTCTTCCAGAACACCAAGTGCAGAGGAAGTAGATGAGATTATTTCAGCTGAACTTCCAAACAAGGAAGAAGACCCTGAAGGTTACAATTTAGTAACAAAACACATGATTCATGGTCCATGTGGTGTTATTAATCCGAAGTCACCATGTATGGAGAATAATGTGTGCACGAAAAAGTTTCCTCGGGCATATAATGACTATACTTCGATTGACAAATCAGGGTATGTATTGTATCGTCGGCGCCAGAATGAAAATGCGTCTGCATTAAAAGATGGAACAATCGTAAACAGCAATTTTGTTGTACCTCATAACATTAAGCTCTTGAAGAAGTACGAAGCGCATATTAATGTTGAATGGTGTAATCGGACAAGTGCCATGAAGTACTTATTCAAATACATAACCAAGGGTGTTGATAGAGCTTCCGTAGTTATTGAACAGGGAAATACGGGAGCTTCATCCACAGGGGCCTCCGGTGAACCAAAGGAGAGAGTTATCAAGCAACGGAATGAGATCCAAGAATTCATCGATGCGCGGTACTTATCAGCTTGCGAGGGTATGTGGCGGACGTTTGCATTCCACATACACAAAAGGAAGCCATCAGTTGAGAAGCTTATCATTCACTTAGAAGGTGAACATAGCATCACTGTTAAGGATACTGATAACCTTGGGCGTGTAGTCCGCAAGCCAGGTATCGAGAAGACAATGTTCACTGAATGGATGGTCCTATGCAGAAGATCAGCATTTGCACGGACATTAACTTACGTGCAAATTCCGGAATATTTCTTATGGAACAACAGTAGCAAAGTTTGGATTGAACGTAAGAAAGGAAAAGCAATTGGGAGAATCGTAGCTGTCCACCCATCGTCAGGCGATCGTTACTACCTAAAGATTCTCATAAATAAGATTAAGGGTCCTCGAAGTTATGACGAGCTCAAAACGTTTAACGATGTTAAATACCCAGATTTCAAATCGGTTTACTTTGCACGAGGCTATCTGGACAATGATGTTGAATAGATCGAGAGAGTGTCAGAGGCTGCTAGATCGGCTACCCCATTTCAACTCCGGGATATGTTTGTTACATTCCTGAACCATTGCTTTGTTGCGAGCCCTAAAAAATTATGGGAACACTCATGGAAATCAATGAGTGATGACATACTTCGCAAGAGGCAAAGACTCTTGGGTTACTCAAATCTAGAACTGGACGATGAGACCCTTGAGCAATACACTTTAATTGAAGTGGAAAAGTTGCTGCGGAAGCATGACCGCTCAATAAGTGATATTAAAGATATGCCTAAGATCAAACATGTTTTGCTAAAGGAATTGGGTAACAATTTGTGGACCCAAGAACTGGATTATGATGTCGCAGAGGAAACATTAAGACATGACACGCAGTATACCCTTCTTAATGCTGATCAGCGTGCGATTTATGATACAGTCTTAGACTCCGTTGATTAAAAGTCTGGAAAACTATTCTTTGTTAATGGCGCAGGTGGTACGTGAAAAACATTCCTATACCAAAACATTATATCCAGACTTCGCTCAAGAAAACAAATCGTCCTACCGGTTGCTTCTTCAGGGATAGCCGCATTTCTCTTACCTAACGGAAGAACAGCTCATTCCCGCTTCAATATTCCTTTGAAGCTTTCCGAAGACAAGTTATGCAACATCAAACCAGGTACAATGCTGGCTGAACTAATCGAGAAAACGGACCTCATAATTTGGGATGAGGCACCTATGACTCATAAGCATGCTTTTGAAGCACTAGATAAGACTTTGAAGGATATAATGTCCAAGAAAAATCCACCCGCAAAGGATATGACTTTTGGTGGAAAGACAGTTTTGTTGGGTGGTGATTTTAGACAGTTTTTACCATTAATTCCTCAAGGTAGTAGAGCTGATACTGTCTTAGCTTCAATAAGTCATTCCTATCTATGGGATAGCTGCCTCAAGTTTACTTTAAAAATAAACATGCGAGTCAATTAGGACGAGAAAGAGTTCTTAGAGTGGCTTCTCAAAGTCAGGGAAGGTAAATCACAATCATCAGAAGAAGATGAAGATGATGGTTACCATGAGCAAATGATAACTGTTGACGACTCATTGGTTCAGCAGACTATGGATGATCCTTTAAAACAAGTTGTGAATGCTGCATATGGAGACATCAACAAAATAAAGATCTCTCAAAGCTCCTACAATGATAGAGATATCCTCACTCCCCGAAATAAGACAGTTGATGAAATCAATGCGTACACAATCTCCAACACAGACGGAGATTCAAGAGATTACTACAGCTGCGATAACTTTGAAATTTCCGATACTCAATCTGATCAAAATGATGCTCTTTACGCGATTGAGTATCTCAATGCTTTGGAGTTCTTAGGATTGCCTTCTCATAAACTCACTCTCAAAATCGGGGCCCCAGTTATGCTTCTTCGAAACATAAACCAAAAAAAAGGATTATGCAATGGTACCCGTATGATTCTAAACTACGTAGGCGAACGAGTGCTTAAGGCAGACATAATAACTGGCTCACACGGTGGACATGAAGTCTTGATCCCAAGGATTGTTCTCATGCATAATGACACAAAGCTACCGTTCACTTTACGTCGTAGGCAATTCCCTATCAGATTGTGTTACGCAATGACAATCAACAAAAGTCAAGGACAAAGTTTAAAGGAGATTCTCTTATATCTGCCTAAACCAGTCTTCGCACATGGGCAACTATATGTGGCCCTCTCACGTGTAACAAGCAAATCAGGACTAAAAATCATTAAAGCCAAAGACCAGCATCCACAAAAGGTGAAGAACATAGTATACAAGGAGATCATCAACCACCTCTGTACCCATGAAAGTAAGTAAAATTCGAAATCTAAAACCTAATTCCATACGTTTTTCAATGATTACTTATCTAATTATTCACATGTTTATGGTACTCAATGTTCTAGCGATCACCATAAACGGCTGAATGCTAAACTTCATCTTGATGATTGTTATATCACTACTTCAAGGTATGTCAACTTATACTATGAAATATATAAGTTGATGTACATTATCAAGATATGCTCACTGATTGACCACTAAATGATTTCAGGCTCTCACTCAAAGAGATCCCATCACATCGACACGACTTCTTTTTCGGATGTTCACCATCCTATCTATACTTTATACACCATCCTATCTATACTTTATACATTCCATATTTTCTATTATTTTTTTAGTAAGAATTTACATGAGATTGCTCGCAGACTTTTGCTAATAGACATGTTTTACATCTAACACAAGATTTCCAATCTCAAACTTATTAAGACTCTGAACATTTTTCCGCGTGTAGCGCGGACGAAGCATCTAGTAATAATAACAAGGATAAGACATACGCCTTGCACAGTGTAAGTTTATTTGTATACATTTTCGACAATTTTTTTTATATATTTGATCATTTTATTTATACATATACAATATTATTTTGTTGTTATTATATAATTTCTTTCCGATGGACATAATCAATTTTTATTAAAAAAATTTGGAACAAAACTATAATTAATATATCATGGGTTGATCGGATTGGACATTAAACAAATTATGACACAAAAACCTTATTTTTTTCCACCGAACACACTCTTGAAAAATTATGACACAAAAACCTTATTTTTTTTCACCAAACACAAATTATGACACTGTTTCCACATTTGAAATATTTTGACATTTATCTTCTATATGGTTTTGAAAGGTTTCAGATCAACCATCGAATTGATACATGTCATTTTAATGCTTTTAGTCATATGTTTAAGGAAAACTTACATTTTTTTAATTTAAACTCGTTTAAAAAAATTCAAAATATAACATATAAGAAAAAATCTAACATATAAGAAAAATACAGCATATAAGGTTTCCTCATTTTTGTAATTTAAAGTCGTTTTAAAATAACTAAAATAAGGTTTCCTCATTTTTTCTAATTTCAAGTCATTTAAAAAAAATTCAAAAATAACATATAGGAAAAAATCTAATTTTTTATTATATGGTTAATGTGATTGTTTAATTTTTTTTAATAATATAAAATTAAACAAAAATGAAGAAGGATGCAAAAATTGATATCAAATATTTATTATTCATAGTCATTAATTATCATATATATGTTAATCATATTAGGTAATTCCGTAGCTTTTATTTAAGGAAAGAATATACGCTTTTTATATTTTGGGTTAATACAATGTTCCATAGTAATTGAATTTTGACTAACATTTTTTCAATTGATTTTTAAGTTGTCACGTAAGCTAAATTACCATTCAATTAAGTGACACGTAAGGAGAGTCTATTTTTAATTAGTACAAACTTAATGTTACAACTTTTTAAATGATTCTCAATTAATATATGTGGGATAATATATATAGAGTAATTTGATGAATTAATAAAAGAAAGTTTAGTATATATGACTAAATGCTGATTAACAAAAAGAATAAAGTGTATTGGGATCAAAAGTGATAAACTGTTGAACAAGATCCAGATTGATTTAAGATAGCTGTTCTTAAAGCCTTGCGGCTAAACTTCTATTCCGAATCATTACCATTAGTTTACCACATAAACTAACTTTGTTCAATGTTTGTTCTGGAATTTAGTTAAAGCAACAGTTCGATTTATGGTACATGGTATTGCATCTAAGAAAATTTTAAAAAAAACATTGATTTGATTTTTTAGATTATTAAAGTGTATTTATCTTGGTTATCTATTTAGAGAAAACTTTGCAATTGTTTAATTTTGAGTAGTTGGTAAATGGATGATATATTAGAAAATGAATTTTTTTATTGTGCAATTAATGCCAAATCACAGGAAAATATCAAGTAATAATGCCAGTGTAAATAAATATTTTTTGAACTTCCAAAAAATGATGTACCGATTCCGAGGATGAAGATAGATTTGGATCCGATTGTAAGAGAGACTGTTAAAACTTTAGAGGATTTAAGAGCTCCCCCAATTGGAAGAGGGGATCCTAGTGTTAGGTCCTATATATATATATATATATATATGTAATTTTGAAATTTTAAATTTTACGAAAAATCCAACCCAGAGCATCTAAGTTCGGTTGAGGTTGGATTTTCCATAAAGTATAGAATTCCATAATTACATACACATATATAATATATACATATTTTTAGGATTCCAACACTAGACCCCCCCCATTAGAAGTGTTCTAACAGCTTTCAAAATTAATTTTTCTACAATTAGGATTTTCCTAAAATTTTGTGATTTAAAGTCTTCACATCCCGTAACTGTTTTTATTTCTATGTTTTCGTTTGTTTTCTAACAGCATGGGAATCATGACTTTTAATGGACCGTGAGAAAATAGAACTTAACTCCTTTTTTTTCTTCTTATTCCCAGAAAAATTATAGAGCATATCTACATCAATTTATGTTTCATCGTAATAAATAAATTCATTAGTACACAATTCCTCTTTGATTTCTTTGGTTTAAGATCTATTTTTCATTAAAAAAAATTGGTGACGTCAGAGAGGGAAGCAAATTAATTATTTTAGTTACTCATAACCCAAAACAACAAACAAATTGTTAATGAAATACAACCCAAAACTTTTTCTTGTTAAATTGATTTTAATAATTTGCTCAAAAAATAGATTTTTATAAGGATATTGATAATCACATGTATACAATAATTGCAAAAATGTTATTAATATGTTTTCACATATATAAATTTAGCATACTTTTTTAAAAGTCAGAACTTCGAAAGTTTTTGATACCAATCAGATTTTTACAAATATTAAAAGTGACGGTCACAGTTTTTAAAACCAAAATCTCCACATTCAAAACTTTTAAGCCAAAAGCCAAATGCGGCAGTCATTAATAATATTTTGATTTAGTTAATAAATTGTAATCTTATATAATTTTAAAAATATATATATAAATCTGTTGGTTTCAATTTTTATTTTTACAAAAAATAAATAAAATATGTTGTTGATAAATTTTGTTTGATTTCTTGTTTTAAACTATCCAATATATTTTATGAACTTGAATAAAAAAAAATAGATTGCAATAAATAGGTAATACATTTGGGAATTAAATCATAATATATATTTATAACAATCACAACCTCTAAAAACTTTTGATGTCAATCAAACTTTTAAATTTTTCTAAACTAACAGTTACAGCCTTTAAAACCAAAATCTCTGCAGTCATAATTCTAAAGTTAAAACCTAAAGGAAAAATCATTACCAATCCGACCCAGAATCTATGGACCGAGAAAATGAGCGTGGAACGTACACTCGTTTGGGGTTTGATTATACACTCTCTAATACTATATAAAAGATTATAAATTCTCATTATTAAATTGACAGTAAAATTTGGAATCCATCAATTTTAAAAATCAAGTATTATTAAAATGATAAAACTCGGATTCCATCCATTTCTAGTAAACTAACTTCAGCCAAGTAAATTTTCAGTGGGAATTGATTTTTTAATAAGTTTGTATCTCATCATCTTGAGGATTTTATAGAACCAAAACGCGCTCACGAGTTGTAATCCCAATGCCATTGCCTATAAGAAACAATTATTATATGTCAGATGTGCTATATGATGAGAAAAAACAGCATAATGCGGGCAGTTTTTTGATAAATTTTCATTGCAACGATAATATGCTGATGTTCAAAAAGTTTTACATTATATAAAACCTTTTTTGGAACGCATTATATAAAACCTATTAGAAAAAGAAATTGAGGAAATAATAATAAGTCAGAGTCTCAAAGATCAAAAACAAATTTACGATAATTGTTGGCCGCTTAAAAAAATTCTCAAAAAAAACGAAATTTAGTTATTGTCTTAAATAAAAGGACATTATCAATTTACCTTGATGAGGAAGGGACTATCAGCTGATATCGTGACGTAAACGAGGTAAGGTCCACCCACCATTCTCGCCAATCCCTTACTTATCGATGAAGGAGCGAATTGAAAAAGAAACCTTGGAAATGTAGAATATTTACAAGGCTACCATGATGAGGTGGCAGTCCCACATTCATCTCTCTGTCAACATATTAAACTATCCATATTTCGCTAGAGTATTTACAAAAAATGTCATTCCCAACCAAATATATCGTTGTCCTTAAATTTCCACATTACTTTATAATAACATTTATTACATACGGTATTCTCTTCTCACTGAGACAGAAACAATAAATTTAATCTACTTTACATACGAGTACTCTCCTCACATAAGAGTCTTCGATGACACAAGTTTCATATGTATATGTGCTACTTTCATTTGCCTGCAAGTAGTCAACTGGACAAACATACTTAGAAAGAACAATTACTTAACAATTTTTTTTTCAAAATTCGAGCTTTGAACTTAAACTATCAATCAAATAGACATGATTTCTAAGGTAGCACAATTACTTCATAAACAATTCGATGAAGAAGAGCCGGTTTAGATTGGTAGAATTTAAACCATGTCTATTTATTGCAAAACCTATTCAATTTTGTCTGGTTTATTCAATTTGATTGTGGAATGTATCTAGCCTAATAACTTACCTAAGTACATCCGTTTAATATGTACAATGTGGACTTTTTTAATTTACGTTAGTATATATATAGTATTGCCTAAATTAAGTAAATAAAAACCTCCAATATCTCGTAGATATGGTAAACCATTATGATGATTCCGCAAGTTTATACCACGTTTATAGAGAATATTGTATCAGTGACCTACTATGGTAAACATGGAATATATTATGCTACGATTTCAAAGTGATTGACAATCTATTTCTATTCCATTTATTGCATTAGAGTACGCATCAAGTCACATTAATTCTGTGATTTCCTCCTATATAACTCAAGGAGGATGTACGTCATTTCTACATTCAGATAAACATTTCTACAGAGCAAAACACACAAAAAAATCAAAATGGCTGCGATGAACAACATTTCTGAGTTGAAACCTTTCAAGTCAATGTGGAAAGTTAAGGTTAAAATCATTCGGCTATGGGGGGGGGGGGAGAGACTATTGAGATGGTTTTCGTGGATTCTAGAGTAAGTTTATATACCTATTTACATTGCTAAAAACTTATGTTAACTGTCGTATAGATCTTGGTTTCTTACTATTCTATGTTCATTTTTAACTCTAGGGTGATAAGATTCATGGGACTGTGAAGAAGGATGAAGTGGGACAATTCACCCATGTGCTGCAGCAGGGACAAACGAAAGTCCAAATTAATTTTACGGTCACCCATTCAAGTGGTTCTTATTGGACAACCAAACATCCATACAAGGTGGTTTTCCTTCCTACAACCCGTGTCAGGATATGTGAGGTGTTGCCTTACAACATGACTGGATTGGAGCCGGTTAATTACCATGCGGTACTCAATGGGAAGCTCGATCCAGACTTCTTAGTTGGTAAGTGATGTTATGTATTAGAATGATATTAAACAAAAGTTTTCTTTGAAATCTTTTATAATTCTATTTAGTTACTAATCTATATTCTATTCCTCTGAAATTGTTTTAGATGTTGTCGGCCAAGTTGTTGAAGTGTCCCACATTGAAGTTGTGTCTGTCAATGGCAAGGACACCCAGAAGATCTCTGTGGAACTGTGTGATACTGAGTAAGTGAAGAAATTCAATTTAATTTTATATTCTTTATTATTTTGTGGCTTTATATCGATACCTTATATTTTTATGGTATTGTGTGTAGGGATGAACGTCTCCCCCTGGTGTTATGGGGGAAGTTTGCGGAGGATATCAGTGATGCAGTTCAGTTGCGTTCTGAGAACATAGTTATTTGTGTTCTGAGGTTTGGCAAAATTAAAGTTTGGAAAGGAAACTTTGTTATGTTCTGTGTGCTTATTAATGTGACATTGTTTTACTATATGGTTGTAATGTTCTAATAAGAAAACTAATCTATTTTCAGATGAGCGTAGTATCTCCAATGCATACAACGTCTCCGATGTGTCAGTAAACCCAGAGAACATGGCTGAGGTCCAAGCTTTCATACGTTTGTAAGTATATATCAAATGTTTTTATCTGTAACCATTTCATTCAACGTCTCAGATGGGTTTTGTGTACATCAAATGTTTTTATCTGTAACCATTTCATTAAACGCAGGCTACCAAAAGATGATTTGAAATTGTCTATTGTTGACTCTAAGCCGCTTGCGTTGGCGAATGGTGTGTCTAAAAACGATGACTTTTTTGTGCACACACCTAGGAAGACTATTGCTGAGGTGCTTGAATCGAAGCAGGTGCTGATTTCAAACAATTTTGATTCCGTGTCTATTATGTTATTATATCGTCACACGTTTGTGTAATGTGATTCAGGTGGAGAAGTGTATTGTAATGGCCACAATTGCGGGTATCGACTCTGACATGGGTTGGTACTACCTGAGTTGCAAGGTGTGTGCCAAGAAGGTAATTACAGTGCCGAATGACAACTGTGATGATGGAGATGAACACGATGTTCTTGCATGCAATTACTATTGTCCCAAATGCAAGAATAACAGCCCCAAACTATTGCCAAGGTTTGCTGTTTTAATATTTTAGGCAATTATAACTATAATATTTGGGACCATAGAGAGCTCTGAATACTTATTCAAAAATTATCTTTATGGTTAGGTACAAGTTGCATTTGGTTGTTCTTGACAATACCAATGACTGCAAGTTTCTCTTCTTTGATAATCTGGCACTGCAACTGCTGCACCAACCATGTATTGAGCTCACTGGTCCTATTACTGATGAGGTAGAGATGTTCAATATTTTCTGTTCTTAATATTATCATTAATATGGCCTTTGGTAATGATAGTATTTTCTACTTTTTCAGATTCAGGATCCTGATGTGTTGCCCCCCATTCTGAACGATTTAAAAGGAAAATCTTTTCTTTTCAAGATTGGGATTGAAAAGGAGAATTTTATTTACAAGCATGACACATTTAAGTTCCTAAAGATTATCACAAATCTTGGAATGATAAATGAGTTTGAAGCGGCTCAATCCACTACAAGAAATATGTACATTCTTAGCACACGATAAACGCTATTGTAGGGGTTTCATAGCGTTTTCTCATCTGCTATGTCATTGGCAGCCATAATAGGTCCCCTCTCTCTACGATAGCGGTTTTCTTTGACGCTACTAATATTCCGATATGATAGCAATAAATGAATGCCGTTTTTAACGTAACTATAACACGTTTTAATTTTGTCACAAATTGTTTACGATTCATAATTCGAGTTATGATATGTCCTTCTACAATAGCTGTTCAGTATTCTTATATTTAATTTTGGTATAGCTTCGAAATATGTTATCATTGTCCAATTCGTAGGTAATTTAAAACGCTATGATATTTTACTATAACATTTTTGTTTTTGCTATTGTAGATTTGTTTGTCTAATTCGTAGTTTGATTTAAATGCTATGATTTTCAACTATAACAACTGTTTTTGTTATTGCTGGTTTGTTGGTTATGCTATGGTATGTTGGTGCCCAGAATTGATTTCAGAAAACACCACTCATAAACAACAACGAAAGCATTCATAGAATATGTAGCTAATACATAAGTCATAAAGTTTATACAGCCGATTGAAAACTGAAAACAAAGTCATACACATAAGATAATTATAATTTCAGTAGCCTTGTTTAAAGGCTGGACCAGAGTTCTTCATTCCCCAAGTTGCTACAATCAAAACCTTTAATCAGTATAGGAATTGCATCAGAAAGATTGTAAAGAGAAAGCACAACCCTTACCTGTTCCTCTTAAAATATGACCAATTTATCAAGTGGCCATGCGATAGAAGAACCATGTGCATCCTTCAAGCTCTCCATTTCATCAGATTTCCTCCAAATGTCTGCATCATCTACCAATACTGCATCTACCCACACTCTAGCTGCGTTCGGACCCAATCGTACAAAGTGAACCATCTGATATGGGTCTGTTTAATGCACAGTCCTTCGGCAACGACTTGTTTCCTCTCACTGATGTCCATCAATTTGCACTTCTGATTCACTTGTATAGCTTGGGATCCATCATTTAGCTGTCATGTTTACAGTACAAAACATTGTAGTACTCAGACAGTAAGACAAATATTATTATTTACAACCTAAGGAAGAAAATGTTACCGGCATTGAGGGAGACTTCTTAGTAGGAGTAGTTGATGTTGTTGCTCTTGATTTTCCACTTTTTTTAAGGCTGCTTCCAGTAGACCCAGAAGAAGGAACTTTCTGGAGTCGGAGACACTTTTCTTCTTGCTTCTACTGGGTTTTCGGATACAACTTTGTGAGCGATTGCGAGCTGGCCAGGAAATAAACGACATTAAGCAGTCTTCAAGGTACGCCACATCCGAAGTACGCCTCCATAAAAACGTTTCAGGTTCAAGTATCACATCCAGAAAGACTTTAACTGCTTTTGGTCCGAAGGGAATTCCATTAACCAATGCTTTTGGTTCTTGCGTCTGCCAACGTCCTTCACCAACAACTACATTATCATAGACCAACGTCCTTCACCAACAACTACACAATCATCGGATAAATCCAGTAGTCGGCATTTGTTGAGAGAATTTGCTCTTGAGCCCTGTCACAGTCATAGAATAATATGAGCAAATCAGTATTCTTAGTTGTAAACTTAACTTGTAAGACAACAGGGAAAAGAAATTTACCAGTGGCGCAATGTCTTTTGGTTGGAGGCCCTGACCTAGTTCAACACATTTACTCTTAGGCCATGCAATAATATGGCCAACATCTTCCTGAATCGTGCACATGTTCTTCGCAGGTCTCCAGAGGAAAGCTTCTGGTTCAGTAGCAGCGTCAACCAATACTTTAACATCTGTAGGTCCTAAACGACAGTCATTTACTATATCGTTTGGGTCTGAAGAGAGAATACGGCCCTCACCAACGTTGCAATCTTCATCAGCCCAATCTATTATAAGACACTTCTTTTCTGTTTTTTTGTTCACACTCCTTGCAGCCGAGTTTTCACCAACTTCATATTCTTCTCTCTGTAAGTTAAACCAAAACAATTCTTATTATTTTGTTATCACCTCCTATCTCAATGTATAAACATAAATATTATATGACCTGGGTTTTCAGTGCTGCAAGTTCAGCCTTTAACTGATTAACNCTTCTCTTGCATTTCAGAAATAGTCTTGTGCTTAACTTGGAAGCAAGATAACTTGGTCTTGCTCATATTTCTGCCCATTACTCTCATACAACCAGGATTATCAGGTCCTAACAGCTTGACGAGTGTATCCTCATCTTGATTTTTAGCAGACGATGGATTGGCACCACTACCAAGCTCAGCTGCCTTTTGTTGTACATCAGACAACAAACGATTAATATGAAAAGCATTATATATAGCAAACCATAATTTATGTTTTCACTTACTATCTTTTCAGCCGCATTTGTGTTTATAGGAGTTCCATCTTTTCGGGTCCGAGACTTGACCTAGATTTTAAGTCTTGTCACTTGAGATGGGTCATCAGAACTGTTTTTCTATTTAAACACTGTATGTCAATACACCATCGTACCAATTGAAAAGGAAACAACGAGAAGAACAAATACTTACCATGTCTTCTGCTAGTCTAACCATTCCCTTCCGACTACAAGTGTGAGGTATCTGTTTGCGTCTTCTCTCCTTGTAGCTATCACTCACAACCTATCATAACCTCTGATTGTTAATATCTTATCTACTTTCAAAAAATATTTTACTCTACTCAAAATAAATACCTTGAATTTTTGGCTTGTTTTCAACTTCACAAATTTACGCCATTCAACCGGAAGAACATTCTTCGGTCTGAGCTTCATCCTTTGTTGGTTATTATCAGCTCCATTGATTTGGGGGACAAGACGTGACTTCGATGATCTCCCCAACGCTCCCATCTGCTTAAGCACTGCATCCCTATGGTAGTCTTCATCAATTTCAAACCTTGCATGCACTCACGTAGAAAACAACTAAGTAATCTATCTCCAGTTGCATAACATCTAGATGTTCTCATAGTATAGAAGTCAGAACCAACACAGATTTCCACAAGAGGCACCTACAAAAGTTAAGACTAGTAAAACACCTATATCATATTATCAAAACCAGATAACAAATCATGTACCTGTTCTTTTAGCCATGAAGCAAAATTCTTAGTATGCATACTCCATAAGACGGATGCATCTCTCCTACATCTGTCATCTGAGTCTTGTAAATACTGGAGATGCTCACTGGACAGAGAATGTGCATATTAGAAATAAATATCAAAACGAGTAAAGACAATATAAATATAAAGAATAGGATTCTTACTCTACAAAAGGTTCGACGAGAGCAAGGTTTTGGATGATAGCAAGATGTGCTATTTTCTTCTCCATTTCAGTGAGTGTAACTGATGTGCCAGCTGATATTGGACGACCCTCTAAGATAGAGCTGTTCTAATAGTCCATGTTTCTCTCTACTTGTCTTGTACATTTGTTGACTTCTTGAGAAATTCACTGCAAAACTTCATACATTCCTCGGCAAGATAAGACTCAGCAATGCACCCTTCTGGTCTAGCAGGATTTCTAACAAAGTCTTTGAGGACTTTCATGTACCTGAAAATGTGTCTATGTCGATTAGCAAAATAAAATGGCTATCAAAGAAACTTAGATGAAAATATCTACAGCAGTCATGAAGACATTACCTTTCAAATGGGTACATCCATCTAAAATGGACAGGTCCACCAAGTCGGGCCTCCCTTCCTAGATGCACAGTCAAATGGACCATGATATCAAAGAAACTTAGAGGAAAATATCTTTCAAACAAGCAAAGCGTCTCTACAATCTCCGCTTCGATAACCAGAAGCTGCTCTCTATCAATAAATCTCTGGCACAACAGATTGAAGAATGCGCATAACCTTGAAATTGCTAGTCTCGGTTCTTTAGGTAACAGCCCTTTAAGTGCAATTGGAAGAAGTTGCTGCATTAACACATGATAGTCATGTGATTTCAGCCCTGTGACTTTACAGTAATCTAAAGAAACACCTCTAGATATGTTGGAACAATATCCATCTGGCCCTTTGAAGTCAAAAAGTCTCCTGCAAAATATCTTCTTCTCTGTCTTAGACAAAGACCACGGTGCTGGACGAAGATATGCTCGTTTTCCATGTATGCGACGGTGCAAATCCTGCCTTATACCAAGATCCTCAAGATCTTTACGAGCCGGAAGACCGTCCTTGGATTTTCCACAGTGCAACAATGTCGAAACTAGACTAGCAGCCACATTTCTCTCTACATGCATAACATCTAAGTTGTGTCTCACCGGGAGTTCCTAATCATATCAGAAACAGTACAGAAATTCAAATTTAGATATAACATGTTCAAAATGGAAAACTATCTAAGGTAGCATGAAATAGATATCTTACCGCCCAATAATGTAGCTTGAAAAAGATAGATCTTTTCTTCCATCTAGATAACTCATCCTCATCTATTTCCACTTCCTCCTCTTCCTCCTCATCTTCCTCTTCCTCTTCATCTAAATCGGTACAGCCCATCGTTTTCCTCTTACTCCCAGAATGTTTAACATTGCCAAAGTCATTCTTGAAATTTCTGAGGTTTTGTGAAATTTCAAGGCCGGTTAAAATTTGTCCCCTTCTCCTTTGCTCAGCTTTTCCATCAAACCACTTCTTCTTTCCCCGGAAACTATGAGCTGGTGGCAGACCTTTTCTGTGGCACATATACACATGTTTTCTGCTGTACTTAAGCCACATATTGTCTGTGTTTTTCCCACATAAAGGACACCCCATTTTTCCCTTCACCTTGCAGCCTGCAAGATTCCCATAAGCTGGGAAATCACTGATCGTCCAAAGCAGCATTGCCTTCAGTGTGAAAGTTGATCGAGTATAAGCGTCGTACACTAACTCTCCACTGCTCCACAGATGGTTTAGATCTTCAATGAGAGGCTCTAAGTAGACATCTATACTGTTACCGGGCTGTTGTGGACCAGGAATCAACAGTGAAAGCATTATGCTCTCCTTCTTCATACATAAATCAGGTGGCAAGTTGTAGTTGACTAACAATACCGGCCAGAAACTGTACATAGAATTCTTCATGTTGAATGGATTAAATCCGTCTGTTGAAAGTCCA
>NC_027749.1:41814495-41824526 GCF_000695525.1 Brassica oleracea var. oleracea
AATCTAAATAATGACACTATTGCAGATAACTTGCTGTGGTTCGCACATGTAGGATACAAAGGTGTTTCAGCTTCAGCTAGCTTCGCCAAATATTCATCTTCTTTCTTGTCCTCTCCCTCTGCTATCTCAAAGACATCCCCCGTACCAGCTAAAGCTTCATCGGAACACTCAGCGGCTCTGTATAAACCAATGATCTCATCATTCCATTGACTTGCCCTTCTTTCATCTTCAACCACTGAGCTCAACTCTCCATGCAGATACCAATCAGTGCGCTTCTTATAAGCCTCCTCCATTCCCCTAGTAACAAGATGAGCAACTACCACACTTCTGCAATGACGATCTATGTTACGACAGTCAATGCAAGGACAGACAATCATATCAATTCCTCCCGAAGCTGCAGCCACTTCCCGTACAAACTTAGTAGCTCCTCTCTCATAAGCAAGATCGACTCTTCGGTGACATGAAACCAAAACAAAAATTCACAAGTTCAGTGACTAAACACATACTGAAACATAACATATATGATAAAATTCATTACCTGCTCAGATGAACCCAGTCTTTGTCCGCCATTCTATGTTATAAAACCTAAATTGAAACCTTTAGTAACATAGAGAACCATTCAAAGTAACAAATAATATAATCAATCAAACCTAAATTGAACAATTCATCGCTTGACTGTAAATCGAAATCGATAAAATCATGAATCAAGTTGAATGTTGTTAAGAATATAATAAAGGGAATCTAAGCAAACAACGTGGAGCAGGAACGTAAATCAAACATGAAAGAAAACAAAGACGAAATCAATGCAACAAAACATCTCTTCCATTTGAGATAACAATCGACAGAGATGTCGCAATCACAATCTTCGATACCTTCGCAGTCGACAATAATGGATGTGGGGAGCTTTATTAAGGTTCTGGATTAGCGGATTAGGGTTTTAGTGATGGAGATTGTGGTCTAATTTTTTTAGGGTTAGTAGGGAAAGAGGGGAAACTGAGAAAAAGAGAAAGGTCTTTCGCGAGTGGAGAGAGGGAAAATAATCAGATTAGTCTTTTTTTTGCTAAGTGTGCCGCGGCAAAGCTAATCTTAGGTTCCCGCTTAGTGAAACTCTACCATAGCGTTTAATTAACCCTATTATATAATAAGCAAATTTTAGACTCATCTACGATAGCAATTCAGTAAAACGTGCTATAATCATGTGCTATCAATGAGGATTTTTTTTGTAGTGATCTCCTACGACAAAACCTCAGTTTATATTGTAGAATATATTTCTTTACTTATAATTGATGCAGAGTTTTTAACTGTATTATGTGATATGTCTAGGGAAGTGAAAACATGCTATCTGGGACATTTTCAACTCAGTCTGATGCACCCGAGGTTCTATTATAGCTTTTTTGTGTTTTTGTACCGTGCATTTGGATTATGTATAAACGTTGGATCTGATTTTTTTAATTTTTTTAAATATAGGGGTCTTTGATGATCCAGGGTGGTTCATCTGGGTCAACTGATCTGACACCAGCAAAGCGCACCAGGACACCAATCATCAATTTGGAGTAGGCTTTTGATCAGAACTCGGTTACAAAAATGGCGTGTACCATCAAGGTCAAGAAATAGAAGTTCGAAAAAAGTGGCTAGAGTGAGGATGGGGTTATTTGTTTGCTGGAGCAGAGGCTCTTGTTTCATTTATTTTGAGATTTTCGTTTTGCATTTTCAATTTCTGGGTTTTAGTTCGATTTGAAGTTCTTTGAAGCTTCATATCATATGTTGTTCAAGTTTATTAATGGTAATATAATGCCTCTGCTCTTTATAAATTTCTATTTCTTATGCTTAATCAGTTTTTGAGTTGAGTTGAGTCGCTTTTAAGCTATATTTTACACTATCATTGAGAGTAAGTTTGTTTCAGACGAACTTACGAGATTTACCATCCTAACGCTTCAATCTATAATATACTTTATTGAACTAACCTTTGATCACCAGTTGAGCATTTGGGAAATATCTTTCTTGCTTTCTCGATAATGTCATCCATTCAGATCGGATGATTCTCCATGACAGAGATATTCTGATTCTGCAGTAATAGTACAAAACTTATCCGTAGGTTTTAACAGTAAAAGAATAACTCCCGGTCTGCAAGTAGCTTGAAGTTATCTGAACAAAACATTAGAATGAAAAGCACTTACATTTGCCGTTCAGAATGGGGAGAAAATGGTTGTAGAAACTCAGAACATATCTTCGTTACCCTAGAATGTTTAGTAAGATCAGTATTAAACGTATAGGGAAAACTGACACAATAGTCATTAAATTGAAAGGCTGATATTTTAGTTTACCAAATTCCGTCCATGTTTGAATTTACAATTGAAGCACTGTTATATTCTCAGGTGATGGCTCCAAGCTGCAATTGAGAACAGAGATATTATTTTGGAGAAGAATTCTGGAAAGCTGAAAAGGATCAACGAATTGCATCCTTGCTATCTTCCACTTCAGTATCCACTCATATTTCCATATGGAGAAGATGGCTTTCGCTTAGGTATCCAACATGGTTTCACGGGATTCAAAAAAAAATAGAAAACCCAACATAAGTATGAGGGAGTTCTTTGCATATCGGATTATGGTTCGTGAGGTTGGTTCGCAGGTCCTTCTACTATCACGCCGTTTACTTCAACAGTTTCTGGTGGATGCCTATACTATGATCGAGAGCCATCGTCTTCGGTATATTCGAAAAAATCAGTCAAATCTCCGAACACTGAAATTTAGCAAGTTTGTTGCTGCTGCAAATGATGGCAATTCTAGCGTGGCTATAGAAGGTAACTGTATCATCATTCACAGGTGGTCCGAGGTATATGCATCAAATGTATTTGGATGCCATGTCTATATACAAATACTTTGGGTTTCCAG
Source organism: Brassica oleracea var. oleracea (assembly GCF_000695525.1). NCBI lineage: Eukaryota > Viridiplantae > Streptophyta > Magnoliopsida > Brassicales > Brassicaceae > Brassica > Brassica oleracea. The sequence goes on from NC_027749.1 coordinate 41,817,388, forward strand.
ATCTTTTAATAACCTTTACATGTAACCCTAAGTGGCCCGAGCTAACAAGGTATTTTAATAAGTACAACCTCAAGTCTGAGGACCGACCAGATTTGTGTTGTAGACTTTTTAAAATTAAGCTTGACAGGATGATGGATGATCTAACAAAAAAGCAGCTTCTTGGAAAGATAGTCTCTGGTATGTCATTAAATTTAATGTTTTTTCATTTCGAAAATTTATACACTGTTTTCTAAAGTACTTGCTGATTAAGGTTAAGTCATATTTATGTACTTTTATTGTTCCTAACTTGATTAATATTTTCTTGCAGCTATTTATACAATAGAGTTTCAAAAAAGAGGACTCCCACATGCTCATATTCTATTGTTCATGGACTCTAAGCACAAACTTCCAAATGCTGAAGATATTGATCGCATCATAGCAGCTGAAATCCCTGATAAAGCCGAGGAACCAAGATTATATGACATTGTGAAGGACATGATGATTCATGGTCTATGTGGGAAGTTTAATAGAGATTCTCCATGTATGCAAGATGGGAAGTGTAGCAATTTTTTTCCTCGAAAACATGTTGAGAAGACAACTGTGGATGAGCAAGGGTATCCTGTTTATAGGAGACGAAAAAATGGGTCATCTGTTGAGAAGAAAGGAATTCCATGTGATAATCGATGTGTGGTTCCCTACAACAAAGAGCTATTGTTTGCGTATAATGCTCATATTAATGTGGAATGGTGTAATCAGTCGCGGTCTATTAAATACTTATTTAAGTACATTAATAAAGGCCAAGACCGTGTTACAGGAATGGTTACTCAGAAGTGTAATGTCGAGGCTACTTTGGCAGGAACATCAACTAACACGGCAGATGTAGTAGGTGATACCAGAGCAACAGAAGGTGATAGGACAGCCGCAGATGGAGGGGAACCAACTATTGATGAAATTAAAAACTATTTCGATGCAAATATATTGTTTATGTTCTATGTGACAGCTATATTGTTTTATACAAAATTCGCTTTAATTGAAGTCAATTCCATTTGTTTATTTATAAATAGGTATCTATCTGCTTGCAAATCGACATGTAGGATTCTAGCATTCCCAACGCAATACCGTTCTACACCTGCAGAGAAGCTTACGTTTCATCTTGAGGGAGAGCAACCAGTAGTCTACAAACATGGTGATACTGTCGAAAGTGTATTGGCTCGAGTGCAGCTTACAAAGACTATGTTTTTAGCTTGGTTTGATTGTTGTGAACTATACCCTGAAGCTAGAGAAATTACATATGTGGAAATGCCTACCCGATTTGTCTATGATGCTAAGCAAAAGGTTTGGAATCCAAGAAAGAAAGGTTTTGCTATTGGAAGGTTAACACCCGTTTCTCCAGGTTCTGGCCCACGTTATTTTCTGAGGGTTCTTCTTAACAAGGTAAAGGGTCCAAGGTGCTACAATGATATAAAGACGGTTAAAGGGGTAATCCTACCCACTTATGAGGATGCCTGTTACGAGCTTGGTTTGCTGGATGACGACAAAGAGTATATTGAAAGATTAAAAGAATGCAGTTTTTGGGCTTCTAGCGGGTACGTGTGCCACTTATTTGCAAAGATGTTGTTATCTGGGTCTCTATCTATGCCAAAATTAGTATGGGAATCATGCACTGATATATTATCAGAAGATGTCCTATACATTGAGAGGAAGAAGCGTAAAAATCCTGGTGAGCTCAAGAAGTATTTTTTTTAAATATGTATGTGCATTGATTCTGTCTTCTAACAAACTATTTGTTATTGGTATATCAGGACTCATTTTGAGTGCGGAAGAAGTGCTGAATGAAACGTTAGTATTGATTGAAAAAATACTGCGTTCAAAAAATAATTCACTGACTAAGTGGGAGACAATGCCAAAACCTGTTTTTATTGATCATTCTGTTTATGACAACAATCTATTACAAGAGGAGCTAAACTACCCAAGAGAATAATTGCGAGGGCAACATGACCAGTGGATTACACAGTTGACTGATGATCAAAGGTCAGTTTATGATGCAATTTTAGGATCGGTTATGAGTGGTAAAGGTGGAGTCTTTTTTGTCTACGGGTTTGGAGGAACGGGAAAAACATTTTTATGGAATATTCTTTCAGCTGCAATAAGATCAAAGGGTAATGTTGTTTTTAATGTTGCATCTAGCGGTATTGCTTCTTTATTGCTTCCAGGTGGGAGGACCGCTCATTCAAGGTTTGGTATTCCTATAAGTCCAGATGAGTTCTCCACTTGCAATATAGAACCTGGAAGCCATCAGGCCGAATTGGTTGCGAAGGCTTCAATGATTATTTGGGACGACGCCCCTATGATGAGCAAACATTGCTTTGAGGCCTTGGATCGTACTTTATGTGACATTATGAAGACTACTGATGGAAGGCCATTTGGTGGCAAAGTAGTTGTTTTTGGTGGCGATTTCCGGCAAATACTACCAGTTATTCCAAGGGGAAACAGAGCTGATGTTGTCATGGCGTCGCTAAACTCTTCTTATCTATGGAAGCATTATTTCAAAGTGTTACAGCTGACAAAGAATATGAGGCTCTTTTCAGGAACAGATCCTCGAGAAGCTGAGGAGATTAAAAAAAATTCCGACTGGATTTTGGATGTAGGTGACGGAAAGATTAACGAGTCAAACAGTGGAGAAACTATGATTGATATTCCTAAAGATCTGCTGGTTATGAAGTGCACTGATCCTATTGAAGCTATCGTCTCTGAAGTATATGGCAACACTTTCAAAGATTCTAAGGATCCATTATTTTTCCAGGAAAGAGCAATATTGTGTCCTACGAACGAAGATGTTGATGTTATTAACAACTATATGCTTGATCGTCTAGCAGGTAATTTTTTAAACGTTGCAGTCTATTAAACGTATGTTATGAGTTTTGTTACTACTATTTTCTTTTATACTGTGTATCATAGGTTTCTTACAACACATTTTTGTTTATTAGGTGAGGAGAGGACTTATTTGAGTTCAGATAGTATTGATCCAGCTGATTTAAAATCCAAAGATGACTATGTTTTCTCTCCAGAGTTTTTGAATAGTATCAAAGCATCAGGATTACCTAATCATGCTCTAAGGCTTAGGATTGGTACACCAGTTATGCTGATTAGAAATTTGGATCCCACAGAAGGACAATGTAATGGGACAAGGTTGCAGATTACTGGGCTGGCTAAACATATTCTTCAAGCGAAAACCATTACAGGAACTCGAGTTGGGGAGACCGTTTTTTTACACCGAGTCTTGATAGAGCCCTCAGTTTCAAAGCTTCCTTTCAAAATGAGACGTAGGCAATGTCCCCTGAAAGTGGCCTTTGCTATGACCATCAACAAGAGCCAGGGTCAAACACTATCTAATGTTGGTCTGTTTCTACCTAGACCTGTTTTTTCACATGGTCAATTGTATGTGGCTGTGTCAAGGGTAAAGTCAAGGAAGGGATTGAAAATTCTGATTACTGAATAAAGACCGGAAACCTCAAGATTCAACCCTCAATGTTGTATTTAAGGAAGTTTTCCAGAATCAGTTTGAAAACTGCAATGCAGAATAGTTTCCGTGGATCTAAGCTAATGCTTCCAGGTCTGTTGTTTCATCTTTTTATTTGTTATATTCTTAATGTTTTTTTTAATATCACTTTCTCTAAACACGTGACACAGGTTTTGAAGGTTTTGAAGCAGAGAGTCATGAAATCAATACGTACTAGAATGTAAGACTTCCCTCAAAACAGTACAGATGAACCTGAATTCGCTATGCATATACTTATATTAATTGCCCTTAGTTTGCTTGATTTCTATTTTCTGAAAGGAAATGGCGAGAACGAGCATGCAGCAATACTTTCAGAGAAGACAAAAGAAGTTTTATTGTTTCACATACCCTACCAGCAAACCTAATCAAGACAATATTGTTTCACCATCTACATGGTTCCATCTTCATATTTTCAACTCAGCCAGTCGTACTATAGTAGTTTTATCATATTTTCATGCTGCATCTACAATTGAAATTTTAGAGAACTTACATTTTTGGCTTATTTGACACCCTTGGAATTTTAGACGTTTCACGGTTCTTCATTTCAATTTGTTCCATTATCTTTTCATTCATGTATAAGAAAATATAATGCATAGATAAGTTGGAATTTAATAGATTTTATAACAGTGAAGACAATAAAATACAAGTTTACATTACATATAATATCACAGTTGACTATATTTAAATTCAAATATTTTTTCTCACTTTTATTTACTGAGGAAATTATTGTTACAAATTTTGTGATCCCTATTGAAACTGAATTATCATGACCAATCCCTTATTAGCATTTTTCAACATCCCCTATATATATAGTCCGGTCTATCGGCATGCATGCAGCATAAAAAGTTATGTTTACTATATATACAGTATGAGAATTTTCAACATACATGTTTTGAATTATTTTATTGACATTGATTGTTTGGTGAGCAAGCCTTCGGCGCTTTTTGTGAAGGACATGTATCCCTTTAGCCCTCTATATATAAAACCAGGGTTTTATTTTAAAATATTGGGAAATCCTGTCTGAAAAAAACACAAGCTGTTAGAGTTGACTATTTAATATTACAGAATATAACTATAAATATATGTTTAGTGTATCATGTCTTAATGTAATTAAACCATATGATGAGTTAGATACTTATCATGTAAGAGAATTTATAAAGATCTCCCTGTAGTAAAAGCATTTTTTTATCACAAGGCCGGTCATTTTGCATGATTTACAATAGTCAATAGCAAAAATCTATTGCTATTTAAATTCCGATATTAAATTGATGCCAAAAGTAAATGTAAATTCGATCATATCGCTTTGATTGTCAATTTCTACAACAAAAAAAGCATTGACATATTATGTTTTGAACCATTTTAAAGACGAATATTTTCAATCAATGTCATTAAACGGAATTACTAAAAATAGCTTCACCAAGATGCTGTGTACTTTAAAATATATATATGTGTCACCTATTCAGGCTAACTAACTCATTATACTAGAAAAAAATTACCTGATCTCCTTTCTAATCTATTGTATCTAGCGGAGATGATGTATGTTCAAACTTTGCTGGGTGACTTGAATCTTGACATCCGTGAGCCTGCAATTACTGGTACAATGTTAAAGAAATCAGCCATGGTTTTGGTTGATCAGAAAGTAAGAAACGTTGTACTGATTTTTCTCTCATAATAACTATAATATTTAGCTGACTATATTTTTATTAAAAAGATTCTTTGTTTGATTTACTATTTTTTATTATCTTTTAACAGGGAAGTACAATAGAAGGAACTCTATATGAAGAGTTGGAAGCTTCAAATCAAATCACCATGGATGAAGGTGATTGGTTTGAAAACGAAATTTCAAATTGAACCATGCTTCCGGTTTGATACGGTTGAGCACAAACCGATATCATATTGAAATGACAAATTCGTCGGTAATTTCAAAAATTCAACCAAAGATATTTGGGAACTACTATTGTTTTGCCCACTTTCTCAACGTCTTACGTGGTCTTTCCCATCCAATGTACTCTATAGGTATACATGTGTTATTTCATATACTTTAAGATAGTTATTTTAAACATATAACGTTTTGATACTTACTATGGTTAAAAACTAATGTTACCGTGTTAATGTTTTAGATCTTTATGGAGCTTTGGTCGGGGTAGGGGAACTCCAGGCACATGAAGATGAAATTTATGGTGGAATAGGCCATAAAATTAATTTCTCTTTGATCAATATCGGGTGAGTACTTTCCCCTATATATATGTAAACATTTAATTTATTAAATCAATTAAAGCAATATATTGCTTTGTGTTCAGACTATATATTTTTGTCCGACATACAGGTTTGATGAAATAAAGTGTGTTGCATATGGAGATATGGCTATCGAGTTTTATCATTTATGGAACTCCACTGTTTCGGCTGTAGTTCTATGTGTCTTGAACTTCTGGCAGATTGAACGGGCTGAAGGTAAATAATAAACTAGATTTTCAAGGATTAAGTTTGTTCCTATACAATTACTGTTAGAGTGACTAATAAAGGGATTTTATATATAGGTACGTTCAAGCATATGAGAAACATTGAGGGGTTCTCAAAAATTTTGATTGAACCTGAAATTACAGAGATTCAAGCATTCCGAATGAGGTACTAACATCCACCATTCTTTTACACAGTGGAAAATGTGATTGTGTATATAATGTATAGACTTATTATGCATATACATTCAGGATTCCACCGACCCCATATTGAAGTCATAGCAGGTGATTTGAAGAAAGATTTCAGCTTCAGTTATCCAAGCACCTTGAAGTTTTTTTTGGCAATAATTTGTTTCAGTTTCGTTTACGATGCTTTTTGCAATGTTTTCATTCCATATTATTTAATAGACTTCGTTTGGCTTTTATATTATGAATTACTGGGAAGACGGACCTAAATACATTTTGGGAAAATCCAGTGTCCAAAACAATAAACTACTAAGTACGAATTTAGGAACTAACCTGAACATTTGAGTTTAGTCGGTGATAGAGAGATTATCGAGGTCAAATATTATAACACCGATCTGTGACTCAGTATCTGTCGGAGAAGCTAAGTAGCTATTCATTGTCTCGGGGATGTCGAAGACGGTTACCGGCGCAGAATGATTAACAGCAAGGAGAACGGAGCAGACTTCGAAGATATTAATTTCATATACAGGAACCGTTTGTGTAAGTTTTGCTACTGAAATTCTTTGATCGTCGATTAGAAATCAAACATGGTGAACCCTAACCCCCTTTTCGAAATCTCGATGGCAAGAGAAAAGAGTTCTAATGTTTTGATTTTTATTATCGGTTTTGTTATGAAATAACTTATAATTTATAGTATCGAGAAATTTAAATAAGAGTAGAATTTGATACCCGTAGGAAGCAAATAACACTAGTATAAGGGAGAGAGTTTATTATAAGGAAGAAGAAGAAGATGTAATGGTTCTTTGATTATAAACTCTTGTTCTTGTTTATGGTGTACAAAAGAGTGAGATGAGTGATGGTATTTATAGTGAACAACAATACATAAAATAACAAAGATAGTGCTTAATTTGGTAAATGAGTGGGTGATCATAGTGTTTGATGAGTAGATGATCATAGTG
>NC_027749.1:41827908-41848712 GCF_000695525.1 Brassica oleracea var. oleracea
TGGTGTACAAAAGAGTGAGATGAGTGATGGTATTTATAGTGAACAACAATACATAAAATAACAAAGATAGTGCTTAATTTGGTAAATGAGTGGGTGATCATAATGCTTGATGAGTAGATGATCATAGTGCTTGAGTTGGTAAAGGAGTGGATGATCATAGTGCTTGAGTTTGGTAAAGAAGTGGATGATCATTTCAATGCTTAATTTATAACAGGTTTGTTATAATGAAGTAATTAGTTTGTGTTTCAAAAAAAAAAGTAATTAGATTTGAATAGATCAATAATAATGGTCCATTAGCATATATGATTTAGATAAGCCCATAAATATAAGAATTAAAATGTCTCAAAAAAATCCAAAAGAAGCCCATCGACAATGGAATTATACTATTCTACCAAATATTTATGATTCGACCAGGCACTTTCTCTATGCGTTGTAAGGTTCACATCATTTATATAAATACAATACACTGATTATTTCTTTACTATATTTTTGGTTTTGTCGTATATCTTATGCATTCTAAGCAAAATTCTTAAAATATTTAAAAAACCTATGAGAAAATAGCAATATGATCCAATATATATGTAATATTAGAAAATTTAAAAATTAAAACTCACCTCACGCAGGGCACGGATCTCATCCTAGTGAGAAGATTATTGCAAAACAAACCCATTTATTATTATTTTTTCTAAATATATCATTTATTATTAAGTAGTGAGTTATCCCGCCATGATCTTAGATGAATTGTAAAGTAATTTATCTCAATGCTGCCACTATCTCAGATCCACACTTAATTCACCATACACCAGAAGAAAAACATCAATTTATCTAGCCAGAAACCCAATAGCAAAGTCCAGCTACGAAACCAAGCATGCAGATAGAATGATGAACCGCATTATCAATGCTTAGGACTTGACCAAAGTGACTACAAATGAGATCGTAGATCATGTAAGACAATGAAAACGCCATCGTTTCCATCTGCTGGATAGTTGACGTGGAAGCAGTTGGACAAACTGGACAAGACCAATCTTGAATCGTAAGAGTTGCTAAAATGACAGCGACTGTGGCGTGAAGAGCTGAGACAATACGAGTGCTGAAATCGAATGAGTAGTTTGAGAAAATTCTACAGAGGAGGATGAAAATCAGACCCCATGAGATTACTCCAAACACTGTTATGTTAATAACTCTAATGTAGTCTTCCTCCATTGATCTCGTTTCTTGTGATTTCCTTTCTGGTTTCGGAGACGAGAAGTGTGTTTTTTAAGAACTTTTTATGGTTTTCTTCTTTAGACTTTTGGTGTTATTTCTTGTATGCTGGAGCATCGGAATGGTCCTCTTTCTCAAAATATTACAATAAATATCACGTAGTTAGAATATTCAATTACGTGATTTATTTCATCCTTTTAATTTGTTCAATAACGTTAAATGATTTTAAATATCCTTGAAAAATTAGTAAATAAAATCGTTAAAGCATATGTCTTAGGTAAACAATCAGGTAATTTGTGATAATACGGAAACAAGAAGAAAATTAATCAAGAAGATCAAAAGTAATATTCTATTAATTTTAAGAGTAGTTCTATACTTTATTGGTGTATAAACCTTCGCTCTAACTACATACTCTTTAGTTGAAGTGTTGAATGTTGACTTCCCTCTTTTAGAGTGTTAGATCACTTATATATGTAATTTTGGCAAGGTAAATGTTAGATTTGATCATATTCTGAAATTTGAGAAGATTTTATTTTATCTAGAAGTTTTTTCTTTAGCTTGGAGGTAGGAAAAGCGCGTGACTCGAAGGCAGGAAACAAAAAAACTAGAAGCATGAGCTCGAGTTCATGTTTTATCCAGGAAGATCTACTTAGGGATTAATTATCCCCAAAATTTTGCTTCTTATTATCCGAGTTCATGTTTGAAATCGGAAAATAATGTGTGCTTATCATGTGATCTGGGTTGTGCTTTGGCAGCAGGTTCTTTGTAGCTTAGGGAGCATGACGTCACCTCTAAGATTGCTTAAGATATCATTGTTTGAGGCCTAATAATCTTGTCGAAGACACTATGATGTAAGGTCGTATGGCCTTATAAGAGACCGGGGTCTCTTTAGATTATCAAGCATAGTGCCTAAGCAATAGACTAATCTAAAGGTCGTGTGGTCCAATGATGATTTTTTAACCGTGTGGGCACATGGCCAAATAGCCTCAAGCCTTGTTGGATATATGATGTTGTGGGTGCAAGGCTTTGTAGTTGGTTGGAATCATCCGATCTAAATGGCGCATGGCAAGACCAAATGGTAAACATGTCGATATGGTTCGTGAACATAATGTCATCATGCTTATGAGTAGGAGACTATAATCTGAGAGAATGTATATAACCGAAAGTTGAATGTATATTTCTGATCTGGTATGGGATACATGGTCTAAATCAAATTCTCATACTTGAGAACGTGTTTTATGTGGGTGGTGTCGTCCTGCTTGTGAGCAAAAGGCCATGACTCAGAGGCCAAAATACTGTTAACATGAATATGCGTCTGTGTATAGGTGGCAATGTATAAAATCCATGAATTTGCCCGAACTCACACCAAAATACATTTGGAAGAGTTGAGCTTCATTATGTACTCCTTTAGTGTTTAGAATATCTGCTACAAGTGAGAGATGTAGTCCTATACCTATAATGATTTCATGAGCTTGTCATCTATGTAAACTTCCACGGTCTGGCCGATTTGCTTTTCAAAACTCATGTGTACCAGTCTCTGATAAGTGGAGATGACATTCTTTAAACTGAAAGGATGACCTTGGAACAGTAGATGCATCTCAATGTCATAAAGGAAGTTTTCTCCTAGTCATCAGAGTGCATAAATATTTGGAGTATATGGAGAAATGTCCACAAAAATCATATAATGCATGATAACCAAGTTGATCATACATTTATCTCGATATAATTGATCTCAAAACTTTTAGTGAATACTTTTATGATTTTCACCATAACTCCAAAAATATACAACCACCCTAATGAATTTGATAATTACCAATTAAGATGAGCAAAAACATAACATTACATGGTTGGTAATGCAGTTGCTACTGAATGAACTAAAATGTTTTCCTTTTTATGTTAAAGTGTTTCTTATTCTTCTTTTTTTTTATCACGGTTGAAGTGTTTCTTCAAAAAACAAAAAAAAAATCTATGTTTTTTTTGCTCTTCAAAACTTTCTGAGACCGAAAATTATTTTCATTTTTCCTTGTACTGAATGAAACATTTCGTGTCCAAGCTGTAAAAATGATTTGCTAAAAGTAATCTGTCATTGACACTGATTCATTTATCGTAACAAATAAATGATGTGAAATTGAAAAGTTTACTCTTGTAATTTTCAAACTGCGGTAACTATTCTTGTCTTCCCCCACGACAGCTTCTTTCTGTGTAAGGCTAATTTACCGGAGATTGCAGATATGTGTTTACAACTATGCGGAGATTCCTCAGGCCAAGTAATCAACTTCCAGAAGACAGCTATTACATTTGGTGCTGGTATAGATCTTATTATGAAAAGACTTATTGCTGAAATGAGTGGCATTGAAAAGGAAGGTGGCGATGGTAAGTAAATACTTAGGGCTCCTTGAGTGTTTTAGTGGTTCCAAACGTCAACTACTCGCCTTGATTAATGAGGGGCTCGATAAGAGATTGAATGGCTGGTTCGCAAAAAAACTATCTCTAGGTGGCAAAGAGGTACTCTTGAAATCGATTGCCATGGCGCTTCCTGTGTATGCAATGTCATGCTTCAGATTGACTAAACATCATTGTCAAAAGATTATGAGAGCCATGTTAAGCTTCTAGTGGAATGCTTGTGATGATGATAAGAAAAAAAAATACATTGCATTTCTTGGGAGAAGTTATGTCTTTCTAAAGAGGACGGAGGCCTGGTTTTCAAAGATATAGGCAACATCAATCAAGCTCTGTTAGCTAAACAAGCATGGAGACTTTACAATCAGCCTGGTAGTCTGCTCGCAAAACTCTACAAAGGACGTTACTATGCTTCGTTGGGCTTCATGGAATGAGGAAAAGGATACCGTCCTTCTTACGCTTGGAGAAGCATCTTGTTTGGGAGGAAACTTCTACAAGAAGGAATGATTTGATCCATTGGAAACAGAGTAGAAACATATATCTGGTCAGAAAAATGGATAATGGACTCACATCCTCGTTATGCTGTTAATAAGGAGTGTAACATGGAAGTAACAAGAAGAGTTGCATCCTTGATTGATGTCTCTGGTCGTTGGGATATGAATGCATTTAACTTACTCCTCCCTTCCAACGAGGTTTATCGTATTCAGAAGCTAACGCCATATATCTGGTCAGACAAATGGATAATGGACTCACATCCTCGTTGTACTGTTAATAAGGAGTGTAACATTGAAGTAACAAGAAGAGTTGCATCCTTGATTGATGTCTCTGTCGTTGGGATATGAGTGCACTTAACTCACTCTTCCCTCCCAACGAGGTTTGCCGTATTCAGAAGCTAACGCTAGGCAGAGGAGCTGATCGTAACATATGGGCTTACACAGAGCATGGTTAATATACAGTTAAGAGTGGCTACTGGTTAACGGCTAACAGAGGAGGCCTAAGAGGTACCACTAGATCACCAGCAGATCAAATGGTTATTGACCTCAAAAAGAGTATCTGGAGAACCCCTACTCTCCCGAAGGTAAGGTTGTTTATGTGGCGAGCAGTGTTTGGAGCTTTAGCTGTTGCAGACAGACTAAAATCAAGAGGATTGAATGTGGACCTATTGTGGAAACTCTGCAATAATGGTTCGGAGTCTATAAACCATGTCCTCTTTCACTGTCATCCAGGTCAGGATATGTTGCAGACGGTGAATTTCCTCCGGAATTAGCAACTCCTTGTAGTTTGATCGATAACTTTTAAATAACCATGAAGATGATAGCAGCTGCGGCTTTATATGAGAAGTGTAGAATGGCCATTCCATGAATTTTGTGGTCAATATGGAAGAATCACAACTCTATTATGTATGCAGCTTCTCGAATCTCGCCTGATACATTATCTCAACAGGCTTTTGAAGAAGCATAGATTTGGCTTTCCTTAAACAAGAAAGCAATAGCAGCTGAGTCTTCATCAACAGCATTACGAGCTACATATGGTTGGCAACATCCTAGGCCTGTCTGTGTCAAATGCAATGTGAATGCTAATTGGAGGAATGCAGGCTCTATGATAGGAGGAGCGTGGATCTCAAGAGATCACGAAGGGAATGTTTTGCATCATTCCAGATATGCCGTCACACCAGCACAACCTATGTTACATGGAAACGGAAGCGGGTGCGTGGAAGCAGAAGCGTATAGAAGCGCAGAAGCGAGATTTTTAAAAAAATAAGAAAGCGGATACGTGTTAGAAGCGTATCCATCTATATAAATATATATATATATATACATATATATATATATATATATATATAAGAATTAAAAAAAAAATCTAGAACTAAAATTATATGATTTAAATTTAAAATAAAGCATTTTTCATTTATAAAAAAATGAAATGATTTCATATTAAATCTGTGAAAATACACATAAATTAAATTTAAAATAAATTATTATATTAATTATTTTTAATACTTTATAATTAATTAACATAATATATTGAGTATATGTTTTATCTTTAATAAAAACCTCAATGCATAAAGATAATGTATAGTATTAATTTTAATATTTGTAATTTATATTCTCTCTATTCAATACTATTAAAAATTGGATTTATATAAACTAAAAACTATAATTTTTTTACTTTTACTGATATAAGATATTGTGTTTTTTTTAAGAATGGAAGCGTGATTCCAAAACGGAATCGTAATCTTCCAACGTGTTTTTAAAGAGAATATTTCAGAAGCGTTTTGAAAGCGAGATTCTGTAAGCTTCCACGAGGTTCTGATTCGGGTTGCGAAGCGGGAAACGGACGTCCGATGAAGCTTCTGTGCAACGTAGCACATGACAGGCTCGTTTCTGAATTACGATGTCTCACTTGGGTGATTCAGAGCATGTATGATTTGGGGTATCGTAATATTATTGTGGGCATTGATCTTCAAGCAGCATTTCAGGAAATAAACAACCCTCAAACATGGCCAGGATATTGTCACCTCCTCATTAAGATCAGTAACTTATGCCTTGGTTTTATTTAAGTCTTCTTTGAACAGGAATCAGCTGCAACAAACTTTGTAGTACGATTCGAAGCATAACTCAGGATAAGAGGTTCCACTCTTACCTCGCCCTTGGTGGCCCGGCGTGGCTACACAATATAATTCAAGAAGTAGCCATCTCCAACAATTGTTGAAGTCTTTCCCTTAAGATCATGTTGTTGGTGCTTGTGCTTTGTTTTTGTTTTCTATCATTTTTCTGGTTTGATTATTTTGTTGGAATTATGTTTCATTCCTCTTAATTGAGTTCAAACTTTTTAAAAAAATATATATGAGAAATAAAATATAAAATGATTAACTGGTATTAATATAAATTTGTATTTATTTATTTATTTATTTATTTATTTATTTATTTAATATATTTTCATTTCCTACAAAGAACAAGGCTCTTATGGTAAAAAAGTAAGATATCTATACTATTAAAAGAGAAGAAATCTTAAAAAATCTACTTATACAAAGTTGTTGGACTTATTCATTAGCTAATTAATTTTTGGTCTTACCTTATTTATCTCTAACTATACAAGATTATTACTATTAGCACCCATATTAATGGCAAAATGATTATTTGATTTTTCCCTTTACCTACAAAATCGACTACCTTATATCGATACACTAAAAATCAAAATAAAAATTGGCAAGCTTGGTTTAATTACAATTACAAAATACAAAATCGGGTTGCTTACTCATTTCATATATTTATTGAATTCAGTAGTAACAGCCTACCAATCTTTATTATATATACGTAGAATAAGTGTATGACTAAATACTAAAACAAATTAAGCTAATCAACATACTAAAATAGGCTTATAATTTGTATTTTTAAATTTTGGGTACTCCTTCGGTTTTTGATTTGGATCCGGTTCAGTTTTTTTATTCCAAAAATATAAGATATGCTCGATTATTTATGAAATTCATTTTAAATTTGGTTTTGATATTTCGGTTTGGCACGGTTCGGTTCTTCGATTCCAGATTTACTTATCCAGACTTATACACTATCTTATATAGAAATTCATATAAAAAGTATTTATTTCATTCCAAAAATAAACCCGCATTTTTGAAGCGCGGGTCAAAATCTAGTAAATACATTAAAAAAAAATAATAATATGTAGGGAGCTGATGTGAATGTCCAAATGTAGGGAGCTGATGTGAATAATAACATGTACAAATGAAGGGAGCTGCTGTATTCTAATAATACATTAAAAAATAATAATAGGAAGGGAGCTGACCAAATCCAGTCTTGTTTGACTTTAAACCAAATTGATTTATATCAAAATTTGAATTAACCAAAAAAACAAACTAACCAGCACGGGCACTTATCCGTGTTATTCAACTCAACATAATTTGAATGGTAGTTTGAACATATTCACATTTACTCTCAAAAGTTTCTGTTGCAGACAACAATGGCATGCATTGGTATACAAGAAAAGGGTTAGCCCAGGGTCCACATACATAACCTGACAAAAACAAAACTCGTTTATCTATAACTTACAGATAAAGCAACTTTAGGTCTGAGACCAACCATCAACAGTTTTGAGTTTTAATGTTCAAACTCTTTGTGAATCACTAAAAATGTTTTTCACAAATTTCATTTAGGCTGTGTTCCTTATCGAGAAACTTCCTTTTTAAAAAAAATTTACTAAAAGTTATCATATTAGCGGCGGCAGAAGAAGAGCAAATCAGGGTGGCTAACATGACATGAACGTAGCAGCTTGTAAGAGAGAGTTTACTAGCTGATGCTTAGAGCCTCCATTTTGTGTCAATACAAAACCTCTGAACTTGTATGAAGCAAGCCCAAGTACTGGCAATGACATCTTCTCACTCCCAATGGGCTGCACAAGGCTCATTGGTTGTGTGGCACTGCTTGGACGTACAAAGGCCAAACGCTGTGATTAGTTAGATCTATCTACCAAACACTTAACTTCAAAAAAAACAATTGATTCCCCAGCAACCGTCTAAGAACTTTATCACATTATGTACACTACACTAGCCATGTGTCACTACAGTATTGGAAGGGATTCAGTCAAGTAGACTCGTAAAGATTAGCCCTGCTGAGTAGACAAAGCTCTAAGCAAGCTTTCTTGATCATTGCAACCGTGTAAATCTAAGGGTTGTTTGTTCTAAGACTGTCCATGCGATGGGAGTTGTAGACCCTGATCCTGCAGCATGTTGGTATGATGCTTGCTTTCTTTCTTCATTTTGTCATCCTAGACACTTAGTAACTAGCTATTGCCAGAAAATATACACATGTTGTTTACTTCTTGATCTTGTTCCTTATTGGTATGCGCTTATGTCCTAAGAAACTATTGCCTAGAGGTTCTGTCTTGATCTCACACCTTATTCTTTACTTCTTTAGCCTGATTACTATTCCACTCAATTTTCAATAAACATGAGCCTGGCCCTGATCAAAGAACCAGATCCTACACCAAAAATCTCAACCGTCTTCCATGGGGGGGCATAGACATGACTTGTTGACTTGATCTAGCTTCAAACATCATCATCTATGATTTTGATCACACTAAGACTTTTCTTTGTAACATGTCTCAAAATCAAACTAATCTATGAGATATTTGAGAACCGGTTTCTGTTTTTTTCTTTAAAGACATATCCTTAAGCAGTAATCCCTTGCATATGCCTGACTTTTGCAAAACTACCTGATTCATTAACATCATTATTTTTTCTACAGTAATTATTTGAGCTTCAAAAGACATTTTCTTTTTATGTAGTGTTGACATAAATAATTGGTTTGTCTGCCCACCCTTGAGCCGACGCAAGACAAAACACAAGGCAAGAGGAGCATGATTAAACCTGGATTTGGTAGACAACAAGATTGGTAAACTGAGTATTTGCCACATTCAATGAAAACTAGTTGGTAAAATAAAAAATTGTTGTGTTTTGTATCAGTGATCAATTGAAATTATCCTTTCCCATTGAATTCCATTGTTTCCATTTTTGTTTGCACAATACTGTTCATGCTTTTCTTCTTCTCGAGAAAAGAAAAGTGTAAGAATTGTAGGTGAATGGAATCCAAGTGTTTGAAGAAGTCAATAATCTTTCAATCTCTACACCTCTTTGTTCATAATGTCAAAAAGTTATTTTCTTATGATTGTTTCGACTCAACAGATACTATGGTTGCTTTTCTTCTGGTTGTTATTGTAATGTCCCCTATTGGTGTCACAACATCTGCAACCAAACCTCTCATGAAGCTTTGGTTGTAGAAACTCGTCAAAAGAATCAGAAGAGCTAAAGTCAAATTGTATGAAAGAAGTACTTCACATGCTATTTGGTTAGAAACTTGTTGCCATTTACAAATAAGTCAATTTATCCATATTTGTTTTAACTATCCATTTATATTTCTAAGTTTCAAACGAAGACTGTTGTTTGATGCTCCACGAGCTGTAGATGCTTAACATGTAGGAACCCCTTTGGTATGGTGATCAGCAGAGATGGATTGTATCAAAAATCATAAGCAGGAAAACTGATGCAGGATCAAAGTCTACAATTCCTACCGCGTGGACAATCTTAGACATGGATGATGGAGATAGATAGCTGATATTCTCACATTAGCATAGTTTAAGATAACCAGAATATTTTGCATACATACATACATACATACGTACATACATACATGTTGGTATGATGTTTACTTTCTTTTTGTCATCCTAGACACATGTTGCTTACTTCGTGATCTTGTTCCATATTAGTATGCTCATATGTCCTAAGAACCACTAAGTGATGTTATTGATCCTTGTTTGCCTCCTGAGGCAGATAAGGAAGACGAGATAGTAGATGTTCTTAAGGTTGCAGTCACTGCGTGAATAGAAAACCTACCATGAAGAATGTTTCCGATACTCTTAACCGACTACTCTCGTGACTGGTGATTGAGTGATCCAGAGTTTTGCACATAGCTCACACAACATAGAGATTGTTTTAAAATATGATATGAGACTAATTAGGTTACCGAGTTGTTTTGTTTTCTCTTATTTATCATGTCTTGTTGGTAGTGATTAATATTGTAAAAGCTTACAGCTTCTGTTACATCAGATGTTGTAAATAGGGAAGAAGAGCATCGTTTCTTCTTGTGATTCTCATCCAATTCATACTTACAACAAACTCCTTATCAAGTTTCAGGAAAGTACAAATGTTGTTTTAGTTATAAGGCAACGTTTTGTATAGAGAAAGTGTTTCTGGTAGGAGCTTACTTCCATGGAACATCCCAAACATTCCTCCAGATACCTTCTGTCTCTGTAGACCAAAAAGAACTCAGACTGGAACAATCTCAATCTCGATATTGTCTGCATTTCCCCAAATTAAAATTGATGTGGCAAGAGCTTCTGAAACATACTTGTAGCAAAAAGTTTCGGACTTAGAACACAACTTACCAAACCTACTGTCAAGCTGAAGCGAAAGAGTTGAATAGGTTCCTTCATCAAGAACGCAAACCTTGCGGCTTACAACTAAGCCATTCATATTTACCTTCACATAATCCAATTTTCCTCTATCCTCTTCTCCATCTTTGTATCCTTGTGCAAGTCTTTGGTTTTTCATTTTCATCACTCTTCAAATTTAACAAAGTCTGAAATAATTATCTTTGATATTGCTGGAAATAATTATATGATATTGACAATAGGTGGAAATATACACTTAAGAAGAAAAGACTTTTAGAAACCATCTATAAATTAAAAGTAGTATTGGATGAAAAAAGACAAAAGCCATGATATTTTTACGACAGCACATATTTAAAAGATGAATACATTATGAAATAAGATTTTTCAAATCTTTGGCAATCTTTAGAAGAGGTTTGATCAATAAAAATATGTAATCTTGCCAAAGTCATGAGTGATATATTGGTTAGCTCAAACCGATTCATATATCCACATCAACCAACACATAGGAATCCCAAAATGATATTTCACATTATTTACAAACATCGGAACGTCTTTGGTGAAAACACAGGGTTGTTCATGCTGCTTGCTTTCTTTTTGTCATCCTAGACGCCTGTTGTTTACTTCTTGATCTTCTTCCTTATTGGTATGTTCTATGTCCTACGAGCGATTGCCTAAAGGTTATGTCTTAATCTTGCTCCTTATTCTCTTGGTATACAAAATGTCAACACTTATTACACACGCTGGCTATGCACTTATTCTCTTGTATATACAAAATTGTCAATACAAAATCACTCTGCCTGAAACAAAGCATTGTTGTTCTTACCATGAAAAGCCTCTACTTCTCCAATGATGAACTCTACTTCTCTCTTACATTTGAAGTGAATCTGGTCCGGTCCGCCTCTACTTCATCTCCTTTTATATTATTCTTGTAAGGATTTTGGAAGTGCATGTTGTATTGAAGAGTATATATACAAGGAGATAAGGCTAAGTACCTCTACTTCATCTCCTTTTGTATTATTTTAAGAGAACCCATTCATCCACATTTCCATCTTCTCTTCACACACTCAAATGAAGTTGCTTTCTTGATATATTGGTAACTCAAACCGATTCATAAATTCACATCAACCAACACATGAATCCCAAAATGATATTTCACATTATGTACAAATGAAAGTATATGGAACTTGATATATTTATATGATGAGATGTGAACAAATGGTTTACAACTATAGCAAAAAGGTTTTTTTTATACCATAATGTGAGGATAAGAAGGGTGCTGACCAAATCCAGTCTTGTTTGAGTTTAGTATCCGGCTAACTAGCATGGACATTTATCCTTGGCTTGACCGAGTGATTCACCTCAACATAATTTGAATGGTGGTTTGAACATGTTCACATTTACTCTCAAAAGTTTCTATTGCAGACAACAATGGTATGTATTGGTATACAAGAAAAGGGTTAGCCCAGGGTCCACATACATAACCTCACAAAAAACAAAACTCGTTTATCTATAACTTACAGATAAAGCAACTTTAGGTCTGAGACCAACCATCAACAGTTTGAGTTTTAATATTCAAACTCTTTGTGAACCACTAAAAATGTTTTTCACAAATTTCATTTTGGCTGTGTAACTTATCGAGAAACTTCCTTTTTTAAAAATCGTACTAAAAGTTATCATATCAGCGGCGGCAGAAGAAGAGCAAATCAGGGTGGCTAACATGACATGAACGCAGCAACTTGTCAGCAGCTTGGAAGAGGGAGTTTACTAGCTGGTGCTCAGAGCCTCCATTTTGTGTCCATACAAAACCTCTGAACTTATATGAAGCGAGCCCAAATACTGGCAATGACATTTTCTCACTCTCTATGGGCTGCACAAGGCTCATTGGTTGTGCACCGCTTGGACCTACAAAGGCCAAATGCTGTCTTTAAGATCTATACTACCGGTTTGACAAAAAAAAAAAAAGATCTATCTACCAAATTCCCAGCAACCGTCTCAAACTCTTCTTATGAACACACATCTAGTTATGTTGTCAAAGTGATTAATAGAAAAATGATTCTATGCTACACACATGTTACTAAATATTGGAATATTTTTGATTCAGTCAAGTAGATTAGCCCTGCTGATTAGATAAAGTTCTAAGCAAGCGTTCTTCTTGATCATTGCAACCGTGTAAATCTAAGGGTTGCTTGTTTTAACAGAATGAAAGTTTTGTTTTACCTGCAACCGGTGTGTGAAGGGAATGATACGTCAAGAAGCAAGCGTCCAGGTCTTTAACTGTAGGTCCTGTGGGTATTTTGTAAATTGGGTACCTGTAAAGCATATAATGGATTCTCAGAAGCGTGACAGGATATTGGCATCAAGAACCTGCGCTGAAAGTACAAACAACAATACCATGCCACAGAAAACCAGCTTGAAGGAAGTAAGTCACAGCTTCTTAGCGTCTTTAGCTCAGGAAACCGAGCAGCAAGGTCAGAGACCTGTAATGAAACATAGGCAACAGTCAGTCATGAGGAGCCAGAGCAACAGACTCACAAAAATTCCTGTGTCTTGTGAGCAGTGAAGTTGGAATGACCATAACAGTTCCTGACCGAACTGAACATTTCTGGTTCGTTGATAGCCAATACTTGACCCCCAAACGATTTGCCAACGACCCACAGTCATAACTTTAGCAAAAGAATGATGGTTTGAGAAAAAACTTCAGAGCACTAAGTATATTGCAATATACAACTGATGAAATACAAGCTACCTAATAACAAGTTAACAACAATGACATCAAAGAGCAGATATGATCACCAAAATGTATCAAAATTGTAAATTCTAGAGAATCTTATAGAGTTTACTGTACTGTTTAGTATCTTCATAATTCTTACAAGTAAGGTTAAAGTCAAGAAACGAACACACAAACCTTATCAGCCAGAGGTTCACGGATGTAAGGAAGGTCTCTTTCAAGATACTCAAACATCAAACGACCTTGAGAACCTAAACGTTCACCATCATCACTCGACGAGTCTTCCAGAAGCTGATCTCTCAACGATACATGATCTATCCCAGCAGCAACCCTTTCAGAATCACTATCGGTGCTGACATCGCTACTAGAATCGTCGCAAAGCCGCCTGCCATAGGGAAAAGTGTTACCAAAACCCCAAACACTATGAAAACTTCTCAACAGATTCAGACAATACAATACCTTGCTTTAAGAGACGAACTCAACGCATGAGGATCCGCGTATATCTGAATCCCCGACAAGGAAGGCACATAGTACTGAATAACACGATCCTTGTTGTTCAAAACAAGACGCACTCCTGCCCCGTAGGCGCTCCACTCCGCAAACGACTCCCAGACATCTCCGAGCACAAAGTAAGGAACTTTATCATCATCAGCAGCTTTTCTTTCCCGTAACGACGTCTGCATAGATTACCACAATGTCATAAAGGAACAATCTTTTTATTAAAAAAAAGTAAAAAACACATTTGACATGTTCAAACAAACCTTGGGTGAGTACTGGGCCGGCACAGATGGTGTGACGGCCTCTAAGAAGCGTTCAAGATTAGTCGGCCCAGAAGGAGACTCGTTCTCGCGTTGCTTGGGGTTAGCTGATCGGCCGTTAGAGACGTCGCTCTGAGCTCTCCGTAGCTGATCGGCGCGGTGATTGGGCTTGGCTCGAGCCCCTTTGGCTGATTTGTAGAAATGGTCTTCGCCGTGTCGTCCCCTCGTCAACTGAAACCCAGCGCCCAGCATCTCTCCTTCGAAGGATTTTAAAGACACTCTCTTTTCCCAGTACTTGGTGGTTGATTGATTGACCTATCTAATAAATTAGGAGTTCGATGTGATAGGGTGTCTCCGGTGAAGAAGCTCTGGAGGAAGACGGAGATTCCAAGAAAGTTTGAAATCGATTGGAGTTTTGATTGATTAAAAGACCTTCTCCCAAAAAGAGAGATTTCGAAGGTCCGATTAAGGAGGCGAGGGATTAGTGGAAGAGGGAATCCGAAGGAGGGGAGAGAGAGAGTATGAGATTCGGCTAAAAGAAAATCAGGAGTTTTTCAAAAATGGAGTCAATGAGGAGGAAAGTTAAAGAAGAAGAAGATTGGTTCTTATTTGGAGGAGAGAGAGAGAGAGAGACAAGAGAGTTAAATAACACATAAGCCCCTAGTAAATTTTGATTTGTACAATTCGTCCTTTAGTTTAATGTAATCTGTTTCAAATTGGCTTGAAACTCTGTGTAGACGAATAAGTTGGGGTTAATAATGTAATTTTTTATTAAATGTAAGGAGTAATATTGAAAATAGCGGATAAACCAAAGGCCACTTTAAGCTTTTTAATTCATGGTGGATACTGGGTGCTGACAAGATGCAAAAAATGGCAAATTGGCATATACTTAAATAAAATTCTTTTAAAAACAGCAAAAGAGAGAAAAAAAAAAAGAAAGGCTGTAAGCTTTTGTTCCTTTTTTCTTCATAGATAAGCTTCAAAATGTTGAATATAATTAGTTTTTTTTTTCAAAAGAAATTTTTGGTTGATGCAGTTTTGTTATATATATGAGTGTGTAGAAACATGTTCAACTATAATGCATGTGCGTTTTACTACACAGTATATCATTACTTTACAATGTAGGTGGCCTCCCATTAATGTATTTTCATTTCGGTGAAAGACATTGACAACTTTTTTTAAGACATAACAATAATTAATATAACATGGACATTGATCACTCTTAAGTCACGCATTGATATATGATTATTACAGGAGATTAATAGGGGTTAAGACAAGTGATGTTAATCACTCTTAAAATATCTCATGTACACGTGACTCTGTATTCTGCAGTAACCGGCTAATTTTTCAGTTTAAATATATTTTATTACGAAGGGAGGTCATGTGCACATGACCGACACATTATAGTGTTCTTTTCGCCGTACCTTGATGACTTCAAACAACTGATTAATAAAAAAGAAGCTATTGCTTGGTGCATGATGAAAAACAATACGAAGCATAAATGGAGTAGAAGTCGGAATTGTTTAACCCTTTTAATTAATTAGATCTTATGATTCTGATTCAAACGAGTTTTACAGAATTCAAAAGTATTTTAAAACTTGCTTTTAACATCTAAGAAAATCATATTATACAAAATCCTTCCTTCCCATAAACCAAGAAGAAGCTTTCAACCTGACACCTCGAGCCATTCAACCCTTCGTAGCGGTTGATTTTTTCGATCCATGTTTTTACAATCTCATATAGTGTCTTTCCAGAGCCTCCTCCCTTCTAACCGCTTCCTCTTATTTTTATATAATCCATCATTTTGCAAGCAAGGTCATGTTCGTCTCTGTATCCGTATCCAGACACCCGAATCTGGATGCTATATTCAGATGTTCATTGGACACTATTACACAAGTATTTTTTTTTTCTCAAATCTATTACATAAGTATCCAATGCAACATTTAGATGTACAATTTATAATATTTATAATATTTAGATATTTAAAATGATAAAAAAATCTATGTAATAGATGCAATATTTGCATCTCAAAATCTAAAAAACTTAAATATCCTTAAACATAATTAGATAATTATTATAATTAGAGAATTTGTTAGGATAACCCTAAAAAAATTATATCACAAATATAACCCCCAATGATCACATATATAGAAATTAATTAAATTAATTATTATAATTAGAGAAATTCTCGCAAAATTGGAAAGTCGCATTTTCCGGAAAAAATCTGGAAAATTACAATTTTCCGTCAAAACTGTAGAAAATTGTGTTTCCCGTCAAAACCATAAAATTGTGTTTTCCTTACAAATTAGAAATAGTATTTTTTCGCAAAAACTGGAAAATCGCATCCCCCCCTTCAAAAAAAAACCCGTAAAATTACGTTTTCCCGTCAAGCTCCGCAAAATCTTGTTTTCACAAAGATGCAAAATTGAATTTCGATATATTTATCTGAATACTGTAATAAGTTCAATATTCCTTCCGTTTCTAAATAAGTGTCACTTTGATATTTTTCACACAGATTAAGAAAGTGACGGAAATATATGTAAGTTGTTATTAATTATACTTCTCTAACCAATAGTATATGTGATAAATAAAATTATTTATAAAATCAATGCAATTTTCAATTAATTTTCAACTAAAATTAAGTATAATTTGTATTGAAATTACAAAGTGACAATTTTTTGTAACAAAAAAAAAAAATTAAAATGACACTTATTATGAAACAGATGGAAGAGTGAATATTAAGAAAAACTAGACTTTGACTCGCACGGGTGTGTGAATGTTTATTTTTTCGAAATAAATTTTTGTTTTTCATAATTCATGGCATATATTTTAACATTATATAAGTAACTGTATATTATTACATTTAAAAAAAAATATCGGGTGAAATGATAATTTAATTTATTATTTCAAATTATCATTTTATATTAAAATTGTATCGCGGATCAAAGAGTATTCGTACTTTTCATTTTATATGGTTCGTAAAAAATAAAATTTATGATTGATACTTTTAGAAAAAAAAAATTTCTTTCTAAAAACCTCTCGACTTTTGATCAAATATTGTAAGTGATCGACTCCGGTGGCTTCTCTAGCACCGGAGTCGGTCTATCTTTTCCGTTTTCCTTCTTGTTTGTTTTGGTGATGTGAAGATCGGAGATTCAAAGGTGGATCGGCGGTTTGGCTCTTGGCCAGTCCTTTTCGCAGCAAGAGAGTACCGGCTCTTTCGATTGTCGGTGTGGTTCATCCATTTATGCATGTTGTCTGCGGGTTGGTTCTTGATCTTCCTCGATTTGTACGCCGGTTCTGTTGCAATCAGCCTTGTTTAGTGTGGAATCGGCTCGTCCCTTGCTTGCATGGCTCTGTTCTTCCTTGATGATTGCTTGTATTCACTCCAGTTTCGATCTTCTTCTAATCTGATCTCTTTGGATTAGCTTTATCTGGCGTGAATCGGATCGCGCTTCATGTCTTAACCCAAGAGATCTGGTCGAGATCTTGCACTCTTTCAGTTCCTTTCTCGGCGTCTCAACGGTCGCTATACTGCTTCCTCGCCGTCGAAAGTTTGGTTTAAAGCTTTTCAGTTCTGTCTTTCCGAAGCTGAAGCTGTGAACTGCATGTTTATAATTGGATTACGCTTATCACTATTGGAGGATTCGATTATCATCATGTTTTGTGATAATCTTGTGTCAGCAATCGCAAGGAGTTTCAGTGACTTTTGCATGTTCTGGGTTTGAGGTATTCGTTCTGTTTTAATGTCTTGATTGCATCCTTTGTTTAATCTTTAGATCTGTGTAAATGTTTCCCTTGTCTTAGGGATTCCTCTCCGAAAAAACCTTGGTTTTTGCCGCCTTTGTCTCCGACGGTCCTTAGTAGACCGTCGGCTTGTATTCCACAAACGAATCCACCCTTGTATCCTTGCTGTTCAATATATTTTATGTTTTAAAAAAAAAAAAAAAAACGATTGATACTTTTCATTTACGTGGTAGTATTATAAAAGGAATGTAAATCATATATGGCTAGTAAAGAACAAAAAATTTAATATGACGTCAATTTTTTGTCTAAATAACGGTAGTATTAAAGAAGGAATGTCATTTCTTTTAATTTCCTATTATAGATTATATTATAATTGAATGTATATCAAATATCGTTTGAAAATATTATATTGTTTTTAAAAGAGTTTTTAATATTTTCTGTTTATGTGGTAGTATTAATCTATTAGAAAAGGAATATTCGTTTATTTTATTTCTTATTATTGATTATCTTATAATTTAATGTATATCATATATGATATATAAAAATTAAATAATCTAATTAATTCTTCATAGTCTCTTTTCGTTTATGTTTTTTTGTATTAAAAGGTGAATATTGGGATTTTTCATTTCTTATATTTGAATAATACATATTAGAACAAAAAAAGATTTATATCTATTAGTTAAGATAATAGATTTATTTCTGTTACTATAAATTAGCTTAAACAATTAGGATGTTGTTAAAATATGAATATTCGTATGTGGTTATCAATAAATGTCAATTTAAAAATTGAAAGGAATATGGAGTTTGTGTTCGTAAGATTGATATCATTTGGTTAATTTCATATGTAAAAAATAGGAATTATATTTCAAATGTCCTTGATTGTAGGTATTTATAATTGGTTGAGTATAACATTTCAAATATTGTATTTTAGTTATATTTTGTTAACATTATTAATATAACAATCATTGTTATACAAACCATAGTTTCAGTATATTGTTTGACATGAAACTTTTTCAAAGAAAACTTGATTCTAATTCAAGATTTGAAATCAATACAAACCGACATGACATTTTATTTAGTGATATACATAGAAAAAATCTTACATTTTTATTTTTGTAAAAGAGTTTCTTGTTAGTTTTTTTTATATTAATATCTAATCTAATATGGAGAATAAGCATATAGTTGACTATGAGACATGGTCAATTCGTGTTGAATTTGTTGACTAAATTTATGATAATTTTGTGGTTTAGGTTTGCCATCTATAGTGTTGATATGCCTTGAATCTGGATGTTACATCTAGGCGATGAATGTTACATCACGTATATCATATTGATTCAGTTGCATCAAGAGCGTTGCATCAAGTTATTATGGATGTTACATCTTATCGTGGGCTTAGGTCCATGAGTTCATAAAGTCTAGGGTTTTAGATACGGGATGCTACTATATATATCTTGTATTCGAAGTAACCCTAAACTTGCATTTTGTAAGTTCAATATCGCCTCCAATAATAAGATCTCTCTATGCCCGTGGACGTAGCCCAAGGGGTGAACCACGTTAAATATATGTGTCGTAGTTACATCGCTTTTATTCATCTGTTTCCGCATCTGTTCCTTCTCACGTCCGTTACAACAAACTGGTATCAGAGCTCGGAGTTTGTGATCTGGTGAGAAGATGTCTGGAATAATCGCGAAGATCGACAAGTTTGATGGGAGAAATAGCTTCAGTCTTTGGCAGATTAAGATGCAGGTGTTACTGAAGTAACAAGGCATCTGGGGACCATTGTCAGAAAAGAAATCTGAAGCAGCTGATTTGGAGGCTCTGGAAGAGAAGGTGTTCTCAACAATTTTGTTGTGTCTAGCACACGAGATTATCATCAAAGTATCGGATGAGAAAATGGTTGCTAGTTTGTGGCAGAAGTTGGAGAGTTTGTACATGACAAAATCTCTGACGAACAAGCTACTTCTGAAGCAACGCCTCTTTGCCTTGCGTATGCAAGAAGGGATTGAGCTTCGCGACCATGTTGACAAGCTAAATTCGATATTACTGGAGCTGCGTAACATCGATGTTAAGGTGGAGGATGAAAACGCGGCACTAATCCTGTTGATATCTCTGCCAAATTCCTTCGAGAACTTCGTGCAATCGTTCATTGTTGGCAAAGATACAGTGAAACTGGAAGAAGTTAGGTTGGCGCTTCATAGTTGGGAATTGCGCCATAAGGCATCCAGCTCAGGGACATACAATCAAGCATCGGGGTTGTTTGTTAGTGGTGTGAAGGGACATGGGAACAGAAGGGCTTCGAAAGATAGGAAGTCGTTTCTAAGGGGTCCTAAAGCATCTGATATTTGCAACTATTGCAAAGAGAAGGGACATTGGAAGTCATATTGTCCCAAGATGAAGGAGCAACGGTTTGGGTCTGTTGCAGTAGCCGAGGATGAAACCAAGTTTGACGACGACATCGCTCTTGTTGTGCACGGACACACACAGTCTTCTGATGTGTGGGTTCTTAATACGGGAGTATCCTACTATATGACACCGAAGAGAGAGTGGTTTTCAGAGTACACAGAGGTACTTGACAACAAGATTAAGATGGCAAACGATTTTGCCTGCAAGATTGTTGGGATCGGCTCAGTCAAGCTCAGGACACATGATGGTAGATTCTGCACATTGAACAAGGTTAGGAATGTTCCATCAATGACGAAAAATTTGATATCCGTGAGTCTTCTGGACAGCAGAGGGTTCAAATATTCTGGTGGCGATGAAGTTCTGAATGTCTACAGGGGTTCTGATGTGATTCTGAAGGGTTTCATGAACAATACTATGTATTTGTTGAAGGGTACAATAGTTACCGGTTCAGCAAATGTTGCATCGCCAGAGATCCCAGAGAAAGATATGACTAAGTTATGGCATATGAGGCTTGGACATATGGATGAGCGTGGGATACAACATCTGTCGAAGCAAGATATGCTTCATTTTGATATTGGTTTGGAACTCTGCTCGGAAGAGTTCAA